>NW_003852440.1:257356-292575 GCF_000181295.1 Otolemur garnettii | reverse complement strand
CATTTCATTGTAACGATGATGAAAAAAATGGATTCCTGGCTGAGATCATCACCTGTGTGGAGTCTGCACTTTGTACCCAAGTTTAGTTTCCTTCTACATCCCAGAGCTGGACCCCTCAGGTTCATTAGCAAGTCTATATGGGCCCATCAAGAGCAGGTATGAGTGAGGGTGTGAGCGCACCCCATGATTGGATGGCTCCTGTCCAGGGCTAGCTGCTGTCTCGGCCCGGGAGAGGCTCCTGGGCCACTGCCACCCTGAAATGGAATAAATGGGTGAATAATTCTCTGACTGCTTTTTATTAACCTTTCTTAAGGTATGTATATACTACCTTATTTCAATGTTCAATGTTAAAAGTGATAGGATCTTTATTTAAAAGTTTGGTGATGTTTTTGAGACCAGAAATATACTCGTTATACATTGTTTTGTTTAAAATCATAGTTTCCAAGAATGTATCGTCAATAAGTAAGGACTTTCTGTATTCAGGGACTAAGTATCCTATATTATAGTATGTACTGGAAGATAAGATAAAGTAAGGTGGTAAAGTGATCTTGAAAGAGTTAGAGTCATCACCTGAGTTATAAGAATTATTAAACTGAGAACATGTTAAAGCATTATAAAAAGTAAAGCTCGGTGGGTATATTAGAAGTTACTATTAGTAGGTGTGTTAGAAGTTACTATTAGTAGGTGTGTTAGAAGTTTTACTATAGCATTGTTATCATTATTACTAAAACCCTTGAGTACTGACACCATTTCTTTTTACCCTAGTAATCCTGTGACCCTGTATTATATCTTACACATAGAAAATCCTCAAATAATATTTGTTAAATTGCTGAATAAAAAGTAGGTTGAGTTTTTTAAGTGGCTGTAAAATGCCTGATCCGTAGAGAAAAAAATAAGAGAATAATCCTGCTTCAGGAATAAAGTATTAATTATGTAGATGTTAAATTTTCTGTTTGTTCAGTTTTTGAGAGCAAACTCCTGGGGAAATTGCATAGCATTCTTTCAAACAATTCTCCTCGGGGCCCATTTAGCGGGCTTTTCTGCAGACAGGATAGATGTCTTTTACAGCTGGTTGGTGTTTAGTTCTCTAAATTCCTGACTGAAGGAAGAAAATGACTAGGATCTAGGATATCTGACCTATAGATTGCTCATTCTCTGCGTTTGTCAATCTTTGAAGTCCAGAGATAAAATCACCATTAATCATAATACTTTCCTATAGTCAGATATCCCAACGCTCTTCCAAAATTACCATGTAGACTGGCAATGGGAGAGATGGGTCCAGCTGTGGTTGCCTTTATGACACAGAGCTGCTTCCCTCCGGCTGATGGTATGAATGAGAAGGAAGGAAGAACAGAAATAAAACTCAGCTGACTGTGGTTGACTCAAGCCAGCCCATAGCACTCAATACTGAGGTGCGTCTGACTCTGATGAAGCTTCTGGAAATGCAGAGTTGTTTTATCCTGGGACGCATTTTCATTAAGAGAAGTACTGACTTAAAACAAAGAATCCTGACAATGAACGTTCTCCTCGTACTGATCAGAGGTTGGGGATTTGGTACATACGAGAACGCATTAACATCTCACCTGTGGCTGAGGCACATGTGTATTCCCCAGTGCTAATTTCTTTTCCTGCAAGACAGGTGTATGAGGAGAACTAAGGGGAAAGAAGCTTTTGTTTTTCCTCTGTGCAAATATGGATCCAAATTGATTCAATTCAGTTTGAAAAACATTATTTACTTTGTGTCTCTTAAGTAAACAGAATATTATCCTGAAAAAGTGAAGGAGGTAGGAACTGTAGTAAGACAGGAAGTTAGGAAGGAAGGAGGGAGGGAGGGAGGAAGAGGAGAAGGACGGAAGAGGAAAAGGTGCTGAGTGGCCCTTTGTGCTGTTTAATGTGCACGTTGTTGCTTTCAGCTCTGACGCAGTCTTGGGAGACTCACGCTGTTTTATCCCTTTACAGATGAGGAAACTAAAACTCGGGAATGTTGTTACTTGTAAACTGAGGAAAATATTGTTCATTTAATTTAGCTTTTTCATGCCTGAATTCTCCCCCGTATTTTTGGAATCCCTTTCTTTTTGATTCTTAGCCATAAGAATGAGACAGGTAAAACTCTTGCAATTGAAACAGAAATGCTTGCTCTCTTACCCCATTTTCCCAGCCTCCCTGAAGCTATGGCAAAGGCTCTAATAACAACGAACATCTGCCTCAAGTTTTTTCTCCAAGTTCTCCGAGTGCAGGGTTATGCTTATCCTCTCTGGCGGTGGCCCTTGTCTCTCTCTGTCTCTGTCTCTCCCTTTATCCCCTCATAGTGCTTAGGATGTTTTTTTACAAAAGTTTTTCTGTCACTTAATCTTAGGTTGTTCCTAGAAGTTGGATTTTATGCTTTGGTTCCCTGGCCCTTCTAATACTTTGTTAGCTATTCAATATCTTTTTCAAAAAAAGCTCTCTTATGGACTATTTTAACACATGCAAAAATAAAGAGAATACTGTAATACGCCTCCACGTATCAATTATCTTCTTAAATAGCTATTACCCCAATGACTGTATTATTTCATCTGCTCCCATATCCATTTCTACACTCACCTGGATTATCTCAAACAAATTTCAGACCTTATATATTTCATCTGTGAAATGCTCATTCTTTATCTCTAAAATATAAATATTCTTTTATCAATGAGCACAATGTCATTTTTACTTATAGTAATAATTTCTTACTATTATTAAATATCTGTGTTAAAATTTTGCTGTATTATAATTTTGAAAAGTTTTCTTAATGTGTTCAAATCAGAATTGAAATAAGTTTAATAAATTGAAATTAGTTTATATAATTAAATATATAAACTATAATTTATATAGTTATAAACTATATAATTAAATATATATATATATATTTTTTTCTTTGAGACAGAGTCTCACTTTGTTGCCCAGTTAGAGTGCCATGGCATCAGCCTAGCTCACAGCAACCTCAAATTCCTGGGCTCAAGTGATCCTCCTGCCCTAGCTCCCTGAGTAGCTGACACTACAGGTACCTGCCACAAAGCCTGGCTAATTTTTTTTCTATTTTTAGTAGCGATGGGGGACCATCCAGGCTGGTCTGGAATTCCTGAGCTCCAGGGATCCTCCCAGCTCAGCCTCCCAAAGTGCTAGGATAACAGATGTGAGCCACCACACCTGGCCTGGTTGATTTGCCTTTTACATCTCTTTAAAGGTATAGATTCAATTTCTGTCTTACTTTTCTTTCTTTTTTATTTCTTTGCAGTGTAGTCACAGAAATCCAGTTGTTTCCTGTAGCATTTCCCACAGTTGAGACTCGCTGACTGGGTCCTGGTGATATCTTGTGTCAGGGTCTCTGTAAGTTATTATCAGTTAGGTCTAGCAGCGCTCTCCTATTCACTTCTGATTTTTCGGCAAGTCTACTTCATTAACAGTGCTGTGAACCTCCATTAAGGCATATAAGTAGAGTTGTCTCTACTTTTGTGATGTCAGCAACAATTGATGGTTGTTAATTTAGATACAGTAGAACCTCCATAGTTAACCGCCTCCCTATACTAACTACCTCCTTAAATTGACCTACTTTTCATACAGCAGACATGCACCATACGCACAGATCAGTACAGTGGCCTAGTCCTTTAAGTTGACCATCTCCATATGTTGACAGCTTGTTATAGTCCCTTAGGTGGTCAGCTTACAGAGGTTCTACTGTACATTAGTTCATTAGGAGTGGTAGAAATCCATATTATAATTCTATCATTCCCTTTAAATTAATTTCCTGGAATCTTTCTACAAAAAGGAAATTTTTATAAATTATTTGGGTGCCTTGAGGTACCTGTCATATAGAATAGTTAGAATAAATGCTTCTTAACCTTTCCCTCTATTTACTAGCTTCAAAATAAAGAACTCCCTGGTCAAAAGTGGCCAATTGTTTTTTCTATTTCTATAGTGAAATAAAAAAAAATTTCTATATTTCTATATGAACTAACAATTTAAATATATTTGACGTCTGATTTCAATCTATTGAATTTTTCTTTACTGATATTTACGTTGACTCATCTGTGCTCAGCAGGTGCCTTGGCGCAGGATGGCTCCTGAGTCCTGACACATTCTGTGGTCTTAAATTGTATCTTTTCTCTGTGGTACTGCTAGGTCTGTCTGGATGCTCCCTGGTTCCCTAGTGTCAAGAATGATACTAGTACCAAGTGTACCCCATGACTGAGTGATCACAGGTAGAGAGCAATCTCACAGAAACAGTTTGTTACAGGAAAAAGAAAGAAGCTATATGAAGTGAAAGTGAAAAGGAAGCTACGCAAATAACAGCAAGTGAAAATACATTCCAGAGAGAGGACTGGGGCAGTCTCCAAGAGTGGAGAAAGACTTTGCAGTCTTTTATGTGCTGCCTTTATGTGCTCGCTTGTTTGTGACACTTTTCTCCTGCAGGATTGTCATTTCCTGCCTTTGGGGTGATTGACAGGTTGGGTTATATAACAGATTACATAACAAGTTACATAACAGGTTGGCTGCATGACAGTTTCCTGTTCTAGACATATGTCCTCCCCAGAATCCTTCCAGAAGTTTCACCCATGCTATGCTAATTAAATGGTAATAAGGGCAGTGCCTGTGGCTCAGTGGGTAGGGTGCTGGCCCCATATACTAAGAGTGGTGGGTTTGAACCTGGCCCTAGCCAAATTGCAACAAAAAATAGCCATGTGTTGCAGCGGGTGCCTGTAGTCCCAGCTACTCGGGAGGCTGAGGTAAGAGAATCGCCTAAGCCCAGTACTTGGAGGTTGCTGTAAGCTGTGACTTCATAGCACTCTACTGAGGGCGAAAAAATGAGACTCTGTCTCTAAAAAGAAAATTAAATGCTAATGAATTCTAGGTCAGTTAAAGGTTACTAGGAACTTCTCACTATGTGTGTTCCCACCAGGCGACAGTTCCCAGTTGCAATTTGGTTCCTAGTTACAATTCGGTTTTTCACTCTGTGCTCTTAGACACTTCCTTTCCATCTGTTTACTCTCTGCCAGACCTACCTAACAGTACAATAATGAGTACATTTCCTTTCCCAGAACTGGTATTAGTCATTTCTTCACAGTATTTAGGGAATACTCATTGATTCTGAGTTGACTTGTGATTTTAGACATTTTCAGTGGGCAGAGATAGTAAATATGTTTTTAAATGCTAAAATTATCATGAAGTCATACTAACACTTCCAAATCAAATTTAGAACTATAGCATTTTTCCTTACTCTAATCTATATTACATATGTTTTTCCTTTTTCCTATGAGGAAAACTCTCAATTCCCAGTGGATGTATCTTAGAATAACACTTCTAACAGCACTGCCAATAATTTGATTAATAGGAAGAGTTTGTATGTGCGTGTGTTTGAAATTCTTTGTATTATTAGGGAAAATCCCACTAAGGACATACATAGTCAGTTTTGGGTTTTAAAGACTAGTTTTCTTCTGTGTGGTTATGCAGCAAACCAGTGCCTAGTTGGGCTTACTTGTTTTAGTTTTCTTTTGTTCTCAGGGATTGCTTTCTCAAAATTTGATTTTGTTATATAATTATGAAAAATATTTGATGATTCCATAAGAGCTGCAGGGCCCTGAGATATAATAGGAATGCTTCTCCCAATAGCAAGGGTGGTGCAAAACATTATCTATTCATAGTACGAGAGCCTGCTATTCCTTCTGTCACATTAATTCCTTTACGTGAACAAGCCATTTACTGAATAGCCACTATTTAGTAGTGTCTAAATCTAGGAGTATCCATGCTGTTCTGACCATGGTGCTATGTCCAACACAATGGTTAAAAAACAATGATAGTGCATTGAATATTTCCTTGAAAAGTGTTGTTCACAAAACAATATAAACTAAGTGCTATGTTTGGTTGGCAAGTATGGAAGGTAATTTGTTGCAGGAGAGTAGGAATATAAGGAAGCTTTCTGTCTGCTGAGGTTGGGAAGAGGTAGAAGTTGAAACAGAATGATTTGTTCATTTAGGAGGTTTTGAACACCTGCATGCTGGTTATAAAAAGAGGAAGGCAGCTCTTGTGACCTAGTCAGGGGCTGACCTCAGTCCCATGTTGGCTGTGCTCTGATGGAGATATGTGCCAGGTATAAAGGAGGTACTCATATTTATATCAATGTTTTTAATGTTACAAGTGTTTTGTTCCTTTTTTAGAAGTTTGGTGATACAAATTCCCTGTAGGTAAACCTCAAGGACATCAAAATAGTACTCCAAGAGCTGCTGATGTCCAATCTGAGTCTTGAAGGAGGGGGAGTTTATCAAGTGGGTGGGGCTGGGTAGGGATGGGGTAAAGAACAGAAATGAGTTTGAAGGCAAAATAGAGTTTGAAAGAGTTTGAGAACAAAGAGAAATAAAACTGGAGAGGTGCAAGGATCCTGCATGCCAGGTATGCAAGGGAGAGTACGAAAAAAAAATTGGGTTACATGGGGCTTAGCCTTCTGTGTGAAGAAATAAAAATTGCAAAATATAAACTAAATAACAACCCCTGACATACTAATGTCCTACATCATTATTATTTAATTTTTGATGAATATGTAATGAACAGTGGCTTAAAACACTTCCCTTTTTAGTTTCTTCCTCTCTTAGTTACTTAATAACCTGGAAACAGCACTTGACTTGAGTAAATGCCATTAAAAATGGTCCTCATGATATTCTGGTGTTGTGAAGAATCTTTTTGTAGTGTGAATAACTTCACCCTGTAAGTTTTTTATTTGCAAATAAGACATTTAGATGCAAGGTCAGAAATCTGCTCCTAATTGTTATGTGGGAATTCCTGGGAACATTCCTAAATAGGTCCTGATGGTACCTGGCAAGGCTGTGTGACCATGTTTCCTCTTTAATACAGAAGAACTGAGAGTGATGCATTTCTCTTAGCCCTTCATGTTAGTTATTTGCATGTCAAATAAGAGAAATAAAAATATACAGACACTCAAAAGATATACTCCTTTTTTATGGATAAAGATTGTGAGTCCCATCTCTTTCCCAAAACCCTGTCTTGAGAAAAATAATGAAAGAGTCAGATACTCCTTCAGTTTGGTAGGATGACAGTCTGGGAATTCTCAGCAGACACCTAGCTGAGGCTCAGCTCCCGCTGGGTGTCTGCTATGGAGGTGTGACCACCAAAGTCTCTAATCTTCAGATGAGGACTGAACATCGCTGATGGATGATATTGTTTGTCATGGTATTTCATAAAAAGGAAAGGGTAAATAAAATCTGATAAACTTTTGCTTCTTGCTATCACCAGGCTCTGTCCTTTCTGTTTTTTCTCACTATAGTGAAAAGAACGAAAATGTCTTCTGGCCCAGGAAGAGAAGTGACTCTTCAAGTATTGTACACCCTGAAAACGATTAGGTAAACAATTGTACCAACAAGAGCAAGGGGGTGTACGTATCTTACTTCTACTGAAGCACTTGCCCAAACTCTTTTTTAGGAGAGATACCTGGCAACAACAAATAAAAATTTCTATTTAATATTTCTTTAATTGCCATTTGGTATGGCAATGCAGAGAGAGGAGGCATCAGATTTAGGGAAACCAGGAATGGGTCTATTGCAAGAGACAGTGTGAGCCTTAATTGGGATGGATATCCGCTTTGGAGACAGGGATGAGGTGACAGATTTGAGAGCCATTTAAGAGGGATGGAGTGGGGTGGGAACAGAGAAGGAAGAGAAGATGTCCAGGTCAAAAAAGCTCTAGGGCAGGATGATGAGGAGGATATAGAAAGATGGTGTGAGGAGGGGAGAACCCAGAAGCTAAAGGTGACATTCCCACTGGTAGCTCATCTAGGCCTGGCTGGAGTTTTTCTAACCGAATTGTTCACACTTCCAATCCGTTCCGGGAGAGAAGTACCTAGCAATTCAGGGCACGTGAATGGGGAGAGGAGAACAAATACAACTAGTGGGGAGGACAACGCTAAATGCCCAGCCCACACGGCGTGCAGTGGTCAGAGAGATGGCTCACACGACTTTCCCCTGGACGTCTCAGTTAATGCTGTGTGTCTAATTTCTCAAGAAAATACTGGAGCAAAGTTTCCAATTGCAAACTAAGCCCTGTTTTTTTTTTTTTTTTTTTGAAATACCAACTGAAGGATGCTGGAAAAACTATTATATTTAAAACTAGTAAAAATAGAAGTTGCAAGCTGTTGTTTTGACTCCTTAGATGTCGTTTCATTTTTCAGGGCCAGCTGTTCTTTTATGGAGGAAGAGCCACAAATGGGATACAAAAATCAGAAGGAATTTAGTCCTCTTTGTATTAATAAAATTCACTGTTCATCTGAATATATGTGGTTTAATATGAAATTGTAACGCCCTCAGGCACCAAATCTGGGTCCTGAACCTAGCTCTGCCCTGCCCATGCCTCTTCCATTGGGCCAGTGACTTTCTAGACCACGTGAATGTGCCCACTTAGGGTATACCCTCCTTCTTCTTCTAGACTAAGCTCCATGCAAGCAGACTTATCCACGAGGTACAACAGGCATAGGGCCCACGGTACTGTAAGACCACAAAAAAATTATAATTTATTTTGAAATTAGAAGAAAAAATGAACTTTTGGGTTGAAAATATATTCTATATAATGTTAATATATTTGTCTCTACACCAATACGGTTGTAATATATAACTTCCAATATTTTTTTGTGACACAGGGGGCCCACAATGACAAGAGTGCCTACAAGTCATTTAAAACAATGTGGCTCTGTCTCTAGGGATCTGTATGGCCCCAGCCTGCTGCTGAGCATTTGAACAGTCTGTGAGATAATAGACATTCCAGTGCCTTAAATGAATGTGGGAAGTGTCCCTGAGCTTTCATTATTATTATCATTGAGAAGATTGCATGAAAGAGATGTGAGTTAAATGAAGGCTATAACATTATTTTTTAGCAGATAATTCAATCTTGAATTTGATCTAACAGCTGCTGCTAATTTTCTTGCAGAGAAGACAATGTCTTTGTTTAGAGGAACATCTCAAAAAGCCATTGAAGTAGAAAGTTCTGAAGTGCTGAGGATGGAGAGAAGGTGAAATGTTCCTGGGCCCTTAATGACATCTTGAGCAATTGGACCACTCTGACCACTCTTAAAAACTGTGTATCTTGGCTTTTAAATCTCCTTACTGTTTAAGATATGTTTCATTAGAATTTTTATCTCTGGAATCAAAGAAGATCCTGCAGAATTTGCAATTTTATCCATCATAGAAATGTTTGGATTAGCCAAGATAGCACTGATCATTCAAACTTAAGAGTTGAAAAGCACAGCATTGGTGAAGAAGAGAGCATTGATTTAGGCAGAGAGGCATAATCCCTGGGAAGCTTCAGTTAAAAGAAGATGATTTCATGGAATTACATGAGCTTGGGAAGTCTAATTGGTCTTCTTGCACAAAAGAAATTCAAAGGAGAGCTCTTTGTCTACTCACTCACTCCAACATGTAGGAGCCAAGCCTTGCCACTGAATGCCCAGGCTGATATTCACTGTCCAAGCTCTGCAATTAGCCAGTGAAGCTCAAGGCCTTTTATGGGAGTCAAAAGAATAAATAGCATTTTAAATACACATTCTCAAAGGTCAAGCCTTTGACCCAAATCTGAGAATTGAAGGAATTGCTTACTCTAATAATTCTGCTAGTTTTCCAACTTCATACAAACCATTTATTTCACAGTGTAAAACTCGAACAGTCTTTTCTCACCTGCAGTTTTGTGGTTATTTAGAAAATATAGCAGTATTTTCCATTTTAATTGGAACCAAGTGACAAGAATAAGGCACTTTATGAGTTGTCTAGATAATAGTGGTAAGATTTCATAAAAAGAAAAGAAAAAGCCACTTCTCTTTCCAAGAGGTATTTTACAGTGATTTTTTTTCGTTTTTATTGCATTTTAGAATTCGAATGAAGGCATTTCTGGGAACAGTTTTCTTCCTTGTTAATGAATCATCCACTTTGGGAATCAACAGGTGATTTCAGGAGCCCAGGTGTGAGAAACAGGTTTTAGGTAAACATTTTGGGTGGAGCTAACATTTATTCAGTGCATTCATCTGACAAATATTTGATGTGCACCAAATCAGAGTTTGGTTTTGGATCACAGAAACCAATTGAACTGATTTCATCAGAAAGCTATTTAATAGGGATTAGGTGCTTACAAAACACAAGGGCCAGAAGCCCATGCTCTAAGCTGATCCCCAGTGTAGCTGGACTCTGGAAACTGAGATTTCAGCTGCTATAGAAAAGCAAAGTGTTTTTGATAGGCTTACTGTAGATCAAATGATGGTAACTGGCTGGCCTATCAAAAACATACATTGGGGGGAAAGAATCATTATTTAAATTGGGGGTGAATTGGCTGGCAACTTGTGGAAGACTAAAACTAGTTTCCATACAAAATGAAGAATTATTTTTTCCAAGTCTTGAAAGTATAATGTTAGTATTTTAATAGGGATGGCATTGAATCTGTAGATTGCTTTGGGAAGTATAGACATTTTAACAATGTTGATTCTTCCCAGCCATGAGCATGGTATGTTCTTCCATTTGTTAATATCTTCTGCTATTTCTTTTTTTAGGGGTTCGTAGTTTTCTTTATAAAGGTCATAGCCCAGGAAATTTTTAGTAATAAAAACAAAGCTGGGGGCATCAGCCTACCAGAATTTAGGCTGTACTACAAGGCCATAGTGATCAAAATAGCATGATATTGGCACAAAAATAGGGACATAGACATTTGGAACCAAATAGAAAACCAGGAGATGAAACAAACATCTTACAGCCACCTAATCTTTGATAAATCAAACAAGAACATATTTTTTGGGGGAAAGAATCCCTAATCAATAATGGTTCTGGGAGAACTGGATATCCACACGTAAAAGACTGAAACTGGACCCTCCCCTTTCACCATTAATAAAAATTGATTCTCACTGGATAAGAGATTTAAACTTAAAACATGAAACTATAAAAGTACTATAAGAGAATGCAGGGAAGACGTCTGAAGAAATTGGCCTGGGAGAATATTTTATGAGGAGGACCCCCAGGGCAATTAAAGCAACACCAAAAATATATTACTGGGATATGATCAAACTAAAAAGCTTCTGCACAGCCAAGAGCACAATAAGTAAAGCAAGCAGACAACCTTCAGGATGGGAGAAGATTTTTGAAGCTTATGCTTCTGACAAAGGTCTGATAACTAGAATCCATAGAGAACTCAAACTAATCAATAAGAAAAGAACAAATAACCCCATTTCTATGTGGGCAAAAGAGTTGAATAGAAGCTTCTCTGAAGAAGAAAGGTGCATGGCCTACAAACACATGAAAAAATGCTCATCATCTTTAATCAGAGAAATGCAAATCAAAACCACTTTGAGATATTATCTAACTCCACTAAGAGTAGCCCACATAACAAAATCCCAAAATCACATATATTGGCATGTATGTAGAGAGAATGGAAGACTTCTGCACTGCTAGTGGGAATGCAAGCTAATATGTTCATTTTGGAAAGAAGTTTAGAGAACAGTTAGGGAACTAAAAGTAGATCTGCTGTTCGATCCTACAATTCCTCTACTAGCTATATATCCAGAAGACCAAAAATCATTTTACAACAAAGATATTTGCACTAGAATGTTTATTGCAGCCCAATTCATAATTGCCCAGTCATGGAAGCAGCTCAAGTGCCCATCGACCCATGAATGGATTAACAAATTGTGGTATATGTATACCATGGAATATGCAAAGTTGGAGACTTTACCTGTTTTATGTATACATGGGTGGAGCTGTAGCATATTCTTCTTAGTAAAGTATCTCAAGATTGGAAGAAAAAGTATCCAATGTACTCAGTACTATTTTGAAACTAATATATAATCACCCATACTTTCATATGAAAGATAAAACACAACTATAGCCCAGAATGAAGGAGGGAAGAGGAGGGTGAGGGGAGAGGTGGGGCAAGGGGAGGGGGGAGGTTGGGTGGAGGGAGGGTAATTGGCAGGACCTCACCTATTGTGAAGGCACATGTTAAATCTATTAAGAGTAGAGTATAAATGTCTTAACAATTAAGTAAGTGAGGTGAAGGCTATGTTAACCAGTTTGATGCAAGCATTCTAAATTGTATATAAAATCAACACATTGTACCCCATAAGTGCATTAATGTACATAGTTATGATTTAATAAAAATAAATAAATAAATAAATAAAAATTCCTTCCTTCCATGAAAGGGTAAAAATTCTTAAAAAAAAAAAAAAAAAGCAAAGCCAAGTGCATTCATGCCTCAGCTCCCTTGTCAGCAGAGCACGGTCTGCCTCTTGGTACTGTGTTTTTCACATCTCACTTGGGTGAGTCTACTAGGTGGAAACTGGCTCAAGCATGTGGCTTGACCCTAAGGGAGTCTGCATAACAGCTCTGATGTTGTCAGCTTCCTCGCCACTGGCATAGAGTAAGGTTTGCTGCAAGAAGGATTTAATGCAGTTAAGGAAGGCTACGCTCAGTGCCTGATGTACATTTTCTACCCTGCTTAAAATACAAAATGAGAAAGAGTCAGCTCTTTTCTGTAGTAGGATACAGTTTAGAAAGAAAAGACTCCTGAACAAGAAGTCTACTTCCAAGTTGCCAGTATAATGTAACAAACAGATATTAAGGGGGACCACCAATGAGTGGTATTTTGCATCTGGTGCAGGCCAGTTTTCCAGGTGCCCTTGGACTAACACTGTCCTCTCCCTCTTCCGCATCTGTAGTTCTCAAGAATAACTCTAGAGTGTGCTGAGCATACAACATCCTGAGATCAGGCCTGGGCTCTGTTCCAGTCCCCCCCTAGAAACAGGACGTCCTTCCAGGCGCTAACCCAGCAGGTTGTGCTGTCCTTGGGGGTCTGCTTTCCAGGTCCTTCAGCTGCTACACCAGTGGGGCACGGGCAGACAGACACCCTCCAACCTGGGCAGCTTTCCAGAGCCTTGAAGGACGGCTCACCATGAATCCCAGGCTTCGCCATTGCTTGCTGCTACTTTGTAGAGCCTGTTGTATGTGTACAACTTGGCTTGACTAGTAAAAGTGCAGCTCAAGATACAGTGGGCAGAAGTACCCAGTGTGTAGTGGAACTGCTCCACATTGGGTTTTGATTATTAAATTTGAAAATGCATTCTTAGACGTGCTTAACTTTAAAAGGGAAAATATTCTGCTATGATATTAACAAAAACTCCCTAAAACCACAAAAGAGATTAAGGGAAAACTAAAAGTGATGACTCCTTCCATTCCTGCTTTTCCAAGGAGACCCTTTGATTCCCTGGGTGGTCCCTCCTATGCCCCTACGGGAGGCTCACAGCACTACCATCCCCAGTTATTTAGACAAAGGAGCTGGGTGGGTTTCTCCCCTGGAGTTAGTCATCAGGCCACTGGCAGAGCAGACAGGCACACGGAAATCCTGAGACTGAATTCACGTTAGCCCTCTGAGTCACGGAGCACCCCCCACCTCTTCCCACCCCCAGTCTGAACCTGGGTCTTATTCAGAGATGTTTTTCACTCTCTTTGACTTACCTTCTGAATTCATTTTGGAGGAATGTACCAAGATCTTTTATATCCTACAGGAATGTTGAACTCAGTGAAAAGTGATGTGGTTAAGAAAGCAAATAATATGCTGAAAGATGTTCATTGGAAGTGGCTAGGGACATCAAAGAGATTGATGAATCTGCATTTCAAAAAGCCAGCAGGGGGTAACATTTCAACTTACCTCCTGTAATCATCCTGATTCTTACATCAGCTATTCACTCCCAATGATGTTTCTTCCTTCACATCAGGACAAAATATTAATATAGCTATAGCCCCGGGAGAGAGATGTCTGGAAATGATATTATTTTCTTAAATCAAAGCAGCTCAAAACAATTTGTCTCCTTTATTAACAGGAGAATATAGGTGCTAATATTCAATGACCATCTACTATGTGTCAGGTGCTGTATTTAAGTACTTGACACACATTATACCATTCAACGCTCATTAACATTGGTGTGACAGATAATACCATTGGCCCTATTTGACAGTTTGGGAAAAGGGGTACAGAGGTTAAGAAAATTACCCCCTTTGAACGTGCTGGAGCAAGATTTAAACTCCATTGATCCTATTTGGCACTATATGTTTCTCTTACTGCATTTAAATCTTACTAGGTTGGATGAGGTGAGGGGGGAATATACATGTATAACACAAAATATTTGGTGAAATAACTTTTCCAGGACATGCAAGAGAGGAGAGACACTTCAATAAACTGCTGAAGTTCAGTTTCCATTGACGGTTATGGATTGTTAAGAAATTGGCAAGAAAGATATGTGCCGAGGGAGAAATAGAGATAAGCTATGCAGGGAAGGCATTGCGACCGGTGAGTCCATGACAGAGCCACAGCAGTCATCTTCATTAGAACCCAAGGTTTGGAGGAGCTGTAAAGAATATCTGTCACAGCAAAAAGAGGTTATCTAGACCTGGCTCTGACTTGTCCTGCAGGAGGGCATGTTCCACCTTAATAGATAGCCTGCAAGATTTCCAAATAATGCCAACTGAAAAAAAAAAAAGTACTCTTCCCATGTCCCTGTAGCATTCACAAGTACATTGGTAGTTCTATCCTCTGACAACATATACATGTAAAATATATTAAACCCCTTTTCCATGACAGCCTTTCAGATATTTAGTAACCCTGGCCATGCTATACTAATTCCTTTAACCATCCTTCATACAGCATGGGTTTGAACCATTCCCCATTCTGATCTCTCTCTTTTAGGCACATTTTAGTGCCTGTTCTGTTTGGAGAAAAGCTTCTTATCATGTGAAGTATACAAAACTGAGTAAGACATGTTTAGAGTCTTTAAGGATCTCTTAAAAAAACGATTGTATAAGACTGACTATTGTCAAAAGCCCCCTTAAAAACTCCTTAAAAACTATACTAGGTTTGGACCATTACAAGAGGTTAGAGTGAAATATGACCTCCCCAAGTTTGGACATCGCACCTCCTATAAGGAGACCTATGTTTACATTAATATTTTGAGTTGTACTGAGTCAACTAGTCTCTAAATTTTTTTGACACTGATGGATGCTAAGCCACAAACCAAAGGGCCAACACACCGAGGTAAGGAATAGGCAGGAATGTGGGTTTTCAAGGCTTTCTTACTCATTTAGCAATTCATGTTAGTGCTACCTATTCATTCATTGATTTACTTACTGGCTCATCCCACAAGTGCTTACTGAATACTAAAATTTGTCTAGTTATACATAAAATACTTGGGTGGGCTGGATGGGAAAGAAATATGAGACAATATTCCCTGCCTTTAACAAACCCATAATTTAGCTAGGGAGGGGGAAAAAACAACTACATGACAAAGTAAGCTCTCAAAATGTCACATAATAAGGAAACATGAAATTGAATTTGGAGCTCTGAATTTTAGAGTTTTGACTGAAGCTTGCCCCATTACCTATCTGATCTCAATTTTCTCATTTAAATAATGATACCCTTGGACTTTTTAAGTTCTTTCTAGTTATAAGTATATATACTTCCAAGTATAAGATGACTGTAGGCTTTTTGAGGGCAGGGGTTACATTTTGTGTATAAGTGAATTGTCCATTAAGGAATCTTATAGTGTTAACACAATCATTCAATATGTATTTATTGAATCGGCTCAATCAAATGTGTACAGGGTTCTTAACTCACTTGGGGTGCAAAAACATACTCCAGGGCAACATGAAAATAGGCATAGGAATTGTTTCCCCAATGGATGTAACAATACCCCAGTGGAATTGTTACCCCACTGAATGACATTCTGATATGATGGTTCAATAAGAGACATCTGCAGTCTTGATGCTAAAGCAGAGCACACATGTCATGATTAATGGGTGAGTTCCCAGTATAAGCTAGGCATACACTGCCTTCTTTTTCTCCACAAGGTTCCTGCCCCCTCCTTCTTTAGGTCTTTACATTCCTAAGAAGCCTATCTTGCTCCATTCTCTTACTAAAGTGTTTTGTGATCCATAATGAAAAACTCAATGGATGATTTAGAAGTGTTCCACTTAGCAACCCAAGAAATATTGATCTACCTTCTCTCAAAGTTAAGGTAGGCATAATCCTTAGCAAATGTAGCCCAGATAAGGCCAGATTTTCAATTGTGGAAACAAATACATACACCTAGATACAGACATGCACACACACATTTTAGACAGTCACCTTGGTAGACACTTTACCCAGCTATGGATAAAAAGGAAGGCTACTATAAAAGTACTGGCAGGATTTTGGATGAGAAATTAATATGTACTGCCAAAAGAAGGGGAAGAAGATGGCAGGTGGATGAAATAAAAATGGATGTGAGGCTTGAAAGATGAATTTGAAAAAATTACTTGTGTGTAGAAGGGGGGTTGGGATTAGTTTGGAAAATGATGAATGTTAATGATGATATATTCTAATTCGATACAAGAGAATCGAATAGATGGCCTCTGTAGACTTTTTAGCTACTGTGAGAGTGTGCTACATACTGCAGCTCTCTGTGCTCATGTCCACTATCCTCAATGGATTGTAAGCTCCTTAAGGTCAGCAGCCGTGTTTTGCAGATTGCGATGGAAAAACACAGGAAGTTGGAAGACTGGCAAAAGCTAGTTCCATGGCTTCTGGTGGGTGTTAAAGGCCAGTTCTACAACACTATTTTTTTTAATTTTTAAATTTTTTTTTTCATTTTATTGTTGGGGATTCATTGAGGGTACAAGAAACCAGGTTACACTGATTGCATTTGTTAGGTAAAGTCCCTCTTACACTAATCGCGTCTTGCCCCCAAAAGGTGTGGCACACACCAAGACACCACGCCCCTCCCTCCTTCCCTCTCTCTGCTCTTCCTTTCCCCACCCATCCCTCCTTCTTTCTCTCTCGGCTCTTCTCTTCCCCCACCCCCATAATGATGAGATATGTTGTTGGTGAAAATAAAGACTGTTATCGGGGGTAATTAAAGTAACTACTTGAAATTTAGCAAGTGTTGATTTTGAAAATAACTTAAGGCTTTGGGAATAGTGTTTCCCTGGCAAAACTTAACTCTCACCAGAATCCATTTGAAGGGCTGAGAACTAACTTTGGAAACACTTATGCAAAAGGCATTTTGATGAGATAACTGTAAGTAGATCAGGAACACATGGATTAAATCTTCCACAGACTACCCGCTAGTTTCAAGAGTAAAGGTCCAGTGTGGCTGACATCACGGAGTTTGAGTTTTGCTGAGCTCCTATCTTTGGAAAATCAGTTTGAGACTGTCATAAGATGTATGCACCCGTGGGCTTTCCTCTGATCTGCTTTATGGTTTTATGGCTTTCAGAGTAAAGCCAAAAGCTTTCCAATAGTCATGGTAAGATGAAAGTCTGGAAATCTTTGAAAGCATGTTCCCAGGCAAAGCCATCATGGTTATTGCCTTTTATAGTTGGTACCTGCCTAGGGGCCAGAGTTACAAGAAAAACTAATTAGGAAGTTTGTGCTTAGAGTCTTCTCTGGGTTACAAACTTTGCTGAGTTCTCTTAAATGGAAACTTTGGCCATTTCTGGTTTTCCTACAAACTTAAACTATGATTTAAATGGAAAACAAAACTCTCAAAAATTTCTGAGCTCATGAGCACAAATAGCCATTGTCATGCTGTTTTTCATCTTAGAAGAGAAGTGATCATGGAAAAAGATGAAGCCCAAGTTGGAGGTGGGGGAGATCCCCTTCCAGGCATGCCTTCCTAGCACGGGCAGGTCAGCAATGACAACCAGAGTCACTGTCATCCTTTTGCAGAGAGGCTGGGCAACTTCTAACTTTTGTATTTTTAAATTGCACAGCAAATTGGTAAAAATAGTACATTTCACGTTTCAGGAAGCAATGTTCAGTTTGCATGCACAGGATGGCTGCATATACAATATACATTTATGTAATGTGTCTGTATATAAAATTCATAAGCTCCTACACAAAACAACCTGATGTTTTCAAAAGAGGTGGCCACTAAATTCATGTTGATAAATTTAGATCAACTCCTTTATTCCACATTTCAAATCTGACAGTACCTGATATCTATAAACAAATACACATTTTTCCATTTCGAAAAGATTCTTACCCTGTGATAACTGTATGTGTATACACTCATCCACGTAAGGAAATTTTGTTTAGTTTATAAAAATGAGATTCTGTTATGTACTTTTTTCTGTAACACCTGATTTGCATTTTTTTTTTTTTTTAAAAATTCAGGTTAATATGAAGGCACAAATGATTAGGTTACATCATCTGCATTTGCTAGGCAAAGTTCAAGTTGTAGATGAGCCCTTGGGCGGGGAGGGAGTTGTGCTGTATACCCTTCTGTTGCGCCCATAGTGAGGTTCAGCAATGAGGTGTGTGGCACTTTTTCTGAGATGAATTCAAGAGCTTAATTGTCCGACTTTGTGTTTTTGTATACAGGTAACACTGCTTATATCTCAGGGGGTGTAATAATGGAAAGGGGGAAATGATTAACTTGCCCTTTATACACATTGAAATCCTTTTACTTGTTAAAAATGTGAACAAATCAAAGAATACATTTTAAATGTTAAAAAAAGGCAAAATCCAAGCAGCCTTTTTCCCTGTAAAACTTCTCTAATGCAATAATGCATTTCTGAGGGACAACTGAAAGCTCTTAGTCCTGGGAGGACAAAGTAAGAGGAACGATTTTCTTTAAAAAGTACTGATAAATGCTAGATGGCAGAACCCTTTCTAACTTTTCTTTTTGGACAGATCTGCCAGGTGGGTTCGGTCAGAAGTATAGATATATGTAGACGGATATCCTCATATTTTGTCTTTTGCCTCAGGTTCTTTGAAAACAGCCCTAATTGTTTACGGCTTCCCAAAACAAATAAACAAACCTCACTTATGAGACTTAGTAGTCAGTTATGCTAACTTCATTTTCTAATATGAAAGCCTGAAATCTTCTTGTGACATTTCTACTGTATGGATCTTACCACTACACAGAACTAGAAGAACAATTGTTAGTTATTATTTAGAGTAACTAAACGGTGGGGAGCAAAAAATATTCAACCATAGAAGCAGATCTCAGGAGCCACAGCATTCTCTTGAAATGATAAGAACTTTCTTTAACTGTCTAAGTTAAAAACTTTTTTGTTCTCTTCTTAAGCTACCCGAATGTAGATAAAAAATAGTAGTGCTCAAGTGTAAAGACATATCTGTATAGGAGACAAAACCTTTTTATGGTATGACCAAATTGGTAGAGGAATCAACAGTAGGATAATAAATGCATTTGATCACTAGAAGTATAAATTTCATGAGCTACCTTAAATTCAGCACTCCCTGTGGCTAAGCCCTATGCTATATCCTTCATGTATAAGCTTCCTCCGTGAATCCTATAGACAACTCAGTGAGGCAGGTGTTATTATTATTGTCTCCATTTCACAAGCTAGGAGTTTAGGATTAACAAGGATGGGTAACTTAAGTCTAGCAAAGGAGTCAGATGTTAGACTAAAAACCACACGATTTTAAATGCCATTAATTTTATAATTAGAGCTAGGATAGAGGTAAAGAATAGGACTTTGGTATCTCACTGCTTATATTTCAATTCTAGTTCTGTCACTAACTAGCTATAACCTTAGGCCAATCACTTACCCTCACCTTTCTCATCTATAAAATTAAATAGATACTAATGGTTAGGTCTCTCGAAAATTCTTATGTTGAAATACCAAGGTGATGGTATTAGGAAGTGAGTCTTTTGTCTCTTGCGAGATGATTACATTATAAGAGATTAGTACCCTTATGAAAGAGGGCTGAAAGTGGCCCGAAAGTGGCCCCTTGTTCCTTTCACCATGTGAGCACATGAAGGAATGAACAAGAAACAAGACCTTACCGGACACCTAATCTGCTAGCACCTTGGTCTTGGCCTTCCCAGCCTCCAGAACCGTGAGAAGCAAATTAACATTGTTTATAAATTACCCAGTCTATGGCATTTTTTTATTGCATCCTGACTAAACTAAGCCAAACAGTAACAGTTCTTGTATGGGTTAAATTAGTTAATATATTTTGAGTGCTAAGAAGAAGATCTGACTCATAAGAAACCCTCAATATATCTTAGCTATATTACTATTCTTCTCAAATATATATATTCATATATACATGAAAAAACAAGGGTAAAGAGGTCAAATAACTTTGCCAAGGTCACATTGCTAATAATGGTAAAGGGGGCACTTGAATGTGACCAAGTCATAGTTCAAGACCTTCTTTCTTTTGTTATGCTCTTCCTTAAATGCCAATTCTTACCCAAGGGAGAGGTGGTCCTTCTGGAAAAAGCAGGAGGGCAGGGCAATGATGAGATGGAGAAGAATGCTGTGGCCTTTGTTACTATAAATAGAGGGAGTGATGGTATCATAATGTCGATGTCACCAGGATGTGTTTTATTTCTGGATGGAGAAGTAGGCAAAGATGTCCTCCTCTGACTCTTCACTATCCTCTGACAACTCTGGTGCTATCCCATGCCCAGCTCCATCAGTTCAAATAGTCCAGGGTGCAAAATGCACCCAGTTCTCTATGACTGTGAACAGTTGATATGACAGCCAGATGGCTAATGTGATGTGCTCTTCTCTCCTCCAAAGTGGGCTCACTAATTGTCTTAAGTATTAAATGACTATACTTTCTTGACCAAATTTAGATTACCTTAAGTTAATTGAGATTTTATTTCAGTAAGTGTCATATCAGAATTTAGTTGAATATATTTGCCTTTTATCTCAGAATCATGTGATAACTAATATAAATTCTTGATGCAAAGTTTATAGTTTTATTTAATTAAATGAAGCAGTAAGCTACAATTATCTGGAATAAAAATTCTTCTGCATAAGTCTTCCTTCCCCCATATATTTTCATAAATTAAATAAAGAAATTTCCCTGAAATTTCTTCTAATAAATCTAATGCTATCATATGTAGTAATCTTTTTTTTTTTTTTTTTTTTTTTTTTGAGACAGAGCCTCAAGCTGTCCCCCTGGGTAGAGTGCCATGGCATTACAGCTCACAGCAACCTCCAACTCTTGGGCTCAAGCGAGTCTCCTGCCTCCGCCTCCCAAGTAGCAGGGACCACAGGCGCCCGCCACAACGCCCGGCTATTTTTTGGTTGCAGCCGTCATTGTTGTTTGGAGGGTCCGGGCTGGGGATTCGAACCCGCCACCTTAGGTGTACGTGGCTGGCGCCTTAGCCAGTTGAGCTATAGGCGCCGAGCCATATGTAGTAATCTTAATTGTCTTCAGTGTAAATATAATATACCTTATAGTATATTTTATAATATATAGCAAATTATATTCTATATGTAGTATATAGTAATATCTATTATATACTGTGTTGGTAATGTAGCATATAAGAAAGAGTGATATATACTTTATAATAAAATAGGTTGCCTTGGATAAGATTATTTGTCTTCTACTTAAAAGTTTGTAAAATCTCTAAGGGAGGAAGAGAGGAAGTTAGAGAGTAAGAGAGAGAAAATATTTCTGTTTTCCATAACATCTGAAATTTATTTTCCACTATGTACTAAGTGTAGTGTCTAGGTGATGCCACTTAAACTCTCTGAGCTTTGGATTTTCATATGTTACATGTTTTCATGGTTGTTCAGGATTATGTTGAGAATCTAATTAAATGATGCCTAAGAAATTTCTCCATAAACTCTATACAATTCTGTAAAACTATTATTAATATGTACTTAATAAATAAACAAATATACAATGGAATATAGTTGGACAATTAGGATTCAGCCTTAGTCTTTGGAAAATGGACACTCAGAAATCCATTTATGTTCTTAATATTTGCTTGTGTTCAATCTACTGCTCAAAGCACAGTGACCCACAATAGCAAAATGATATGCATCTACCTTCTTTAAAGAGCTTAGTAGAAGAGCATGGATGTACGTAACCACAGCACAAAACAGACTGTAAAAAAATGCCATAAGATAATGGGATCAAGTTCATTTCAGTGTATATTTTGGGTGAGGATGGGACCAGCAGAGTACTTCCAGTTGGTAAGAGCCCAAAGTAAAAAAATCCAGGAATGCTTTACAAAGAAGGAGGTCTTGCTGGGGCCTTGAGTAATGGTGTGATATATGTGTGGCTGCCAAAGGTGAGGAGTAAGGAGCAGAGAAGGTGTTCTAGACAAAATAAACTCTGAACAAAGACATCAAGGTGAGAAAATTTTAGACTGCTCTTTCTCAAAGTATGGTCAGGGGATTTTATGATTTGCTAACTGATTAATAATTGCATGCTCCTTTGTGGGTTTTTGTAGGGAGGAGGGATATGCAAATTCATGGATTTTCATTTTTATAATGACGAACAGATGATTACCAACTGAGTAAATGAATGACTAAAGATGACTAATTTTGCATATATATACACCAAACTACTATAATTTCCTTAGATCTATAATTCCATGTCCTACTAAGAAGGATGCTAAGATCAAGTTTTTAGTGTCTCCATATCTTCCCAGGTAGTTGGAAGCACCTCCCTGCCAATTTTTTCCAGAAGTCCTTTGTACATTTTAGCTGTTAGCCTAAGTTGATACTGGCTTTCAATTTTTGTTCTTCTATTATTAATCATCTTTTTTATTTACTCTTGTTTTATGTTTTGGTTGTTGTGTAGTTGATGGCCTTGTACCATCTCATAGCTATTCTATTTTTCTATGTAACGAATCATCAACTTCTTTTCTTCTGGACAAAGGAAATAAGTGATGTAATGAGGCTATGTATCTTTTGTTCTGCCTTTATATTTCTCTCTTGCCCTGTGCCTGTGCATGGCATTTGTTTTAATACTTTGGCCCTCTGCCCTTAGGCATGTCTTCTTATCCTTCAGGAAGGAAGCTTATGGAAAAATACAAAGTTCCTGGTTCCCTAGACCAGAAAGTAGCTAATTAGGACCCGTGGGCCAAATCTGGTCTGCAGGCTGTTTTTATAGATGCAGTTTTATTGGAATACATCTATGCCCATTCATTTACATATGATCTGCAGTTACTGTTGCACTATGATGGTAGAGTTGAGTAGTTACAACAAACTTTCAGAAACCTTAGCAATTTACTAATCATCCTTTTATATAAAATATCTTCTGGCTCTTGCTCTAGACCATGGCACTGATAACGGTTTCCCAAGTGGAAATGTGATGCTCACCTTAGGGAAAAAATGATGTGTGGTGTTTCTAAGACATCAACCAGAACAGGTTGTGTTAACTCAACTGAGTGATTTCCTTCACAGCTCACAGTGAACTGACCACTTTAGGAAAGACTGTGTTATAAACCATTCTGTCATCCCGAAGGGCACAGTCACATCTTTGTTGGTGAAAGAGGAATATGCAAAACAAAAATGATTACCTGATGAATAATAATAGAGTACCCCCATAAAATTAGTAATCCTTTACCTTTTCAAAGGTTTGTTCTTTCTATAGTCTTCCTTTATATTATTTTGAGTCACGCTCTAAATCTACCTCTTTTCATCAGGAAATTAGCTGATCCTGAATTCCCCTCACCCTCCTGCCATCCTCCTCTTGCTTTCAGTCCTCCTCATCTTCCCTTTTGTCATGCATACACTCATGACAGGAATACTCATATGTCTTCCAGGACAATAGAATCTCTAGATGTTTCTCCATGGCCTTGATTGAGAATGAATAAACATTTTGGGAGTAGGCCCCAATTCTGAGTTTCATCAGTAGAATATTACATAATAAATCTGGCATAAGCATTGTTCACATCCAATAGCAAAAATATCTTAAACTCAATAACTTTGTAGAGAATTTACCTGAGATTTGAGGAAGTTGAGTGGCTACCTCAAATGCTTGGAAATAGTAGAATTGGCTATCAACACAGCTTCAGCTGTTCATCAAAGTTGTGAAATATTTCACATCATATTGGGAGGTATTTCTAGGTTATTGGCTATGTCAAGTGGCCAAATAAACTGTTTACTTCTCACTTAAATTTTTATTTAAAAATCCAAATTTCACAACTAATCCAGAATTCCTGAAGGTATTTGCTTCAAGTAGATTCCATTTAGAAATATTTGATATTATTTCTAAATTAAAAGAACTGAGTTGTAAGAGTCAAAATTTCAGAATAGATTTAAATTACTCTGGCTGTTTGGAACAAAGCATGCTATATCTACTTATATAAAATCCACCATTATAACTAATTCCTGAAGCTTAGAAACCCATGGTTTACAATAATTCGGTTTGGTAGTTCAAAAAAAATTTTTTTAAAGATCCCATAATAAGGCAAATAAATGGTTCAATTTAGTATACTTCATTTTTCTCCTGAGATTTATTTTTCCATGATATTTTGATATTTCTTTTGTAGGTGGTCAGCAATTTTTAACAATTGAAAAACCCATTTATACATAGACGACATTTACCAAATTATAAAAAAACAAGCCATTGGAGAAGAAAAAAAAAAAGTAGGCTATGAGTAGGCTACTCATGGGATTTGCAAAATCATGGATGTTTAAACTGCTCTGAACTAAACTATAAATTACAGTATTAAGGGAAATGAGTGGGCAATTTCTACTTTCTAGTAACAGCTTCCAACACTAGTTTAGGAGCATATAGAAATTGGGAATACTCTTGATTTTGCAATACAACTATTATCTTTGCTCAGGATTATTAAAAAATAGAGGACTTAATCAAAATAGAGTGCAAATTATTAGGGTAAATATTTAACTCACAACCTTGGTTCACACAGCACTACCTCCTCAAACATTTTATTTGGTGACATTAAATCTTGAACAATATAATTCTGAATTTTCTGAATTTTAACAAGACTTTTCTGAGGGCTTTGGGGTAGCAAATGAAAATTTAACACTTTGAGTGACTCAACCACTACTTAGCATGGCTGTCACAGGTCAGTTTCTTTTCACAGGGTTTTTTTGCCCCAGGTCTTCCTGCCTGGATCTCTGGTCCTCTTCCTGCTGAAAATGACTTTCTTTGAATTTTGCCCAACTACCGTAGGCAATAAGGGATGGGAAAAAAGTGAAGATTACCGGTTCCTTTCCCAAACAAGGGGACTTGGTTGCTGCTGTTTTGGCACCAATTTCATGCCTATCAGGTAGGGCTCATGAGGACTCAGCAGTTTTAAGCCCCAAATTTTTAGACTTTAGGAAGCTGGCTATGTATGTATTTTCCTTCCAGAGACTCCTTAATTGTATAACTGATGCAAAACACTCAATGTTGTTTGCCTGTGTATCCCTTAACTGCTTATTGATGTCGTGGCCTGGGATGCCTGTGCAGAAGATGGACCTCTTTTCCCACAACACCCATACCAAGACATTACTAGAGAGAACACTGCCCAGCCTCAGAGAAGAAACCTCTATAAACAAGCTCTTGGTTCAGTTAATTTGTAAGTTAATGAAGTAGAAGCTGGGGCATGCTTGTGTATGTGTTTGGGGTGGGCCTCAGAAACCCACAGAAGAACTATTGTGTGGACTACTCTGATCTAGGAGAATGGGCACAGTCATTAGTATCTTTTTGCTCAATTATCAGAAAGAGAATATATCAAGGCCAGAATTCTTACTCACAAGATACCTACCCAAATATTCACCCTTTATAATCCTGAGAATTAACTCCCCATCTCTGGGCTAGGGATTCTGAGGATGAAAAGACATGGTTGGAGATTTGCTTAGGAACAAGCTGGACTTTCTGCCAGTTTTCAAATCCTCAAACAATTGGAAGACAGATTTGACCATTTCTTACAAAATTAAACATACTCTTACCACACAATCCAGCAACTGCAATCATGCTTCTTGGTATTTACCCAAAGGAGTTGAAAGTTTATGTCCACACAGGAACCTGCATACAAATCTTTATAGCAATTTGAATAATAATTGCCAAAAACTTGGAAGCAACGAAGATGCCCTTCACTAGGTGAATAGATACATAAATTATGGTATATCCACACAATGGAATATTATTCAATGCTCAAAAGAAGTGAACTATTAATCTGAGAAAAGACATGGAGGAATCATAAATGCCTTTTACTAAGTGATTCCAACTGCAGTAGACCCTCCATAGTTGAGACGCTCCATAGTTGACCACCTCCCTACATTGACACCTTCCTCCATTAACCTAATTTTCATGGACTGGACATGCAACATATGTAGTCAGTGAAATTTCTGTTGACCAGTTTGTTATAGTCCCTTGAGTCATCTGGAAAGGGCATACTACAGAAACAGTAAAAAGATAAGTGAGGGCGGCTCCCGTGGCTCAAAGGAGTAGGGCGCTGGCCCCATATGCCGGAGGTTGCAGGTTCAAACCCAGCCCCAGACAAAAACGGCAATAAATAAATAAATAAATAAATAAAAGATAAATGGTTTCTAGGGATTAGAGAAGATGGAGAGAGGGATGAATAGTCAGAACCCAGAAGCTGTTTTGGGCAGTGAAACTACAGGGCATATATTAAAATGGTGAACATGTATCATTTCAAGTTTGGGAAAATTGATATAATGTACAATGACAGGAGAGAACACTAATAAATATCAAGCCATGGACTCTGAGAGATAGTGATGTGTCAAAGTAGGTTCATTGGTTGTACTAAATGTAGCACTCTGGTGGGGCATGCTTGTCGTAGGGGAGCTGTGCGTGTGCTTGTGAAGGAGGAATATGGGAATTCTCTGTACTTCCTGCTCAGTTTTGCTGTGACCATAAATCTACTGTAGAAAACAAAGTCTATTTCTTAACAAATCTTTGGTCTTTAAAGAAAGTCTTAGGCAGGAGCAGAGCCAGTGCTGGGAGGGGTAGGAATGTTCTCATTGGGCCTAGAGAACCTAAGGGAAATAGACAAAAGATAGGGTAGTGTTGTGTGTGGGAATCGCTCTCCTTTATCTTTTATTTTCAAATAGGAGTTACTCAACTCTGGACTGAGACCCACAGTCCATCCCCTCTGTGGGGGATATTGGAATGGAAGATACACAGGGTTGGCTCAAACAGAAAAAATTGTAAGCAAAGAAAGTAGCAGAATAATCTTTTATTTTCTTGAGATTTTAATTCATGGCTTGGTATCATTGTCTTTTTATTTATTCTATTCCAAATAGGTAGCCAGGAATTTTAGATTTCTATGCCCCATGAGTTCTTGCAGGGGAGAATGTAGAAGGTGACGAAGGAGGGATTTTATTTGTTTTGCCAACTGTAATTTCTTAATTAAACATAATGAGTATCTCGGGCAGAGGGGAAGTTAGGGGAAAGCATCCAAGAGTCAGTTGAAATGGGGATTCCTGATATGGGGGAAAGGGCAAAGTTTGGGACAACTACTCAGTGAGAGTACCCAGAGACACTAAGCTACATCCCACGGCAGGACTCTGGGTGCAAGGCAGGGCCCCAGATGGATAACTGCATGGCGTGCCTTGGAAGGCTGCACTTTGGCACACAGTTCTTTCATTCTAAGTCTGGGATTGAGGTAGTACAGCTACTGGTAATGAAATGCCTATGCAGGATGGCACAAAGAATTTACATTACTGCTATCCATGGAGCAGGGTTTACAACTCTGTTTGTCAGACTTGATAATAACAGTGAATTGATTCAGAATCAGATTCACATTAATTTAGAAAAAACAAATGCATCATTTATAGCAACCTAGATGTTCTGGTCACAAATTGTTACCTGTAATATCTACCCATATTATGGAAAACCTTTTATAGAATGTGACAGAAGACAGTTCTTTACAGCTACAGCCTTCAAATATCTCCATTTCAAATCATGGTCTTTGTTACATGTGTGTAACAGATAGGCCCATTGCAAAGAAAATAAAAGCTGTTTGCAGCTTTAACATAGATTGGTTTTAAAGTTTCCATTTTATCCATCAAAGTTTTTAAATTGTAGGGTATTGATGATGGTAACTTACTGTGGTTATTCTAATAAGGCCCCTTCAGACACACAAATACAAAAACAATGGAAGAGAATAGATGATTGTTCCATACAGAAGAATTCCAAATAATATACATAGACGTTCTGCCCTCAAGGAGTAGAGAATAACTTTCCACTACTTAAGAGGGGGCTGTGTGTAGTAACATTATTTCAAAGAGCACAGTTTGGAGAGAGGAAAACAGGGTAAACTTTGTTCAGAAACCGGACAACATTACCTCAGCCATGTGTGCAAGGTTAAGACATGATTGGCAGATCATGTTAGCTGTGAGGGCCTTTGCTATCATGTGATGAAAATGGCACCTAGCCTCTGTCATCGTCCTCCTAACAAACATAAGCCCAGCCTTGTCGTGAAGAAAACATCAGACAAATCCAAACTGAGGGATATTCTATAAAATCCCACATCAGTACTCCTCAAAACTGTCAAAATTGTAAAAAACAAGGATGGTTTGAGAAACTGTCCCAGCCAAGATGAGCCTGAGGGGAGATGACAACTCAGTTTAACATGGTGCCCTGGATGGGTCCTGAAATAGAAAAGCATATGAGGTAAAAGAAACTAAGAAATATGAGTTAAATATAAACTTTAGTTAATAATAATTTATTAATATGGTTTGTTAATTGTGACAAATGTACCATACTAATCTAAGATCCTAATAATTGGGGAAACTGAGTGTGGAATATATAGGAATTCTCTTCACTGTCTTCTCAAATTTTGTGTACATCTAAAACTATTCCAAAATTTTAATAAAAAAAATAGCAGAATTAGAGCAAAATTTAGTGGTCAAAATGGATTCAAAGTGATTGCATTCAAGGGTCCTTAAAAGAAAAGACAAACAGCACTCAAAGGCAGAGATACACAGGGAGAAGACCAGGAGATAACAGAGGCAGAGACCAAAGCCATGCAGGTGCCAACCAAGACACCAAGGGTTACTGGTTACTACAGAAAACTAAGATGACACAAGTAGATAGTCAGTTTAGAGTTTCAAAAGGAGCATGGCCCTTTTGACACCTTGATTTTGGACTGTAAAGCCTTGAAACTATGAGACAATAAATTTCTATTGTTTTAAGTCACTCAGTTCATGGTACTTTGCTTTGGTACTCTAGGACACTATTATTAATACACACGCTTAGCTTATCATGATAATGCAAACCTTTGTTTACTGCAGAACTCATAGTGACTCTCCCTATGAGAAAGATGGACAATGTTTTACCTACATAAATTTTAATACATGTTCTATTCTGAATGTATATATCCCCACATGATCTATTTCTTTACATCCTCATACTTTTCATGGAAACCTCTCCCTTGCTTCAATCTGGACAGTTTGTTCTCTGAAACTGATCTACAATTTGTGCCCCTAGAGGGATGAAATAACTATTTTCTTGGTGGCATGTCTTACTGTATTTTTCTTTTTCTCCTTCATTTTATTGGTGCACATCTTCAATAATATCCTAACCAGGAGTAATGAGAGACTTTCAAAGGTATTTCTCCCTAAGTATTGCTGGTGAGAAAACTGTTACCATTCTGTTTCTTTGTATATGTTCTTCTCCTACTTAAAAAAAAACAAAAACCAAAAAAACCCCAGAAAGTTCCTCACAGTTTTAGACGGTAGAAAGTCCAAGATCAAGCAAGGTGTCTACAGATTCAGTGTTGAATGAGAGTCTAATTCCTGGTACCCAGTGGGCCTTTACAATGGCAGAAGGGAACGGGTCTCTCTGGGGTCTCTTTTGTAAGGGTATTAATTCCACTCATGAGAATCCTGATTCCATGTCCTAACCAATTCCCAAAGGCTGTAATTCCCAATACCACCAGAGTGGGGAGTTAGGATTTCAACATATAAATGTTAGAGGACACAAACATTTAAACCATAGTGGGTGGTTATTTCTTAGCTGTAGGAGGAAAAGGATGAAGGAGACTGATGGATAATTACCAGGATTATACTTAGGTTGTCATTGTGTTCTGGAAGCTAATCAATAGATGCTAAGAATAGCAGAAGACTTCCTTTGATCCCTAAGGATGTTAAACTCAGAGTGTGCTGCCAATTCTTCTATTTTAATGTTTTAAAATTTTTAATTATAATAGCTGGGCACTGTGGCAGGCGCCTGGAGTCCCAGCAAATTGAGAGGCTGAGGCAGGAGAATCATCCTAGCCCAAGAGCTGGAGGTTGCTGTGAGCTGTGATGCCATAGTACTTTACTGAGAGTGACAAAGTGAGACTCTGTCTCAAAAAAAAAAACAAATAAAAATAATATAAAATTTTTAATTATTACAGATATAAAATCATTGTGTATATTGGTGGGATACACGTGATATTTCAATATAGACATATAATGCCCAATGATCAAAAAAGTTGATTAGGATATTCACCACTTCAAGTATTTATCATTTCTTTATATTAGGAACATTCGAACTCTTCACTTTTAGTTATTTTTAAATATACAATGAATTATTGTTAACTACATTTGCCTTATTGTGCTATTGCTGTGGTATTCAACCCCCAGGATGTCAGCTTGCACCAGTCTGTGGCCTTTTAGGATCTGGGCTGCACAGCAGGAGCTTTATCTGTATTTACAGCCATTCCCATTATTCACATCACTGCCTAAGCTCTGCCTCATGTCAGAGAGGTGACAGCATTAGATTCTCATAGGACTATGGACACCCTCCCACACACTATAAACTACACATGCAAAGTATCTAAGATGCACCCTCATTATGAGAATCTAGTGACTGAGGATCTGAGGTGGAGCTAAGGTGGTAACACTAGTGCTGGAGGCTGGCTGCAAATACAGATTATCATTAGCAGACAGGTTTGACTGCACAGAGAGAAGGAAGGGGAACCCTTCACAGAGGGGGTGGATGGTGCAATCTGAATGTTTATCAGGGGACAATTAGCCACTCCCAGATATATCTTTCTCTGCTGAGAGCTGGCCATTTTCTTGAAAGATGTTTTCCTGAAAGTTTGGGCCCAAAACATGGTGCACATTATACATGGTAAAAATATGGTAACTTACATTCCTACCGACAGTGGAGGAGGGTTCCTCTTTGCCACATACTCACCACCTTTATGGTAATGCCTGTATATATATATAGCATCTCTGTTAAATGGGATAAGATGATATCTCATTGCAGTTTTCATTTGCATTTCTCTGATGATTAGTGGTGCTGCGCATTTCTTCATATACTTGTTCATTTGTACATTTTCTTTTGAAAAATGTCCGTTTAGATTTTTGCCCATTTTATTTTATTTTTAATTTTTTTATATAAATTTCAGGTTAATGTGAGGACACAAATAATTAGGTTATAAGAGTTGCATTTTTTAGGTAGAGTCCCATTTGTAGTTGTGTCTCATACCCAAGAGATGTACAACATACCCTTTCATTGTGCCCATTAAGTGATAACACACCAATCCCCCTTCCTCTGATCCTGTCCCTCTCCATTCTATCCCTCCCACTAACTGGAATTGAATTGAGATTTTCTCTTGTGTGAGTGCATATTAGATCATCTACTGTCTTCATATTCAAATTGAGTACATTTGATGTTTGTTTTTCCATTTTTGTGATATTTTACTAAGAAGAATGTGCTTTAGCTCCATCCAAGTTAATGCAAAAGATATAGTCTCCATCTTTTTTTTAATGGCTGAGTATATTCCATGATATATACAGCTTGTTAATCCATTCTTGGGCTGGTGGGCATTTGGATTGTTTCTATATCTTGGTGATTATAAATTGAGCTGCAATAAACAATTTAGTGTAAATGTTCTTATGATGAAATAATGTTTTTTCTTCTGGGTTGATGCCTAGTAATGGGATTTTGGGGTCAAATGAGAGGTCTAATGTGAATTCTAAAGTATTCTCATTACTTCTTTCTATACAGGCAATATTAGTTTGCAGTCCCACTAAAAGTGTAAAAATGTTCCCTTCTCTCCATATCCACATCAGCATCTCCAACTTTGGTACTTTGTGATATGGGCTCTTCTCACTGGGGTTAGATGATATCCAGGGTGGTTTTGACTTTTATTTCTTTGATTATTAAGGATGATAAGCATTTTTTCATATGTTTTCATATGTTTGTATTTCTCTTCTTCAGAGAAGGTTCTGTTAATATCTCTTGCCCAGTGACAGATGGGATTATTTATTTGCTCTTTTTTGGTTGATTAAAGTTCTCTGTAGATTCTAGTTATCAAACCTTTATCAGATTCATAACATGCAAATATCTTATTCTGAAGGCTGTCTATTTGCTTTACTTGCTGTTTCCTTAGCTTTAAAGAAGGTTTTCAGTTTAATTAAGTCCCAATTGCTTTTTGTTGTTGTTGCAATTGCCACTGATGTCTTCTTCATCGAATCTTTCCCAAGGCTGACATCCTCAAGAGTTTTTCCTGCATTTTCTTCACGGACTTTTTATCATTTTATGTCTTAGATTTAAATCTTTTCTCCATTTTGAGTCAATTTTTTTAATTGGTGAAAGGTGTGGGTCAAGTTTCTGTCTTTTACATGTGGTTATTCAGCTCTCTCAGAAACATTTATTGAAAAGGGATTCTTTTCCCTAGTGTATGCTTTTCTTTGATTTATCAAAGATCAGATAACAACTACGCACTGGTTTTATCTCTTGGTTTTCTATTTTGTTCTATATGTCTATGTCTCTATTTTTGTGTTAATACCATGCTGTTTTGATCACTGTGGACTTATAACCTAACGTCTGATAGAGTGATGCCATTAGTATTATTTTTATTATTAAGAATTGCCTAGGCTATAAAGATTTTTTCTGGTTCTATATAAAACAAAGAATTATTTTTTCTACTTCTTTAAAGTATGTTGTTGGTATTTGAATGGGGATTACAGTGAATCTATAGATTACTTTGGGTAGTATAGACATTTTAACAATGGTGAGTCTTCCCAGATAAGAGCATGGTATGTTCTTCCATTTGTTGATGTCTTCTGCTATTTCTTGTCTTAGGGTTTTATAATTCTCCTTATAGACATCCTTCATCTCTTTTGATAGGGATGTTCTTAGGTATTTCATTTTCTTTAAAGCTACTGTGAAGGAGGGAATTGTGTCCTTGATTTGCTTCTCAATTTGGCTGTTATGGCATATATAAAGGCTATTGATGTGTGGACATTGATTTTATACCCTGAGATGTTACTGTATGATCACTTCCAGGAGACTTGTGGCTTGCATCTCTGGAGTTCTCCAAGTATAAGATCATATTATTGGCAAAGAGAGAGAGTTTGACCTTCACTTCCCCCATTTGGATCCCCTTTATATATCCTTCTCTTGCCTGATTTTATTGACTAGAACTTCCAGCACTATGTTGAATAGTAGTGGGTGATAGAGGTTGTCCTTGTCTGATTCCAGTTCTAAGTGGAAAAGCTTTCAGTTCTGCTCCATTCAGTATAATATTAGATGTGGGTTTCTCATAGAAAGCTTCAATAAGTTTAAGAAATGTGCCATCTATGCCAATTTTCTTAAGTGGTCTTGTTAGAAAAAGATGCTAAGTTTTATCTAATGCTATTTCTGCATCTATTGAGAGGAACATGTGGTCTTTATTTTTGCTTTTATTGATATGGTGAATTGCATTTGTGGATTTGCATATGTTAAACCAGCCTTACATCCCTGGGAAGAAGCCTACTTGATTGTGATGTATAATTTTTTTAATGTGTACCTATAATCTATTAGCTAAGATTTAATTGGGTTATTATGCATCTATATTCATTAGTGAAATTGGTCTGTAGTTATCTTTTTTAGTTGGGTCTTTCCCTGGTTTTGGTGTCAGGGTGATGTTTACTTCATGGAACATGATGGGGAAAGTTCTTTCCTTCTCATTGGAATAGGTTCTGCATTATAAGTAAAAGCTTATTTTCGAAGGTTTGATAGAATTCTTGTGTGAAGCCATCTGGCCCAGTTCTTTTATTTGGTTGGAAGCTTTTTGATTGTTTCAGAGCTTGATATTGATCTGCTCAAGAGATCTGTTTCTTCCTGATTAAGTCTAGGGAGATGCTGTGATTCCAGGTATTGGTCCATTTCCTCCACAGTGTCAAATTTCTGAGTATAGAGTTTTTTTGTAGTAATCAGGGGTAATCTCTTGTATCTCTGTGATATCTGTTGTCATTTCCCCTTTTTCAGTTTTTATTGAGGTTATTAGAGACCATACTTTTCTCTTTTTGGTTAACCTGGCCAAAGTCTTAATGAGTTTATTTATCTTTTCAATGAACCAATTTTTGTTTCATTAATTTTCTGAATGATACTTTTGTTTTCCATTTCTTTTATTTCTGATTTAATTGTGGTTATTCTTTTTTTTCCTACTAGGTTTGGGATTGAATTGTTCTTCCTTTTCCTTTTCATTGAGATGATTCATTAGGTTATTGATGTGTTCTCTTTCTGTTTTTCATATATAGGAGGCTAATACAATAAATTTCCCTCTTAGGACTTCTTTTGCTGTATCCCACAGGTTTTGGTAGCTTGTAGCTTCATTGTTGTTATGTTAGAGAAATATAATAATTTCCTCCTTTATTTCTTCCTTGACACAATTGTCATTCAGCACAAGATTGTTTAGTTTTCATGCCTTTGTGTGTGGATGAAAATTTTTGTTGAAATTGAGTTCCATGTTTATTTACTTATAGTCTGAGAAGATATAAGGTATAATTTCAATTTTTTCATTTTATTGAGATTTTTTTTAATAAACCATAGCTGTGTACATTAATACTGTTATTTATATACAATTTGAAATATTTTCATCAAACTGGTTAACATAGCCTTTATGGCATTTTCTTAGTTATTGTGTTAAGACATTTATATTCTACATTTAGAAAGATTCACATGTACCCTTATAAGATGAACCATAGGCATGATTCCACCAATTACCCTCCCTCCACCCATTTTCCCTCCTCCCCTCCCTCTTCACTTTCCCCATCTTCTTGGGCTATAATTGGGTTATAGCTTTCCTATGGAAGCTATAAATTAGTTGCATAGTAGAGCTGAGTACATTCAATACTTTTTCTTCCATTCTTGGGATACTTTGCTAAGAAGAATATTTTCCAGCTCCATCAATGTAAACATGAAGGAGGTAAAGTCTCCATCTTTATTTAGGGCTGCATAGTATTCCATGGTATATATATACCACAATTTATTGGTCCATTTGTGGGTCGAGGGGCATTTGGGTTTTTTCCATGACCTAGCAGTTATGAATTGGGCTGCAGTAAACATTCTGGTACAAATATCTTTGTTGTAGGGTGATCTTTGGTCTTCTGGATATATACCTAGTAGAGGAATTATAGGATCAAATGGTAGGTCTATTTTTAGTTCTCTAAGTGTTCTCCAGATGTCTTTCCAAAAGGAACATATTAGTTTGCATTCCCACCAGCAGTGTAGAAGTGTTC
>NW_003852440.1:247533-256287 GCF_000181295.1 Otolemur garnettii | reverse complement strand
ATAGAGTCCGTGGCTGTTTCTTTCAGCTTGACTATTGTTGGTATATATGAAGGCTACTGATTTATGAGTGTTGATTTTGTAGCCTGAGAAGCTGCTGAATTCCTTGATCATTTCTAAGAGTTTTGTAGTAGAATACCTGGTGTTTTCCAGATATACAATCATATCATCTGCAAAGAGTGAAAGTTTAATCTCTTCTGATCCTATATGGGTACCCTTGATTGTCTTTTCTTCCATAATTGCAATGGCTAAAACTTCCATTACAATGTTAAAGAGCAATGGAGACAATGGGCACACTTGCCTGGTTCCTGATCTGAGTGGAAATGGTTTCAATTTAACTCCATTCAATACGATATTGGGTGTGGGTTTGTTGTAGATGGCCTCTATCAATTTGAGAAATATCCCTTCTATAGAAATTTTCTTAAGTGTTCTGATCATGAAGGGATGCTGGATATTATCAAAAGCTTTTTCTGCATCAACTGAGGGAATCATATGGTCTTTGTTTTTTAATTTGTTTATGTGATGAATTATGTTTATAGATTTACGTATGTTGAACCATCCTTGAGATCCTGGGATAAACCCCACTTGGTTGTGGTGTATAATTTGTTTGATGTGTTGCTAGATTCTGTTTGTTAGGATCTTGTTGAATATTTTTGCATCAAGCAGAAGGAGTCTTTTGCTGAGCTGCACTTCCTGAAGTTGGAGGAGGAGTGACACAGACACTCACTTGGCCACCACAGCTAGTGTTGTACTGGGTCATGTGGACCCTAACTCCACTGTCTCCAAGACGAGCACAGCACCAAGTCTTTCCCAAGGATTGACTGTAGTCTTCGTGGCCTGATTGCCACTAAAATTTACTCTAGGCCCCAGGCCACTTTATTCAGCTGATAATCAGACTCAGGTTCTTCCTGCTGGGGCTAAGAATTCCTCTCTGGCCCAGGCTGGTCTAAATGCTCCCTCCATGGTGCTGGCAAATTCCATCCTGTGTTGTGTCTCTCTGTGATATGGCAGCACTGAGCGCTAATGTAAAGTCCTAGAATCTATTCTCTCTCCCAAGCACATGGACTATTTCTCTGCACAGCACTGCCAGGGAGTGAGAGAAGGGTAGCGTAGACAATGCAAAGTTGTCTTTTCTATCCTCTTCAGTACCTCTTTCCTTGGTATTCTGTTAAAACCAAGTACTATAATTGCTCACTTGATTTTCTGATTCTCACAAAGGTGCTTGTTTGCATGGATAGTTGTTCAATTTGGTGTTCCTGTGTAGGGTAGACAATTGATGGAGGGTCCATTCAGGCCATCTTGCTCCACCTCCATATTATATGTCCTGTTTTTATTCTCTTACTTTTAACACTTTCCTATTATTCCTGGTTTACTATAGTATTGTGATGGTGTGCTCCCCCCACCCCGATTCATGTGTTGCATACTTTAAGAGCTTTTAAGGGTAGATATGAGTGTCATTCAATGCTGGCTCTCACTGGTTTCTTATGCTGCTAATATTCATGTGGGTTGAACTCTTGTCCACTATATCCTCAGTGCTTAGCACAGAACCTTCAGTATACTCAGGATTCAATTAAATAATTATGGAATGAAGAAAGAAACCAGGGAAAGAAGTATTGTAGTGGTTTTTGGACTGGTCCTTCTGGTATCTGTAAAAGTTTTGATGCCAATGAGTATATAAAAATAGCAAAGTCCATGCTTGGAAAAAGTTACCAAATTAGTATCTGTGTTACAATAATGGGAGGAGTGGAGGAGAGAATCACATAAACATAGGTAGGGTAGTTCCAAAAAAGAAAATAAAAATTTACTTCCAATAGAATGGAAAATAGCTGAATTATAGATCACTTTCTTTCAAAATGGGCATCATTATCCCATGTTATAGTTGATGAAATTAGGGCTCAGAATGTTCAAATAACAACTAGGAAATGTCAGAGTTGGGATTTGAGTCCAAGTGTTTTTGTCCACTCATTTATTTAATACATATTTATGGAGCCTCCATTCAGTGCCATTCAGTGTGCCAAGGCTATTTTAACTCCCAACCACATGCATTTTCCTCTATCCTTCTTGCTACCAAGCAGGATAAGCAATGGGAAATTATACAGCTTAACTACCTGAAATAATATAGCACTAGGTACCCATAAAGAGACAAAACTAAAATTTAATGTAGTCATTTATCGAAAAACATAAGGGAAATAATAAAACTGAAATGTAGTGATAGTGGTAGATATAGAAAGGGGTGATGGAGATGTCTGGCCTTTAACTACACCTGGGTCTTAGCCAAAATCTGTTGTTATTTATCCTTTTCCCTCATTCATCCATCCTTTCCTCTGCATTCAACAATGCACTCCACACTGTCTGGGAGCATATTGAAGATGCTTAAATAATACTTAAGAAATTGGGCCATGCCTACCTACTGTGGCTCAGTAGGTAGGGCACCAGCCCCATACACCGAGGGTGGCTGGTTCAAACCCGGCCCTGGCCAAACTGCAACAAAAAAATAGCTGGGCATTGTGGTGGGTGCCTGTAGTCCCAGCTACTCAGGAGGACTAAGCCCAGGAGTTGGAGGTTGCTGTGAGCTGTGACACCATGGCACTCTACCAAGGGTGATAAAGTGAGACTGTCTTTAAAAAAAACAAAAACAAAAAACTTAAGAAATAGAAATTTTGCATATATATATATATATATATTTGTAGAGACAGAGTCTTACTTTATTGCCCTCCGTAGAGTGCTATGGCATCACACAGCTCACAGCAACCTCCAACTTCTGGGCTTAGGTGATTCTCTTGCCTCAGCCTTCTGAGTAGCTGGGACTACAGGTGCCTGCCACAATGCCCGGCTATTTTTTTGCTGCAATTTGGCCAGGGCTGGGTTTGAACCCTTCACCCTTGGAATATGGGGCTGGCACCCTAGCCACTGAGCCACAAGCACTGCCCTGTATAAATATTTTTAACTCCAAATTTCTCCAGTTTATTTTCCCACAGAAGTCTCCACCTGTTTTATAGGTCATAATTTATATTACATGTAAGCTGATTTTTCAAAACACACATTGGAAAATATTCTTTAAGCAAAGAGTTGCCTAATGTGATCTAGCTGTAAGCTTGTAGGAGTAAGAACTGTGCTTCCACTGGCCAGCACATGCCCCGAGCACAATCAGTGCCCAGTAACTAGTGAATGAATGAATGAATAAATGAATGAATAGGAGAATTGTGAGCACCTCGGCAGAGCTAATGGATATAAGTGTGTTTTGTTAGTGTTTCTTTGTTTTCTCATTTTTAAAGCATAGGGAGCTCTCACAGAGCCCCCTCAATGAAAACAATTAGGCAGTTGCTTACTCTTCCTAGTGCTGGTACTCAGGGAGACTGAGATGAAATACTCCTTTGTTTGGTAACTTTTGTCTCAGGCCTCAGAGATGATTTCAGTTACCAAAATAAATAGGGGTTTCTCTTTCCCTACCCAAAGACATTATGGGTTATCTGATTCTTAAAACATTGCCTTTAGAAGTAGCTTTCCCAAATGGATTGAATTTGGAAGGTGTTTTGTTTATCTGGTACATGGATCAGTGGCAGTCAGCAAAACCCACATAAAAGAAGATGAGGATCCCTTATCTGAATGGAATTTAATTAAAAATAAACAAGATGACTACTATTTTAGGGTAGCATAGACTCTTACTACAATTTAATTTCCTTTTGAGAAAAGATAATATAAAACCTTTTCAAATTCCAATGTATTAAGGCATATTCTACATCACATTATTATTCCCATGGGTGTTTCTCCCACCCTGTTGACCTTCAATTCTTTTTTAGTCAAGTAATTTTTCTTCAACACATGAGTTCCATTAGCTGATTCAGTTACATCCTGCCCACTATCTTTATGTAGTTAATTTTGACAACACCAAGAGCTGGAACTCTAAACCAACAGCTCCAAAAATAGTTTCTTTGAAAACAAAGATGCAATCACAAATAGATTGGATTGAAAAGTTCTCTGGATAATGTCTTCTAGAGTTCCTTTTAAAAAAAGCAAATGTAATGAGCCAACTCATCATACCAGAGGTCTCAAGAAGTAAACCACAAAAATGCATTTATCTCTTTTGTTGTACTTAACTTAAATTCTTAGCGTGGAGACTTCGTTCGGGTTTGTCTTTGTTGTACATCTTGCCTGTCTTCATAACATTGGCCTTACATGGCCAGCTCCCAAAGGACACTTCTCATTCCATATCATTATATGAGTGATAAGTTAACAGTATTCTTTGAGGTGGACTTTTCAATTAGAGGAGTTTTATATGAATCTGAGAAAAGATACGGATTCTTTGTGGCCATGGGGCATTTTGAGGCACTCTTTGTTCATTCCTTCTGAGCAATAATAGCAGATATTTATACATTTCTGGTGCTTTGCTGTGTGACAGGTATCATGCTATGCATCCAACTTATAGTATACCGTTAGTCTTGGTTATAATCCTATGAAGTGCACTATTGTTTTTACTATTTTAAAAAAGATAGAAATGAAATGGCAGTATAGCAGGGTTATTGCTCAAAGTCATGAGGTTAGGGGAGGGAGTGCCAGTGCCAAGATTAAACCAAGAATGAAAACTATCAGATAACACAGAAAGTTTGAGTCCAGAATTTATATCCCCTGCAGTACACACAATGCTGCTTTTAAACCAAGTGCATCTTAAACATTCCTTTAAATCTCATCCTGAGTATTTTGGGGAAAATCTTTTCTCTCATCCCCTCCAATTTTTCCTTTTTGACCCACATCCTTCATTCTCCATACCCTCTTTCATCCCTTAATAAGAGATTCTTCAATGTCCACCCCCCCTCAAAAAAGAAAAAAAAGCCAGACCACAAAAAACATATTCTTTATATATGGTCTCTAATTTTATTATAACCCCTGCAGCAAATGCTCTTGGGTGCTTACACAATAACTATTTTCTCACACAATTTTTCCTTATTCATGGAACCTCACATTTGTTTGTAGAGAATATGTGCCCAAGTCCAGATCACCATTTCTCTGAGCCATCTTAAAGACTTAAGATTTTCTTGCTCTCTTAGCCTCCCTTCTAGCCAGAGATGGCTGTGTAACCTGGTTCTGGCTGAGGAGACAAGAGTAGATTTCTGTTAAGCATTTCTGGAAAAGGTTTTGATTTGTTGATGAAATGGAGTGGACACATTTGTTGCCCCCCCTTTCCATTTTAGTTGCCTTAGATAGGCTGTGACATCCGAAACTGTATTCACTATTTTGCAATGTGAGATCAAAATAAATTCAGAGATTTCATCCATCATGTCCTTAGTCATCTATCTCCAGACTCAATTATGTTTGAGGCACCTCTTTAAATTAAGATTATTCACATTTTATATTACTTGCAGCTGACCACACTCTCCGCTGATTCAGCTTATAGAATAAATGTCCTTTCACTGAAGGGAAAACAGTGGGTCAGAGAATTTTTTTTCATTTAGGATATAAATTTATTCATCTTCTATGTTCTTGACATTGTACTAGTTGCTAGGTACAAATACTGTGTTTCCCCGAAAATAAGACCTACTCAAAAAATAAGCCCTAGCAGGATTTCTATGCATTTGTTAAATATAAGCCATACCCCTGATAATAAGACCTAGTATCTGTATAGCCATTCCATGCTTTTTGAAGTAGAGTAAGACATCCCCTGAAAATAAGCCCTAGTGTATCTTCTTGAGAAAAAATAAATATAAGACAGTGTCTTATTTTGGGAGAAACATGGTAAGACCTAATCCCTATAGATATGTATTACACATTCTAGGTTTACCACAGGGTTTTATCATAAATAAAAAATTATTTTAAATTTCTTTTTCTTTGTTCTTTGCATTGTATAAATCTAAAAAATATTGGAATAGTCATTTTAGCTCAATTTTAGCAGAGCATAATCAAAGTATTTCTAAATGTAGGTAGAGCTCAGTCAGAAAGCAAAGTGATGGAAGTGTGTTTTTGCAAGTTTAATAACCTGATTAGTGACACATAGTTTAACCAGAATTAATGAGAGCAGTGGAGGTCTTTGACTTCAGTGGGTACATACCTGAACTGCAGAGATAAATTTGCTTCAATCCTGTGCACTATGTTTTTCTAAGCATTTGTGTCAAGAATGATAGCTTACATTTCAGTCTCAGTTTCAAAGCTTCCCTTTCCTGAATAGGAGGCAAACTGTCACATTAATTTTTAGCAAATTAAAACCAGTTAAGAGCTCTTGGCCCCAATGCAGAGAAAATGGTTTGCATAACAACAATGTATTTTCCTTTTTAAAAGGTAGACTTCTCCTTGAATATTCTATAACCTTTAAAGAAAACAGAGTTTTCAAATCTCAAGCATATTGGGTTGCAGCTGGCACTTGAGGCTGGAGGCTTTCAGAGCTGGCTAATATTAACAGCCACTGGACTGTCAGGAAAAAAAGCAGGGTGAAGGGACACTGTTTTATTATAAGTAGCCTTGCAAGGCATTCCAACTTATAGCTGCTCAACCCAGTGGACCAAACACCTCTGACTACCTCAAATGTGGCCTTGCTGAATGCTTCCATATTTAGGGGTTATTAGAAAGGATTGCAGCAAGTGACCTATAACGGAGAAGGAATCAGGGCAGGCTCTGAACCTCCTCAGAGGTCCTGTAATGAAGTGGCCTAGGAAGGTCTTTGATGCTGCCTTTGCATACTGTATATGAGCTTTCTGCTCAGTCATTTCCTCTGCACTTTGGTAGCACAGCATGAAGCCTGCTATTAGAAAAAAGGTTTATTGCTACCTTGCAAACATTTATTGGGTAATATCTAAAACATGGTGTCAAGTTTTAGTAATGTGGTGTTCCGGGAACCTTTTTGAGAATTTTAGTGTTCCAGAAAATGGTCCTTTGAGAATTCTTCTGTTTCAGAAACGAAAAGTAGTAGATATGTGTGTGTGTGTGTGTGTGTGAGAGTGTGAGTTATATGTTCGCGTATCCTCACATTACTTGCTAGAGACGTACCATTTTTCTTTCTGTCTATTCCTAAGATAGCTCATGCTTGGAATTTTCAAGGAGTGTGCCTCAGAGAACAAATATTCAGACTTACCATTTGCCTGTAGATATTATTTGTCTGTGTTTATGCTAGGTCACTGACACCACACACATTTTAATCCCCAAAGGAATTTATTTGGTCCTGCTATCTATTCAAGCAAGCTCATGTTTCTCTAGTTCAGAAGAAAATAGTCCAATATGAACTCCATGCAGACTTCTTTTTGTTACTGTGGCTAAAGGGGAAGAAAGAAAGATTACTCTTAAGTATTACGATGGAAATGCATGCAGTGACACCTAACTATGGCTGTGCAAGTTCTCCTGCCTTCCTCCACTGCATCGGAGAATACCCTTCATAGAAGAGGTGCTCAGGAAATGTTTGTTGATAGAATAGGTGATGATTAAATAGATCAGTAAAAGGTGAAAATTACTGTCTATGGACTTTTTTTGTTTGATACTCAAAGACTTTACCAATGGACAAGGACTTCTTTTTCCATAAACAATTTGTAAAGCACTGTCCTAAATGAAATGATAAAAAAGATACAGTGTCAACTAAATCTTAATTGAATTCAGTAAAAGATGAACACACAAAGAAAGTGAATGTCATCCCGATCCCTTTAGGATCTGCTGGCCCCTCCTTGACCTTCCATTTAGATCACTCAGAGCTTCTCCATTGAAACCACTTCCCAGTTCTACTCTTTGGCTGGTTGCTAGTTCCTGCATCCTCTCCCTCACCCTCACACTACACCTAGCCCCACCTTCCTGCTCTTTGCTTCCTTTTGTCCTCTTCTGTTTTACCTTGTTAATTGTAGATTCTCAATTTCCTTCATTAATACATGATTATACACTTTCATGGGGTATATGTGATATTTTGACGGATGCATAGCATAATGATCAAATCAGGGTGACTGGGATATTCATCACCTCAGACTGTTATCACTTCTTTGTGCTGGAAGCATTCCAGATTTTCTCTTACAGCTGTTTTGAAATATACAATAAATTGTCATTAACTATATTCACTCTACTATGCTATGAAATACCAGAACTTATTCCTTTATTTAACCGTATTTTTGTACCCGTCAACCAGCCTCCCCTCAACCCTCAGGTTTGGCTTTGATGTTTCTTTTTTGTGTGTTTCTAAGTGTTCTACACTTACCTTTATTCAGGATCAGTATATTGCAAAACTGCAGGGGAGTTTATTATTATGCACATTATATTCCATATTCTTTTACCATAAGAAAAATAAGTGGCCATATAAAGAGACTGTTTTCTAGCACCAAAATATTTAAAGATGATTAGGAATAAGGCAATGGATAAAATAACATAGTCAAAAGACTTAGATTACTTGCGCACACCCCCCCACCCGCCATAAGAGTTATCTGTTTGGGCACTAGCTATATAACTCATGTCACAACTAAAATGCTATGCACTGAATTGTGTCCCTCCCCCACCTCCCCACATTCACATGTTGAAGCCTGGCCCTTCAATGAGAAGGTATTTGGGGATGGGGCAGATTTAGATGAGGTTATGGTGATGGGATTTTTATGATGGGATTAGTATAGTTTTTTTTGTTTGTTTGTTTTTTGTTTTTTTGCAGTTGTTTGGCTGGGGCCGGGTATGAACCTGCCACCTCTGGTAATATGGGGTTGGTGCCCTATTCCAAGTGATCTTGTCACTTTCTAGACATCTCCGTTAGGTCCCTTTGTGTAAGTGGCTCCTTTCTTGCCTGTCTCTGGCACTATGTTATAAACTCTT
>NW_003852440.1:210925-247499 GCF_000181295.1 Otolemur garnettii | reverse complement strand
CCTTCCTTCCTTCCTTCCTTCCTTCCTTCCTTCCTTCCTTCCTTCTCTCTCTCTCTCTCTCCCCCATATGAAGACATAACCAGAGACAAGGCAGCTGTCTGCAAGCCAGAGAGAGAGACCTTACCAGAAACCAACAATACCAGCACCTGGATGTGGACTTCTAGGCTCTAGAACAGTGAGAATATAAATTTCTATTGTTTTAAGCCTACACATACATCTAAATAAACCCATTCAAAGTAATTCCTTCTTGGCAGAGAGGTGTGCTTACAGGGGTCATTGAAAGCTCTAATTTCATGGATAAGGAATCTAGATTGAGGCTCTTAAATTTCAGAAAATAGAAATAATGGAATTATTAATAATTCAACAGTTTCCTAACATCTTTCTGCTTCCAATCTTGCTCCCTTCAACTATTCTCTGCACACTGCACCTGGAGGTAATTTTTTGAAAGGGAAATTTGAATTATGTGTCTTATTTTTATATTCAGAACCCCTCCCTGGCACTACATTGCCCCAAGGCCTAGACTGCTATTGCAATAACTTCATCTGCAATAATCTCTCTTCCCACTGGGCTTTGGCATAGATTGTTTATCCTTCTTGTAATCCCAATTTTCTTCTGCTCTCTCTCCTCCACACTTTTAATAACTAAATCGTACTCAGCTTTCAAAATTCAATAAGGTTATCACATCTTTTTTGGGAAGCCTTCCCTGCTTTTCAGAGCTGGCAATGTGCCTGTTTTCTGTGATCTTGTCACTTTCTAGACATCTCCGTTAGGTCCCTTTGTGTAAGTGGCTCCTTTCTTGCCTGTCTCTGGCACTATGTTATAAACTCTTAGAAGGCAAGAAAGAACTATTTCCTTTTTTCATTGTATACCTAGAACTTAACCCAGTAACTGCATGTGTGTGCACTCAAGTTCTCACTGAGATGATAATTGCATGAATAGTTTACTTTCTAGGTCTTTCTGACTACTGTGTCTACCATGAATCATACTGACAGTCCGGAATTGGTTTCTATACCTATAGATTGTATCTCTTTACTTTGCATGCTTCTAGGTTTCAATCCCTCTTTATTCTCTCCTGATCCTTGGGTTCCAGTTATTTTCTGGGTTTCAGATATAAACACAGTGTGGGGGGCTCTTTATTTTTGACATAGAAGTTTTGGGCAGGAGAGAAATACATTCTGGGGAATGGCTCTAGTCCCCGTACCCATATTCTTTACTCCTAGTACACATGAACCCTTTTCTTAGGTTTATTCTCTTGTTTTTTACTTCTTTCCTCTTCTCATAATTAGATGAAATTTATATGAATTAACTGTCTAGATTAATATAAATTGAGACTGTCTTGATATGATTTCAGATAACACAAAATATCTTTTCCAGTACTTCTTTATCTATGAAACAATGAATAACACACAATAAAACATTGCAAATATTTCTGTTATTTTTAGTGATTTCTGGTAGAGTTTTCCTTTTGATGGTGTTGTGTTAGACAATGCAACTATTTAAAAAACTGTATTAGTAGATATTAGTAGAAACTCACCAGAAGTGAACCAATTGGTCCAAGATTGATGAACTGATCCACTTCAATGTTTATGAAACTTTGCAATGTTACCTTTTGATGTGATGGCTTATCTTAGGGGAAAATGCACTTTTCAGAAAAATGACCACGTTTAAATAAACTGATACTAGTTTCAAATATGGTACTAAAAAGCAAAATAAAACCCTTAATTTTTAGTTAAGACATTGGGCAATTTGATTTCTTTTTGTTAGACTCTAATTCAAGTGCCCTAATTCAGCTTATTGAAGAACTAAACTAAAACTCAAAGGAAAAATTTAAAAAATGACTTTTATAGCAATGACATCATTATATCAAATGTTGGCATTTCATATTTTTCAAACAGAAACTTGGAAATAACAGAATACAAGTTAAATAAAAAAGTTGAAACTAATCCAATTCTCTATTTTTCTTTCCATTTTTTTAACCAAGCTTTTTATTGCCAGCTTTTACTTTGCATAATAATATATGATGAATTGTCCAAGAAAGACCCAGTGGGTACATTTCTCTTAGAAATAAGCCTCTCAGTGCAACAGGAGGCCAAGTTCTAGGGCAACATACTTATCTAACCATGTAAGATCTTCTTGATTGCCAAGCAATTGACCACCCTGGGCATTTGTCAAAATCCATCTCTATTCTAGAAAAACAATATGAACTCAAAGAATATATCTTACAAATAATACTATTGGCAATATTAACTTGATGTAGCAAAGCTATATATTACACATTTTACTATTTATTTAATTACTTTGAATCATTATGCACACAGGCTACAACTGTAAACTTCAAGATATTTTGCTGGCATGCCTCTTAAAAGAATTTTTAAGAGCTGCAAATCCCCTTGTACATTTTCATCTGACATACAGAGTGTCTTCATAATTTTAAATAGTTGCCAAAGATATATTTCTAACTGCAAATATTTCTACTTTATAATAATTCTACAGGACCACAAAACTGAAAAATATTTTTATACATATCATACAAAACAGAAAATTTTATTGGAAATGTATGTATTTCTTGATAGATGTATGTAGATTTCCTTCTGCAAATTATTTAATGGATATAAGGATGGATATGATTTATTGTTAGGAGGAAGGAAGGTTAAGTGGAAATTAATAATGAAAAAAAGAGAAGGTGTTCAGTCCCTACATAGCATTGGGCTTATGAAAATTATTTATAAATTTATTTATAAGATAACTCATAATTCATTCTTCTTAAATTATACCAAATCTAACAAATAGACAGTAAGGATAAATTAGCACATCAAAATGTGATAAATGAGAGAAATTTTTGGAAAAAATATCAATGAAAATCGTTAAGAAGAATGAAATGTAAACTATTACCAATATATATTTTTTTTTTTGAAATTAAATTTTTGTTTTTTAGGAACCATTTTTTAACGTTTTATCTCCTCCTTGAAATTATGAAAAATATACAACTCAGATATAGACTGAGACACAAGATAATTTTATTGGAAGGAAGAAGATGAGATGTTGGGCAGCGCTGTGGCTCAAAGGAGTAGGGCACTGGCCCCGTATGCCAGAGGCAGTGGGTTCAAACCCAGCCCTGGCCAAAAACTGCAAAAAGGAAAAAAAAAGAAGAAGATGAAATGTTGGTAGAATGAAATTTTCAGTATGCTTTTTATGAATCTTGAATATTTTAATCCTCAGAGAGATAGGTAGGTAGACAAATAGATAGGTAGATAGGTGGGTAGATGGATGGATGGGTGAATGAATGGATGAAATGATGAATGAATAGACGAATGAAATTAAGGCTGAATGTATGCATAGATAGGTAGATGCATGCATACATAGTTAGATAAGTAAAGAGAGAGATAGCTAGCTAGCTAGATAGGTGTAGGATAGAAATACAGGGCACAGAGCCTTGCCATGAGTTTATTGCCTAGGTGAAATCAAACACTGGTATTTCCTAGTGATAATGTTTGCTTTGCTTCCTCCAATTTATCCCTCTGGGTGATGCATTCTTCTTTTTTTTTTTTTTTTTTGGCCAGGGCTGGGTATAAACCTGCCACCTCTGGCATATGGGGCTGATGCCCTACCCTTCTGAGCCACAGGCACCACCCTGGGCGATGCATTCTTTGACAATACTCGTACTATGGGAGAGGGAGGTCTTTAAAAAAATTAACTTTTTTTTTTTTTTTTTTGAGACAGAGTCTTAAGCTTTTGCCCTAGGTAGAATGCTCTGGCGTCACAGCTCACAGCAACCTCAAAGTCTTGGGTTTAAGTAATTCTCTTGCCTCAGCCTCCCAAGTAGCTGGGACTACAGGTGCCCACTACAACAACCAGTTATGTTTGTTGTTGTTGTTGAAATTGTCATTGTTGTTTTAGCTGGCCTGAGCCAGGTTCGAACCTGTAACCTTGTTGTATGTGACTGGTGCCCTACTCACTGAGGTATAGGCGCTGCCCCCAAAATTAGCATTTTTGTGATCCTAGTATATAACTTTACAAATATTCTGAATTTGGAATATTTTAAGAAGAGCTCAAATAATACCAATTCTACCACAGGCTTTGTCCTTAGCAGAAATATATTTAAGAGAAGCAAAGATAAGAACCTCTAATATGAGTTTATGGTATGTCAGAGAAATAGGTTTATCAAACAAAAAGTTTCCATAATATCCTTTATTCCTTACCCTAGAGAGTGTTGCAGCCCAGTATAGTGGACCAAAATATGATTCCAGATGGATGAGAATTATGCTTTTATTTTCTACACAGGAAAAAGAATGATTTTGTAAGGGGACTTGGGAATAAGAGAATCTGCCTGATGTTGTCAACTACGGGCAATTTCTTAGACATATCAATTTTAAGAAAGAATAAACAAATGGAATGCGGGATCTAGAAATTGTCTCCTTTAACACATCCATCACTGTACCTCGATGGAAAGTCTCTGTAGACCCCAGAGGTATAAATGGAATTACTGGTTCATATAGCTAGGAAGTTTAGAGGCAGAACATGAATTGGGCTGATTTGATTTAATCCTAATGGCATTAAAGAAGAACATGCAAACTCCTCCTGTTCTGGGGATAGAATTAACCTTAGAGTACTACCATTTCTGCCTGTAAGTGGTAGTCCTGGACTTTCCCCAAGCTGGATAAAATGCATGTATTTGAGAAAGTGAGAGCCTTGAGGTTGGTTCTAACCCCTTTCATCTCCTATTAAGGGACAATAGAAAAGATCACAAAAAGCTTCCAGAAAATTGTACAGCAGGAGGAATCGTACAGCACTTTAAAAAAAAAAAAGGTCATCTTATTACGGTAAGAGTTTCATATTTACAATTTTCCCATCATTTAAGTTGCAGTCCTCTTTCAAGTCTTTGTCTAAAGAGACATTACTTCTCATGAACATCTTGTCCTGAATACTGTAGAGCCAGCCTTCCTAATGCCTGGTGGTAGAGAGCCCTCACCTTTCCCCAGGGATCTTATTCTCGCTAGTGCTGGCCTTCATGTGAGGTGACCACCATACCATGATGGAATTTCAGCAGCAGCACTCTAGATGAAGCATAGTAAAGTAAAATAACAAGATAAAAACCAAACCAAACAAAACAAAACTTCTCCTGAGTATATAGAATATCCCAAGGTAGGCAGAAAGAAGTTGTTAAAAAGGTAAAATACCTATGAATGGGTTATTTTTTTGTGGATGAAAGAAAAGCCCTTAGATTTCCATCTTGTTAACTTATCTTTTGTTATGAAGGTGTTGGCCATGACTCTTTTGAAGTGAGAATAAAACCAATTATCTCCTTTCCAATTCTTCAGTGGGATACAGGAAGTTTAAATGGCTATGAAGTTTATTGCCCTTTATATTTGATGCTGGTTTATTGTGTAATCCAAAAGTATAGTATGGCTGAAAACACCCAGGTGTAACCTACTGTTCTATTCATGTTCTATTCATGCTCTATTCATGCTCGTGTTCCATTCTTACCCCTGGCTATGATCCTCTGGCTACTTCTCAAATAGGCTTTGTTATACACTATTTCTTGGGGGCCAGAACACTTTCACTAATATAAAACAAAATAACAACAATTCACCCTCTATCCTCAATTGAGGAAACTGGATTTGTATCTATGGGACACTGAGCAATCTGTTAACACAGAATAAGAAGAAATTAGATAACCATTCCTAAAGCTAGAGTAGGTGCTTTACATGCATTATCTCATTTAATCCCATAATATAGGTGGTCAATTTATAATTTTTCTTTTATTTTACATGAGAACTGAAGCTTATATGTCTAATATGATAATTGAGGTAAAGATGATTCAATTGATAGATAAAGGATTAGAGTTTCAAATCCTGGTCTATTTTGACAAAATAACCTTCTAACTATTTCTTGGTATTGAAGACCTATGACCCCTGGGGACTCTAAATTTCCTACTCAGCTAACTTTTGCAAGAAGGTATTAAGAAGAAAGGATAGGTAATTAGCTAGAAATCTAGGCCCCTATCTTGGTGCCACTCCCCTTAATTTTGTACCTGGTGATTACTCACGCCTGGGGAGGAGGGAAGTTCCTATTAATCTACCGGTCAGAACTTAGTATGCCAATTGCAAAAGAATCAAGAAGAATTTCTAGCCTAGCAACAGATATAGCAAAATGGGTTTTCAGAGAGTCTTATGGGAGGCCGCGCTGGCAGTAAGACTCTGGTTCTAAGATGACTTCTGAACCATTAGGTAGGTCCAACCCAGACAGTATATAATAGAACCACTGGCCATGACCCAGGCGTCTTGTGGAAATGGCTATCTATGATAAACATACCTTGCTCTATAACTGCTACCTTGTTCCATAAGCCTATTTTTCTCTCCTTCAATAAACTTTATTTCATGCTTGCCTTACTTTGGGATGTGTTGTCATTTTTTGACCAAGAACACTCCAAAATTTAAGGCCTGAAGCCCCAATATTTTAGGAGGCAGACTGCAGCCTTCAAATCTAACAGAATCAGAATATGAGTTCTATCTGTATGACTTTTGGAACACCTGTATCCTTCCTTTATTCCATTGGAGAAGTAGAGAAGAGGCAATTGCTTTTATTTCCATTATAAAGTGTCATGGTTAACATCCATATAATAAAAGACAACAAGATAGAGCCATAAAATATTTGTTACTGTGTATAATGCACAGAAGTCATACAAAAAAGAGAAACACTTAAAAAAGGCCAGATGGTTGATGCCAGATCATTGTCTCTCTTTATTGAGAAGAAGGAATTGGGACTGAAGGCCAGACAATGATTCTTTCTGGACATTAAATGGGACTGAGAGACAAACAATAGCTTGTGGATAAGTTACAATAGGGCAGGGGCAGAACTACATCATGAACAAAGGTTGTCTTATTAAAAGTACAATCCTTGGGTGGCACCTGTGACTCAAAGGAGTAGGGCACCGGCCCCATATGCAGTAGGTGGAGGGTTCAAACCCAGCCCTGGCCAAAAACTGTAAGAAAAAAAAAAGTACAATCCTTCATGTAATCTCTTGGCACTACCCTTTGAACAATAAGTGAAAAGTCTATCTAGGCATGGTTATGGCTCCCAGTTTCTTTTCTGGTGGTTAATCTTTCCTAGTTATTTAATTAGATTCTTAGAGAGGGAATTTTAAGACAATTGTACTTTCTTTTGGAAGAAGTGATCTCACTCAGATAAGGAAACTTCCAGAGAGAGCCCCTCCTGGTGTTTTTGAAAAGAAACAGGATTAGAAAGACAGAAAGATGAAGGAAGATCAGAAAAAGCAGGCTAAAGCATCATGTTTGGGGGCATGTTTTTCTGAGCCCGCTTTCATCATTTATACAGTGTGGACAAGGACATTTTCTTGTTTATCTTCCCAGACTATCAAGTATATAAGAGGAAGCCTAGAGACTACAAACTGTTTTACGACACATAGACAAGAATAAACCTGAGAAATGATCTAGTCCAACACCGAAAGCTTACTGATGAGAAACTGGAGGATCAAGAGAATGAGATGAATTAATTAAAACTGAACAATAATTCAACGTATAAATAACAAGGGCTTCTAATTTCTAGTCCAAACTTTTCAATTTGTGCAAATATGGCTTTCTACAGTAGAAAATATTACTATTAATTTTATTACAAACATTGTCTTTTTCACCCTTTTTTGACACTTAACTGACTCAGAGAGACTAGGTATAGCAAATAGTAGGTATCCATGGTAGATGACATTTACCACTTGATTTTAATATAGCTAATGATAGAGTTAAAGATTTCCTATGTTAAAATATGTCTCTTTAGCATAACCATTATTCTGAGCTGATTATGTTGGCAAGTAGCAGATGTAGGAGAAGCCCTAAAAACAAAAGTAAAAGTTACGCTTTTAAAAGGGAAATTTACATTTATAAAAGAAAGGGTCTGTCTGTCTCTCCCCATCTGTCTCTCTCTTCCTCCTTCCTTCCCTCCCCCAGGAGAGAAGGCAAACTCTAAGTCATTAGAGACTCCTAAAAATGGAGTAGGTATTGACCCAAATCTGTATAATAAAAGCTGGCCTTGTTTAAGATGTTTTCCTGGCCATCTCCTCATAGCCAAGACTTCCACAAACCCTTCTTTCTTTGCTTCCGTAGTTGATGGTATTTGAGCTGCCTTTTTGAGACCTGCTCTTGAGAATTATGCATTCTTTGGGTACCTCGTATGTGTATATGAAATTTACATGTTAATAAACTTCTGGTTGTTTTTCTCTTGTTAATTTGTCTTTTCTCATAGAAGTCCATCACAACTACACACATAGGGTAGACAGAAAAACACCCAGTGGCCCCTGTCCCAATATATTGGACTTTGAGTTTAGATTAAGACTTGATGTTAATGAATGCTCCTAGTAGATACACTAATCTCTTTGATGTCAACTTTTAGTTTTTTTCTTTTAGAGTCCTTCATAGGCCAGTACATGGTACAACTTTTCAGAAGTGTGGCTTTAATTTAGCAAATTCACAACTGAGAAATTTTATATACTGAATTGTCTAGGAAATACAAAAGGGTAATAATAATATTTGTACAATACCTATAGTTCATAAAGTATTTTTACTCAAAAGATTTAATATATTTCCTTATTTGCGTTTTCAAAATATTTTTCATTGGCTAAATGTGCCCTGGGTCTAGTGACACAAAGATAAATAATGCAGACTGTCTTCTAAGAACTTACGATCTATTGGGCACATTTAGAAACTTTTGGTTTACAGGTGCATGTAAAACTCATGCTCCCTGGAAAAAAACTCACATCCATGTGACTCTAGATCAGCATTTTCCAACCTTTTTTTTTAATCTATGGCACACTTGAACCTATAGTTAAACTTCCATGCTACACTTAAATTACATTGATTGAATAATGTTAAAAAAAAAAAGGAATTTACTTACTGTGCTTTGAACATCTTTTGAAAATAATTTAGTTAATGGTCTTTAAAATTTTTCATGACACACCTAAGATCCTCTCACAGCACACCAGTGTGCCATGGAACACCAGTTGAAGATCATTGCTCTAGATGGTTCAAGGGCCTTCTTCCCTACCAAAGCCAAGTCTAGAGGTTATAGAGATTTGAGAAGCTACAAATAAGAGTGCTTGAAGGAGGGTGGGAGAAAATACTGGCCTGCTGAATAAGGAAATCTGGGGGACCCATAAACATTATGATCGTTAAACTCATGGTCATTATGCTGTGATCATCACTAAGCTATTCTTGCCAAAAAAGGGGAAAGCATGTGGGTATGACATAACCTGTGATAATCAATGACCAGTAGAAAAGGACAAAGGTGCCTGGAGGTACAAAGAGATTTATGAAAGAATTACAAACAATTTAAAATGGAGGGAAACAGGGTATTTATACCTCTACATTACCCTTGTGTCTCTGTCTTTCTCTTCTCACACATGAAAGGGACTTACTTCCAAGTCTCTGTGGAAGTGCTCAAAGTTTTCTCTTTGTTCTTAAATAGAATTTCTGTTTGTTGTACTAAAGCCTGTGTAAAGTTACTTGTGCTTTCTATTAAGTCTGCTTGTGTTGCTTCAGTTTTATTTTTGGTTTCTACACACTTTCGCTTTCTATTCCTGCTGCACCTCACTTAAAATTTCTAGTTCTGCCAAATAATTGAACATGGCCAACTGGAAAACAGGACCTGCAATCCTCATTAGAATTATAGCTCTTATATCTTATACAAGTAGTCCTGGTTTATAAATGAGGTAAGTTCTGTATGTTTATTCCTAAGTTGAATTTGTATGTAAGTTGGAAAAGGTACATTCATACATTCACCCATTACCTGTAATAGCCTCCATTCATAAGTGTGAGACATAAATCAGTCTGATGTTTGTAACATGGGAATACCTGTGCAGTAGTCTAAAGAGCAACTATGTACTGTAAGTAGATAGGTGATATGATTATTGCTATTTTATGGAAGAATAAGCAAAGGTTCATAAAGGTTAAGCAACTCATCCTAAGGCATGTAGTTAATATGTAAAAAAGCTAGAAAAACATCCTACTGATTCTATTTTCATCATTTAAATTATAAAAGTAGGCCAAAAGAGAATGGCTATCTACTCTTAATCTTCTTAGACAAAACAATTTTCAATGAAGTATTTTGTATCCTGCTAAACTAAGCTTCAAAATTGGTGGAGAAATCAAATCTTTTACTGACACACAAACATTGAGGAAATTTGCCACAAGATCAGCTCCACAGGAAATACTCAGTGCTGGTCTCCACACTGACCATTATGTAAACACTGACCAGCAAAGTAAACACCTAGAAACCCAAGGACAAAACCTAGCTTCCATAATGGCATAAAGGATAAAACTAAGCAATAGACTTTCACAAAATAAGATAACTAGAACTCTATCATACTTAACAATTCTCTCAATAAATGTAAATAGCTTGAATTCTCTACCAAAGAGACACAGAGTGGTTGATTGAATAAAAAATCATATGTCATTGATATACTGTGTCCAGGAAACACACCTAATCTCAAAGGACAAATAGGACTTGGGGCAGCAGTTCTCAACCTGTGGGTTGCGACTCCTTTGTAACAATGAAAATACATTGCGGCATTAGCAAGATTGAGAGCCACTGACTTGAGGGAAAGGTTGGAAAACAATATTTCAGGGAAATAGAAACCAGAAGAAAGGAGGGATTGCAATTTTATTTTCAGATATAAGTGGATTTAAAGAAACCAAGGCTAAGAAAAACAAAGATGGTCACTTCATGCTGGTCAAGGGGACAATACAAGAGGATATGTCAGTTCTATTTATGCACCCAACTTAAATACATCTAGATTTATGAAACAGACTTTGATTGGCTCCAACAATATAATATCCTACAACACCACAATAGCTAGGGATCTTAACATGCCTTTGACAGAACTGCACAGATTCTCTAAATGAAAAGGAAATAAAGAAATGAGGGACTCATTAAGTATGGAGGATCCTCAAATAACTCAAAATAGATCTCCCATTTGATTCCACAATCCCATTAGTAGGCATCTACCCAGAAGAAAAAAAAATCATTTTATCATAAGGACATTTGCACTAGATTGTTTACTGTAGCTCAATTTAAAATCACCAAGGTATTTAACAACCTAAATGCCCATCAACTCAGGAATACATTAATAAACTGTGGTATATGTGCACCATGGAATAGTAGTCAGTCATAAAAAAAGATGGAAACTTTTTCTTTTTTGTGTTAATCTGGGTGGAGTTGGAACACATTCTTTGTAGTCAAGTATTACAACAATGAAAAAGCAAATATCTAATGTAGTTCATCATAATATGAAGCCAGTAGATCATCTAACACATGCCCACATAATAGAAAAACTCAATTCAGTTCAAGATGAGGTGAGGGGAAAGGAAGGATGGAATAGAGAGGAGGAGGGGGGTTGGGTGTGCTCTCACTTAATGGGCACTAGGTAAAGGTATATGGCAAACCTTTTGTGAAGTAAGACACAACTACTACAGGGATTTTACCTAACAAATAAAAACATTGTAACCTAATTGTACCCTCACATTAATCTGAAATAAAAAATTAAATAAACTTAAAAAGATAATGAGTAAGTTATAAAAGTGGGGTATGCTCATGGTATATTAAAAAAAAAATTAGTTTAAAAGAGTATAACATGGAAAATTTTAGTTTTCAGTTCCTTATCCCTTCCTACAACTCATTTATATTTTCAATAGGTAACCATTATTTATATTTTCTTGGTTATTTTCCAGGAACATTTGTTCTATGTATATGCAAACTGCCTGAGTAAATGTGTTTATACTCTATACCTTGTTCTGGACTTAGTTTGTTCATTTAAACATTTTTCCACATTAACACATATGGATCTACTTCATTCTTTTTAACAGATAGATCATAATTTATTTAACCTGTCCTCTATTCAAAGGAATTTATAAATGTGCTGTTTTGCTTTTAAATCTATGTTCTTTTAATTCCACTGGAAGTTGAATACAACCTCAGTTTCTTTGCACAGAAATAGAAATATGTTCCTTGTTTTCTTTAGTCTCCATGTAGGTAAGTCTAGTATGCTTCTCACTTCCCCACCTATACACTTTTCATATGGTAGCAGTAAGTAATGTCCACTGTATAAATAGCTGGGTCCACCTTGTGGGGCTGAGGAGACACTTCCCCTTCGCCCTGAAAGTTCACTGAAAGATCACCTTATGATTAAGGCAAATTAATAATAAGAAGAAATTATTCACTGTACACATGAGAAGAGTAGGTCAGTGATCACCCCATATCCCACTGGGGTCCAGGAATTTATATATACTCCTTTTAGAGTGAGTAGGAGATGAGGCATATGGGTATATCAGTTTAGAGGCAATATGTGGTTCCTAGGGAGGATTAATAGATATTTGGGAGAATGGATGGAGGAAAATAAATTAAACTGAGAAACAGGCATTATGTTTAAAATTATTTGGGTCAGTCTCTGTGTCTTTTTATAGTCTTGATCTTTACTGCAATATATTGAACTAACAGGGAGGTGAACGAAAGTCACTTAATTCTTTTGATGGGTCCATGTGGTTTATGTAGATAGAGGGAACGCCCCTTCCAAGGCCTATTGATCTCTAAGGGCCTTTGATTAAAAAATACCCTTTATATTAAGGAGTCATATTTTAGAGTGAAAGTTCCTAAGCTCCTTCAATCTCAACCCATCTGCAAACAAATAAGTTATAAACTAGGTCTATAGTATAATGGAAACTTTTTAAACCAGTCTCTAGTGTTTGTTTCCAGAAATGTCTAGCTCTATATTTATTAAAGTCTTTTGGTTGCATGTGGCAAAAAACAAATCTGACCAACTTAAGCCAAGAAAAGTAATTTATTGGTAGGACCAGGTCTGTCATTGAATGTGAGAAGTAAATGAACTCCAGGCATAAGCTGTCTCCAGAGCACTGTCTTTAATGCAATTCACCTCAACTTTCAGTCTCTGGGTCTGCTAGCTCTGAAGTTCATATTCTTGCAATAAGGACTTGTTATTTTAGAGCTCACTTCTGGAACAACCAACTCTGGCTAGAGGATGGGAGCATATTGTCCTAACTGTAAAATTCTATTTTAGCCATGGGGCTAAGGCACTTCTAGGCCAATTCCTAGAAGTAGCCTTTGTGGATACAAACAATAAGTGTCCTCCACACTATATTCTCAGAGCAGGTGGTGTAGAGGTTACTGAAATAGTTTAGGGCTATTATCACAACAAATAGGATGTGGAACCAAAAGTTGTGTCAGAAAAAGGACAAGCAGTTGGAGGAGAAGGAAAGAGAAGTTTATTACTTTGCTGGCAAAGGAGTAAAATGGCAGACAATGGTCTTAAAATCCAAATTCCTGCCTCCGAGCAGAAGCAGGGCAGAGCTTTTAAAGGTTCTAATCCCATATCCCATCTTGGGCCAAGGCAAACTTGTGACCTCTACCTGGATTCATCCCATGTTTGGCTACAAGGATCTGGTGACCTCTGCCCAGATGATTCCCTTGAGCTGTCTGTCTCTTGTGACTCAAAGAACCAGAAATGTTCCCTATACCCTCAGATCACTGGCCTGAGGCAAGAAGGCAGGTTTTAGTTCCCCAAGAGTTGGTGAGACAGAAACTATGTTTGTCACATTTATTTCAGGCCATTTCCCCTGCAACAAATGGTGATAGACATCTTAATTGTAACATTGTTTTAATATCCATTTCAGGATTTGGTGTTTATTATCTGCATAAGCTCTTGTATCTGCCAGTCATGAGGTTTAAAAATGACAAAGGGGGGTGGTGTCTGTGGCTCCATGAGTAGGGCACCAGCCCATATACTGAGAGTGGTGGGTTCAAACCCGGCCCTGGCCAAACTGCAAAAAAAAAAAAATATATATAGCCAGACGTTGTGGCAGGGGCCTGTAGTCACAACTACTCGGGAGGCTAAGGCAAGAGAATCACCTAAGCTCAAGACCTGGAGGTTGCTGTGAACTGTGATGCCATGGCACTCTATGAGGGTGATAAAGTGAGATTCTGTCTATTAAAAAAAAATGACAAAGGGATCCTAACTAGCTAGTGGCTAAATGGCCACTATAGAGTCCCTTCTTTAAGGGCATGACACCTCAGAAGAAGCCAAACACATACCTTGATGATGCATTTCATCTGTTGGATGCTGGTTTTCTCATAGGTAGGGGTCACCTCTAGAACAGTATACATAATTATGTTTATTTTATTATATTATTGACCATATGCAGGCTTCAAAATCATCAGAAAAATGTATGAAGGTAATGGAAATAGTTATGAGAAACCTGAAAGTAGAAAGTTTCAATAAATATTAACCCACTAGATATTTTTGAAAATGTTTTAACAAATGATGTTGTGGCATTAAAGCCTTTTTTGTGAGGACATTGAACAATATTTCACTTTGTTCTTAGCTATTGAGGCCACTGGACATAATCACAGACGAGGTTTACAACAAGTCATGAAGTAACTAGAAATATTTACATGAGAGAACCTGATTAGAAAATTCAAGGTAGAAATTGTTACAGAAAACAATGAATAGGGGGATGGTGGTGAGGTTCGGAGCACACACTCTCGGGACCAAAGGGAACTTGGTTGAAATTCTGCTTCTTCTTTCTGTTAGCTGTGTAACCTGACAAATTCCCTAATTACAAATTGCCTGCCTTTCTTCTCCTGTGTATGCAAATGGAGATGATAATAATTTTACCTACCTTATAAGGTATTGATAACTGATACACATGCAATATTAGGAATTTAAATGTAATGTAAATGTAGTAAACTTTCTGTTTTCCTTCATTCACCAAAAAGATAGAGAAGATAAAATTTATCTTACTCAACCATCTGGCTTTTGATGCTTTTGTATAGAATTATTACAATTCATTTTTGCTTAGAGATGACAATTTGACCCAGGATTTTGATAATTTTATACAACACCTTCCACAATTCTGGGACTTAAAATGATCTATAGATGTGTAAGTTTGGTAAAGACAAACCAAAGTTCTCTGACCATTGCTGGCTCTTTAGAGCTTTAAGTGGGACTTTTTAAGTTATGAACAAACAATAAACAATTATAAATGATTGCATTGATGTCATGATTAAGATAATATCATGCTATTTGAAAGATCTAAACAACTAGAAACCTATTTCAGCCTGTACTACAGGGAAGTAATTTTTTTTTAAAAAAATGAAATATCACAGTGCTTTTTAATAGTCTTTACCCATGCAAGAGAACTAAACTTCAAATTTTAAGAGATTGTCATTGTTCGAATTTTCTAAATTTTTATTTTGAAGACTTTAGAAAAATATTTAAACTTTTTTCTAAGTAAAAATATGCTATTTGTCAGTTTTACTAGTATAAGTTATTGAGATATTGATATGGCATTATAAGAGTTATATTTTAGTCGCTTTCCAAAGACATGGGGTAATTCTGATCCCAAATTTATTCAGGTTGTTTATTTTAAGCATTATTACTGATTGAAAAGAATTTCTCATTGTATTTATATCAAAATTATTTCATGTTTATATGGCTTTGGCAAGTGTAACTGAGTCCTTGAGGCCAGAAAAAAAGATGCATTAAAGCAGGGACTTTGTTCAAAGAAAATCTGACAAGTGCATGTTAATAATGACTCGAACACCCCCCCATTACATATTTTCTGCATGTCTGGTTGATTAACAAACATGCAGCCAGAGTGTAAAAGAAGAAGAATTGTGAAATTCAATGTTTTCAGTCATTTTTAAAATTTGGAATAGAATTTTTCCTAAATTTGTATCTAAAATTCAATTTATGGACTGCTTATCTAGTGAAGATGATGTTTAAAAATTATAAAAAAGTATTTCTCCTGGTTAGAAATACTAGGGGAAATAGGATATACTGTGCTGTAGGAGAGGGCATGGGAAAGGAATTTCATTCAATTCTGCCACTTCATGCATGAGGGGATCAGAACCAAAATCTTAACATCTGTTACATAAAGTCTTGGAAGATGTCCTTTCCCAAATTGACTATAGTTTGACCACTGGAAGGTCTGTGGAGAAATTGAATTTCTCCATCACTTGAAAGGAGTTAACATGATTTTTCACACAATTTTCTCATCAGCACATGGTGGATTCTCCAAGATTGATCATATCTTAGAACTTGTTTCAACAAACAATATTTTTTAGGTATTGCTGAGCTGAAAATGCTACTCCATGATACCATTAAGAAGGTGCAAGCCACATAATGAGTTAAGTAAAAACTATAAAAAATTAGAGTTATTTGGAATAAACAGTGATATCAGGTAATAATGAACACACTCCTTTTTTAAAAGAAAAGAGATGTTTGTCAATACATCTCTCTAAAACCTAAATCCTTCTTTAATGTTCAGCTTATAAAGAAAAATTAATGACATTTCATACTTTTTTTGTATTTACTGATGCTGTTACTTATAATCTGCTAGTCCATAAGCTTTCAAGGAGATTAATATAGTAGACAACTTTTGGCATATTTGTAGTATTCAATGCCTCATTCGTAAACCCATACACACACGTTGCTGACTGATGTGAACCCTGAACCTCTGAAATTAGTTATCACATGATGAGCTATAGCTGATTGGAGTAGGTGTCCCTCCTGTCCCGACTCATGCTAGGCAGTCTCTCTCTCTGTCTTTGTCTCTCATCCCTTAGATCTTGGAATTAGGATGAAGAATATTAATTCTACTCGTCCTTTGAACTGAAAACACATGAACTCCAGAGCTATAAGATAGCATCCTATGACTCATGGCTGGGAGGCCAAGAAATAAGTCTATACGGAAATATGGATGAAATGTAGAGCAAACACAGAGAGAAGCAAAATGAGGGAGAGAGAAAGAGAGAGAGGTGCTTCTCATCCCCAACTATCCAACTACACTCCCTAGGCTGCCTGCCCTGAGAAACTCTATTCTTAACAGTAATTTTAGATTTAAAGTTCTCTGCGAAATTCTCTATTCTTAACAGTAATTTTCTTTTTCTATTGCATGATGCATGGTTGCATGATCTTCCCAGGAAACTGCTACCAATATGAGCACTGAATGTCAACAAACACAAATATTTCCTGAATGTTTACTTCTGTCTATGGTACTGTGTTATATGCAGAGTATGAACATGGACAAGGTAGACATGAGGTGAAGCTCATGATCAGAAGAATGAACTTGATGCTGATAATGAGGAGGTGCAGCCTTTGCTGTTGGAGTGATAACAACACCTGACCTGGTCTGCAGGCACTGGGGATGCTTTCCATGAGGAAGTGGTGTTCAGGCTGAGGCTGATGAATACAAAGTATGGAAATAACAAGCTTCATCTGCATGTGAATCAGAACCTACTTTGTTTTTGTATATTCTTTGGAGCTTCTGATCAGGGACGCAGGGGAAAGAACTACAGACGGAATGAATATTTCAAGGGAGACTGTGACTCGCTCTGGTCAGCGGCCCAGCTAAACTTTACTGATTACCTTATATACTTTCAAACATTCAGTAAGAATTTAACACATATACAAAGAAGTGAAGTAACATTAGGAAGCTACCATTTAAGATTACAATTTAGTGTGAAGGCTGAGTAACACATATAGAATTGATTTTGTTTAGAGTAAAAACATAAGGGAGACTGCCTGTCTGTTCCTTTTAGCCCAAATGCAACTAGAGATTATAATGTTAATGAAGAGAGAAGGCAGAGAATAGAACCCAATGCTCGAAGACGGGTCTTTCCACCCCCAGCTACACCTCAGTTGATTCTCCACAATTCTTAACAAAGAGAGCTTTCTGCATATTTATGCATATCTATAGGCAGGTACAGAAGCTTGATCTTCAAAGAAATGCTTCTCAGAATCAATCTCCTGAAGGAGCACATTGAGGCGAACTGCCATGTCTTGAGCAAGGGGTGCATATCTGCAACACTACTTCGTGTCATTTTTCAATTGCATATACCAAATAATTCATGGAAATAAACATATTAAACTCTGTTCTTCCTACTCATAAATTTTCACAGGTAGTATGTATGCCTGGAAGAACAAAGAAAGAAAACTAAGAGTGAAAAAGTCAATTTAAATGAAAGTGAAAAGCAATAGATGTATTTTCTACCCTCCTTAAGAGTGATCCATGATTCTAAGCCTCCATCCATTTCTTTCAAACTCAGAGGTTGAAGTAACATTTTGGGTGCTTAAGACAACCTTACTTAGATGAAAATAATTGGACCTCAGGAGAACCATTATTTCTTTATGTTGGATGAAAGGAAATCATAGAGAACTGTAGCTTGCCACATGGGATATGGAGCAGGAATTAAATAGATGTCCTCTTTAGGAATACTGGCTTCAACTTGATTAATCAGCTAATCAAAGGTCTTGGTTTAATTTTTAATTTCCTTATCAACTGTAAGCAAGACTTTCCAGAGCACACCATCTGTGTAAACACAGCAGCTATCAGTGAGAGCAGGAGACGGATTCTTCTCTGTGCTGGAATCTGTACTTAATTTCTTTCTTTTAGTTATGGCTCAGCTAAAGGCACATAACATATACTATTTTTCTACCTACCTTTTCTTTCTTTTTTTTTAACCGACCTTTTATTTGAACAAAAAAAGAGAGATCTCTAAAGTGCTAGATGAGTGTTGATAGTTAGCTAGGTAAGTGTAGGCATAGCATATGCTGGGCAGGAATAGCTGAATGAAAGCCCCAAAGTGGGAGGGAATGTGAAATGTTGGTACAACTATGCTGAGTGCGGGGAGAGAGACTGGAGAGAGAAGCAGAGGCCAAATTATTCAGGGTTTTGAGGCCATAATAAGAATTTTGGAATTTATCATAAAAGTTGTCAAAGGGTTTAAAGCACAGAAATGATATGATCAGATCTGCATTTTAAAACAATGGATTAGAGGGAATAGATAAGGAATATTTGTTTGAAATTGATTGCATTAGTCAGTATAACAGAGGCTAGGCTAGTGATGATGGCTGAAATAGATAAAGGGGAATAGATGTGAAAGCTATTTCAGAGGTAGAATTTATTGACTTGGTGATTAACATGTCTCCAAAAGAGAGGGAAAAGATGGCTATGTTTGTATATTGTGTCATTTGCTGTGATTAGAAATCTTGGAGGAGGTATGCTTGGGTCAAGTTAATTCTGTTCATGTTGTGTGTGAAGCTTCCATGAGACATCTAAAAGTAGTCAGATATGGAGCTCAAAAGACAGATTTGGGTACAATTTTTAAATTTATTATTTATTAGTATATGGGTGGTAGTTGAATTAGTAGATATACTTCAAATTTCTTAAGATAGTTGATCCAAAATATAAAGGTCCATCATAGGAGGAAGATAACAGAGGAGCCTACAAAGAAACAACCGGAGAGTGGAAAGACAGCCACTGGGACAACTCTGGTTGTATGGCTGCAAATACTGGGTGGGACACATTTCTAAACATTTCCTGGCAATTTCTGAGGACTCTCCAATTTCTCTTCAAATGACAGGGAAATCAGCCAGCAGTCAGTCACAAAGATAATTTTGTTCCAGAATTGTGCTAGAATACAGGTCAGTTTTCTATTAGTTTAAAACTTTCTTTTTCACAATAATTTAATGTCCACTGTTTAGTGGTTTTACTGAAGACTTGTCAGAAAGCCAAAGAACGTAACTTCAGAAGAACAGAAATGCTAAAAGACAACTGACAGAGGGTAGGCTTCAGAATTTCCAATCATGATTGAGCTACAGAAGCTCTACAGTCACCCCTCTGTTGCCCCATGATGATGTGAGAAAATTGAATTGTTCACCTTTTTACACAGAGTGCAGGAAATTCCATGCTTGGAGTCCCCCTGTCCATCAGAGGGCTCCAACCACACAGGTAATCATTTGCTTAGAGCTCCCAGGACCTACAATGATGACTTTTAAAGGCTATCTGCAAAACAAGTGTATTTTTGTACAACTCAGTCATACAATAGAGTTAGTGTTAGAAGCACTGATGAAAAAAAATAGATGAAGCGATTATATTTCTCTACTTGGAAGTCCTTTCCCAACTGCATATAATTTACACAGGTTGGCAATCTACAAAACTCTCTGTTAGCAAATTATAGTGTACAATTACCTTTTAACTCTGTTTATCTTTTGTTTCTTTACCCTCTTGTTCTTTGAATAATTTCTTCTTTTTTTCTCTCTTTGTGAAGCTTGCAAAGACAAAAAAGAAATTAAACTGAAGAAGAATATGGGAAGCTCTCTTCTTTCCTACCCTTTTCCTACTGGTCTATTATACATATATTTTTTAGAAGTTTCTTAACACATAGGGACATGATGTAAAGTTATTTTCAGAGTTCAAAATCAGGACTCATGCTATAACAATGGAACAAACACTACTTTTAAAAGTGAGATACATGTCATCCCATATTTCTCCCAAATTCCTTAAGGATAGGCCACCTACTTCTGAATGCACTGGATTTGAAAGTACTTTCTTTTTGAAATGAGTTGCAAGCTTTTGAACAATTTTTTGAATGGCTTTGGGACTCACACTTAGGTACTGGTTTGGAGAAACTGCAAAAGGCAGCCTGTGAGTTTAACCCTTCTGCTCCATCTCTGAACTGTACCTAGGTATAGAGTTTGATCCCAGCAGTTTTCCTCTTTGCTCTGAGAATGGTGGGTTCTCCAGACAGAGCGTACTTTCTTTTCAAAATGAGTTGATTCTACTTTGGGTCTAGAATGTTTAAAATCCCCAATGGATCTGTAGAGGCTATATTTATTACCAACCCACAGCTTCACTGACCCCTCTACCTCCAGAACATAATTGGGACAACCTGCCCACCATTCAAGTAGACAGGCAAGTCACATAGTTTGAAAATACAACATAAGAGGATCTCCTTTGGACCTTGTTAATCAACCAAAAGTATGTAGGAAAAGAGAATTACCCTGTAGTGTCCCTCTTATCTGCTGACAATGAAATAGAAAGATACTAATTGCATCAGAATGCTGTGTAGTCTCTAGATGAGCTATACGAGATCTGACAATTAAGTTTGCAAATATATCCTAGAAAACGTGCTTCATAACTCACTGCTGAACTTACCTTACCTTTGAAATACTCCCACTGGGAAGCTTTGCACTGAGGATGCTAGCACCTAGTCTACCCTTCAAAGCAAGTCTGGAACTCTTTTCCTGGAATGGCCATCAGAATTGTTATCATATAGCACACAAAAACATGCAACAGCAAAATGAATGCCAATCAGCAAAACACTACCTCACACCAACACGGACATAGCGGTGGGACACTGATATGCCAAGGTTATGAAACCTTACCAAGTTGTTTCTACAGTGCTGCCAACATAAGTGCATGGTGGCAAGTTCATAAACTTAATTGTCAGAGTTTTGCATAACATTTCTGACGTTCATTCCAGAAAAAGAGTTCCAAAATTTCTTTAAAGGATGGGCTAGGTGCTGGGGTTGGTGCATAGGTTCCCAAGGGGAGTTCTTTGAAGGTGATCAGAGTAATATTCAGCAATGAGGTAGGTAGCACTTTTTCTAGGACAAGTTCACTATCCTAATTGTCAGACCTTGTGTATTTCCGTCTGATGGATTCCTCCTTGTTTCATCAATGCCCAGCCATTTGGAAATGTAACTTCCATCTATGTCACTTCCATATGTGTTTTATGGTACTAAGACAGATCAGAAAATACAAATGAATACACACAGATTATAGATTTTAGACTGATCCGTATTTATTAAACTCCTTTCTACATGCGGTATAATATACTTGACACCATTTAAAAATTCATAAAATGTATTTCGAATACTTTTTTGACCAAAGATCACAATCAGATATCTGACCTGATCTGTGGATTTTTTTTCCGTACATTTTTATTTAATGAATTGACATCACCTTTGATCTGAGAAGATTCTGAAATAAACTAGAGTATATAAACAGAGGAATCAAATATCTTCTCCTAAAAGCCACTTCTGGGATGCCTCCCAGATGCTTTTTGATTGCCAGCAGAAGTATTATTAAACATAGTCTGAGAGACATGACTGAGAAGGGTATTTTGTGTAATTTAAACAGCAGGTGGCTGTTCCTTGTTAATTATAGCACAAACACAAAATTCTAAAACCTGACAAGAGCATCATCTCTCAACAGTTTCCTTTACCCACTAAAGCCTTTGGCATTGGGCTAATGGGTGTCTAAGGAAGATGTCTCTGGTCTGCTCTCCCCTATCTTGTTTATTTTTTCCTCCACGTCCCATAAATGAATCACCAAAGAGTTTTGGAATTTTTTGTGAAGATGAAGACAGATGACCGCATTTGTCACTCTGGTCTCGTTTCTTCACAAAGATTGTTAGTTTTCAAGAGGAACGTGTTCACATAAGATGTGTGGGGTGTGAGGGGAGGAAAGCAGTGGGCAGGGAGGGGGGAGAGTTGGCAGGGAAGAGGCGGGGAGCGGTGAGGAGGGAAACTTTTCTGTTTGAAGAAAATGCTGTAGTCCTCACAGAAAACGAGTTCTATGTAAGCAGAAATGACATCATAAAATCAAATCTCTTTTTACTAATGTCCAAAGCCACAGAATCTGTCTGCCACTGTGTCTATTCTAAATCAATCTCATGTGGAATATTCCACTGGCTTCTGGTGCCAAAGAGTAAGAGAGAAATGGTTTTGTCAGTGGAATATATCCTACTACAAAAACTGAGGCAGTCGGAGCAGTAATAAACTGTGTTGTACCCAGGACTCCCCCAATGGAAGGGTCCTTTGTTCAGGGACTCCCACTGAGGCCCCTCCACTCAACCTGCCCTTCCTTCTCTCCGTTCACAGTGCCCAGCCTGGAGCAGGGTCTGAAGTGGGCTCTCCCTGCCTACCCCTGCGCCCTTGATTTCATTTCACACAGGTGTTTTCCTAATAAACTGCTGCCTGTCTAAAGCTTTCTCAGCTTCAGCTTCTCACAAGTCCCCAACTGATGAACTGATACTTTATTTAACTTCTCTGGGCTTTAATTCCCTCATTTACAGAAGGACGTTAAAAATGTTAATGACATCACAGGTTTCTATAAGGATTAAGTAAATGATGTAGGCAGCACTTTTTGGCACCATTTTGGTGCAGTTCTTGGCCCCCTGCCCACATTGCTGCGACCTTTAGGACAGCCACCAGCCAGCTCCTACGTGTGGGGCCTCTTCTCTGCCTCTCCTTCAACACACTGTAACTACTCTCTGAAGCTTGTGGGCCTGGGTATTTTTTCTCTCTTTTTCAAGATATTTTCAAAATTAACAACAGGTTAGTTCAGTGAGTGATTATAGCAACAGCACCTTGAAATAAATGGCATGCGTGAAAGATTTTTTAACTTATATGGCAAGTACTTCCATTTGTCTCAAATTATTAGCTTCCTAAACAGACAATGGATAACAATTTAAAGGGATTTCTCATTCCACTCCCCATTATCTTTTTTGTTTGTTTCTTTTTAAGCCATAGAAATTACAGCATGGATGGTAAATTAATTTAGGACCAAAAACATAGTCCTATTCTGGAACTCCTGAGAGAAGTAGCCTCCATGACATATTTCTTGAGACTCAGCAAGGACACTTGAGCTTGAGCCTATCATGAATGTCCTTAAGCTTGTAGTTTCAAAGCAGTAAAAACCTATGCTCCCTTTAATTATTTAGACTTTTATATATATATATTTCTGGCTGGGGCTGGGTTTGAACCCGCCACCTCCGGCATATGGGGCCAGTGCCCTACTCCTTTGAGCCACAGGCACCACCAAAACTTTTTTATATTTTTTAATCATTATGGGTGCATAATAGTTGTACATATGCACATTTGTAGGGTATATGTGATGTTTTGATACAGGCATACAATGTGTATTAATCAAATAAGGGCAGTTAGAATATTCATCACCTTAAGCATTTATATTTCTTTGTATTGAGATCATTCTGATTTCACTCTTTTAAGTTTTTTGAACATGTACACTAAGTTATTGTTGATTGTAGTCACCAATTTGCACTATGAAATACATATCTTTCATTCTATCTTTTGAACTATACTTTTGCACCCATTAACCACCTGGCATTTCCCCTCTCCCACTACTCAGAGTCTCAGCCTCAGCTAACTATCATTGTACTTCGTCTCCCTGAGATCAATAGTTATAATATTTACCTATGTTCCCTTTAGAGATACTCACATAAGGAATTGCCAAAGGGGATTGAATACCTTCAGCAAGTGAAGAGACGATTTTCTTCCCCCACACCGGGACAGCTACATGTGGTCTGGGGTGGCAGAAGCAGGGCTGTTCTGATGTCTGCTCCCTGCCTCCTACCTCTTCGGGCTGCAAGATTACTCTTGGGTTATGCCTCCTGTCCTGCCCTTTGCCTGAGGCTCCTCAGCTGGGACAACGCCATAGCTGACTGTTGGTCAAAAGTTTGCAAAATAGTGAATTAGGGTTTAGAAGAAGTGACCAAAATGTGTCTTAGGACATTTGTTGCAGAAATAGTTAGGCCTTATTGCTAAACATTATGGTCAGGTTTAAATCATGGGACATAAATACATATTTTATACATATGTAGATACTGAGATATTAAAATGAAATGTATTCTGTATTGCCAGTTGACCTCCAAGAAGAAATGGAAATAGTTTAAATTAAGAGTTTGTGTATCCCTTTTAACACATCTGTATTTAATGGTGGACAAGTTTTAATGGTGGACAAGTTTCCTCTTGGTAAGGTGATTACTGGACGTTGATTTGTCAAAACTACTTACCTATTTATTTTTTTTTTTGAGAGAGGGTCTTATTCTATTGCCCTGGGTAGAGTGCATTGATATGATTACAGCTCACTGCAACCTCAAACTCCTGGGCTCAAGTAGGAACCCTTCTTGTTCAGCCACCTGAGTATCTGGGGCTGTAGGCTAATGCCACCATGCCTGGCTAATTTTTTTTTTATTTATTAATTATAGAGACAGGTCTTGCTCTTATTTGGGCTGGTCTCAAACTCCTGACCTCAAGCAATCCTTCTACCTAGGTCTCCGAGAGTGCTAGGATTATAGGCTTGAGTCATCACTCCAGGCTAGATCTACTTACTGCATGAATTTAAAATCCAAAATTTCTATTAAAGTTCTAATTCAAAACATATTGTCTGGTTTTACCAGCCCCCCACCTCCCTTAATCTTCTCCTTTTCTATATACTCTGAAATGGAATTGCTGGTCATATAGTGATTGTATGTCTACCTTTTTAAGTAATCACCATACTATTTACCATAGTAGCAGATGTACCATTTGACATTTGTACCAGCAACGCACAAGGATTCCAATCTCTCTACATCCTTGCCTACATTTGCTGTGATGCGAGTCTCTCTCTGTGTGTATGCGCTTGTTAAGGGGAATTCTAACAATTGTAAAGTAGTATTTCCATAATGATTAGCAATGTTGAGAACATTTTCAGGTGCTCATCAACCATTTGCATATAGTTTTTTTGTAGAAATGCCTATTCAAGCCCTTGGGCCTTTTTTTTTTTTTAAGACAGAGTCTCCCTATGCTGCCCTAGGTAGAGTGCTGTGGCATCACAGCTCACAGCAACCTCCAACTCTTGGGCTTAAGTGATTCTCTTGCCTCAGCCTCCCGAGTAGCTGTTACTACAAGCATCTACCACAATGTCTGGCTATTTTTTTTTTTGTTGCAGTTGCCGTTGTTGTTTAACTGGCCCAGGCTGAGTTCGAACCCACCAGCCTGGGTGTACTTGGCTGGTGCCGTAACCACTGTGCTATGGGTGCCCAGCCTCCTTGGGCCATTTTTAAATAAGCTCTTTTGTTTTTTTGTTGGTGAGTTGTAGAAGTTCTTTATATATTATGGATATTAGTCTCCCTGATCAAACATAATCTGCAAGTATTTTCTGCAATTCCATGGGCTGCCTTTTTGCTCTGTTGGTAGTAATCTTTGATGCACAAAAAAGTATGTTTCCTGTGCTTTCGATGTCATATTTAGGAAATCATTGTCAAATCTAATGTCATAAGTCTTTTCTCTATGTTTTCTTCTAAAAATTTTATAGATGTTGCTTTTATATTTGTCTTTAATGAATCTTGGGTTAATTAATTTTTTATGTGGTGTCAAGTAAGAGTGTAACCTCATTCTTTTGCAAGTGGATATCCAGTTTTCCAAACGCTGTTGAAGAGCCTTCCCTTTCCCCAGTAAGTGATCTTAGCATCCTTCTCAAAAAAGTATTTAAACATACTCCTGAGGGCTTCTTTCTGGGCTCTCTGTTCCCTCAGTTTATATGTCTGTCTTTAGGCCTCACACTACACAGCTGTGATTACTGTGGCTTTGTAACAAGTTTGGAAATCGGAAAGTGTGAGACCTCCAGTTTGGTTTTCCTTTTTCAAGATTGTTTTGGTCATTTAAGGTTCTTCCAATCCACGTGAATTCGGGGAAGGATTTTTCTGTAGCTGTAAGAAATGTTGTGTTCAAAAAAGAAGAGGAGGCTCAGCATCTGTAGCTCAGCCATATGCACCGGAGCTGGCGGGTTCAAATCCAGCCCGGGCCCGCCAAACAACAATGACAATTACAACCAAAAAATAGCCGGGCGTATTGGTGAGCGCCTGTAGTCCCAGCTACTTGGGAGGCTGAGGCAAGAGAATCACTTGAGCCCAGGAGCTGGAGGTTGCTGTGATGCTAAGGCACTCTACCCAGGGTGACAGCTTGAGACAGTCTCAGAAAATAAAAAAGAGAGAGGAAAACTATATATTTGTAAGGCTTTGTTTCTCTCAACAAAATTATATATTTGTTATGATAACATAAAAACAAACAAAGCATATAAAATTAATGTAAAATATATAAAACATAAAAATTAATAAATAACAGTATAAGGAAGTATATTAAAGCTATGTTGTATAAAAAAGTACATATTTTTTGAGAGAATATGTACTACAGAAACCAAAACCTTCTCTCTCCATCTTTCCCACTGTTGTGAGCTGAGCATTTTCTTTTGTTTGTGTTTCTCTTGCCCTACCAAAGGACTGACTTTTGGCTTGTCTCCTGGACTCCCTGTGTCCCCTTCTCTGGGCTGTGCCATCAGCGATCAGGCTAACTTCACCTTCCTTGGGCAGCTGTTTCAGAGTAGGGTTGATACCACTTTCAAAGTTTCTTACTTCTTTCTGTTCAGGGAGACCATAAGCCTTAGGCACCCACCATCTCTATGTGCTGCTGGGGTGGGTTATGTGAAACTCTCACCCACAGTTGATGTAAACAGTCATGTGGTTAATAATGCTGGTGTGTAGCTGGTAAGAACACAGCTGGAGAACATAAAGACTCAGCCTCCCTCTGCCAACTGGATTTTAATGACCAAACCACAAAGGTTTGGATTATTTAAATAAAATAGGACAAATGGAAGAAAAATTCAATATCCCTACAAAAAAAAAAAAAAAAGAAAGAAAGAAAAACCAAACCATGTGATTTGTCATCTGCAGTACTATAAAACCAATGTTATATTTGAGAGGAAAAAAAGGAGAAACGTTTCTTGGATATGCAGTGCAGACTATTTGTAGTTCAGTATTTGACCCAATAAACTGCATTATTAAAAATTTGCAGGCAGAAATCTCTTCCTTTTTCCTCTCAGAGGTTTGGTTTGATTTTATTTTTTTAGCTGTCTTCCAAAAGGAATTCCAAAGTTTTTGACAATTTTATCATTTCTGACTTAAGCCTGTTGCAAATCTCTTTGAAACAACTAGGCCCAAGGGTGGCTCGGGCAGCTGCCTGAATTCCTCACAAATGTAAAAAGGCTCTTCCATTTTGAGTGCTATACTTTGCTGTAATAGAATCCAGATGCTTAAGCCATTCAAAGATTACCTTTTACAGTGTGAACAGAAGCATGAATGTAAGTGTTATGATAAAATGTAGTTAAATTCCATTTGTTACTAAGTTTTTTGACTGTTACTTCTAAAGAAGAGTTGAGGCAGAGAAGCCTGGGGAAAAGAGAACTTTAAAAAATGGCCCTGGGAACATCTTATCGTGCAATCACTGGAGAGTCATAATTAGATTATGCTGCTGCAGAGTATCCACACTTAACAGCAAAAGAGACCAGGGGACTCTTTTTGAGGCGGGTGTAGTAACTCGGTTAAGCAGGAACCATGTTTCTCCTCCATGTCATCCCATTGTATCAAAATTGAGCCCCCCAACTCAATATTATGTCAGGTAACACCAACAGAGTGATGGGGGGAGGTTCCTATTGTGTCTTACAACTTCCACGTATAGCGCAGGTGAGCTCTCAAAGGCTTGTTTCATAGCATTTAATTTATTATGGAAAATGCATCTCTTTCTTTCATATCCATGTTCAGTTATAGCTGTGGACTCACAGGTTGTAATCAAGACTCACTTTATCAGCTATCACAATGCCTGATGGTTAAACAATAGACTAATCTAATATTTGCATGCACAAACAAACAGTCCAATCCCAGTTATTTTTGCCTTAGGGTAGTGTTAGGGCACTATGTGCAAACAAATCCTTTGTGATCAGTCTGTGAGTGATTGAGCCAAGTGCTTTCTGGGTGGGAGGGTTGAACAGTTTTTATCATTTATATTTTCAGGCATCATCAAAGGACTTTTTGTTGACAGGGTCTCAAGCTGTCACATGGGTAGAGTGCTGTGGCATCATAGCTCACAGCAACCTCCAACTCTTGGGCTCAAGAGATCCTCTTGCCTCAGTTTCTCTATTTTTAGTAAAGACGAGGTCTCACTTTTGCTCAGGCTGGTCTCAAACTCATGAGATCAAGCAATCCACTTGCCGTGGCCTCCCAGAGCACTAGGATTACAGATGTGAGCCACTGTGCCCAGCTCATAGGACGTTTATTTCATATCTATATGGTGCATGAAATTGTTTCGGGTATATCAGTAGAGACCCCAGGTGAAAATTCCTACTAATAGTAAAAGAATCTTTTGCGTTAAAAGATTTCTGCTGAGATCCCAATTACTTCACCTGGGGATCTTGGTTTCTTGATCTGGAAAATGAGAAAATTGGATGAGATTTTTAAGTCCTTTTCTAATTCTAACATTATATGGTTCTAAATCCAGCTCAAATCAGGGCTGGTGCTCTGCATGGGAAGAGAAGCAGATTTTTTGTTGCTGTCATTTGTTTTGTTTTTAATAAATAGGACTGCAAAGTTTCCTATCTCAGAACCTTTATGCTCTTATCACCTTGTCTGCTGGGTTGCTTGCCTGAACTTCTGCCAGGAGGTTAGGGAGTCTTTTGAAATAAGATAAGTCTTGTGCTTTCAGGGAATTGTATTGAAGATGTAATTGTGGTGTCTGGGTGGGGTAGCTCTAATGATTTTCTTCTGTAATATACTAACATGGACCTGGATGCTTATACAATGGAGCTGAGGAACCAGGAGAAGTGGTGTTTAAAGAACAAGGAAAGGCTAAAGGGTACTTGATGGGAAGACTTAATAGCTGGTTTCAGACAGAGATCAGAAAGACCCAGAGAAAGTGGAGTGCATTAACTTTGTTATCATCATTGAGATATATTTTATGAGTTTAAGAGTATCCATGCAACGACACCAAAAATTAGAGACAGAATGCTGTTTCACCCACAGGAAAAGCAGAAGAAATTTATATTTTTGCTGCCTTTAAGACAGCAGTGCTGCCTTTGGTATGATTATTTTGCACTATCTGAGGAAGTCCTAAGGGACTTAAACAAGTGTTTAGAGAGGATAAGAGCATGGTAGGTGGAGCACACAATTGGGGTCCATGCAATCCTGCCTCTTTTTAGAGCCTTTGAGCTGTAGCTCCAGGCAATGCCTACACACAGTTCAGTACTGGAAGGACAATAGTGGTTAGGGAACTAGTATTGGATGGTGAATATGTTTCTGCCCAGAACTATTCTCGGTGTTTTACTTGCAGGCATTGGAAGTCCAGAGGAATTAAACAATATGGCTAGGATGATATAGCCCAATGCTGGTAGAACCAAGAGTCAACGGAGTCCTCTTTTTATTCCTGACAAAGTGAGGGTCGTACAGAAAGGTGTTATTCTATACGTCTCATTGACAGAAGCCTGAGAGGACAGGGGTTAGAGAGTTGTCTCAGTGAAACCCCATTGATCTGCCCTCTGTCTATCTTAAGTGTCAGTATGGTAGAGTGCATAAGTGCTTCCTTTCTCAGTGCAGTACCCCATCTGTGGGAGTAGTTTTGTCCTATGAAAGGGCCCAGAAGGACTGCCAGGGGGTCAGAAATTATCACTTCCCTGAACTCCATACAGACATGACATCCCTTCTCTAAAACACAGAGCTCAGGGGCCATTAGCTTTCCAGGAAGCGTGCTACTAGCTTTAGATAGGTAGCTTCTCACTTGCTGGCCCTAAACCAACTGCTACGTGTCTCCTTCAGCCTTCCCTCTTCACCTAGGGTTTGGTGGGGCCTGAAGTTGGTGTTTTCATACTTCCTTAAGGGCCAAAGAGGTGAGTCCCCAGCCTTCCTGAAGAGAGGAGACTTAATATCTCTTCCTTCCTCCAATTTTTGAGGCCATTCTCTTTCTGGATTTGCAGAATGTGGAACTGAGCTGGAGGACAAGAAGCAAGTGCATCAGGGTAAAGAAAGGGAGATAAAGAGAAAGGCCTGAGTTGCCTGCATCACATTCCAGGAGAAAAGGAAGCAGAGCTGAAGAGGGCTTGGAGTGAGAGGCCGTGGAGAAAACAGAACAGGGAGGACAGGTGAGATGGACGAGGGGGATAGAATTCTGCTCTGGCAGGAGAATCAGAGTTGTAGGGTGCTAGAAAAGTGGGCAGCCAGGGGACTTTAACAAGAGTGGCTGCGGCCAGGGCCCTTAGGTCTCCTTAGTGTTCTTGAAGAGCTGCAAGAAGAGCTGCAAGTCAAACAGGGAATTCCTGCTCCTGTCCTGCTCCTCTGCCTGTGACTTTTGTCCCTATCGACCCACTGGTCACAGCTCTAATGAAGTTTATGTTGCAGCTTCACTGGAGACGCCTTTCTTTATCTGTGCTAGGCCATACTTTGCTTTCCCTCCAAGGACAAGTTCAGAGGTAATTTCTTCAGAGAAGTCTACATAACACCATCCCAACTGGGTAGGGCCCCAAACAACCAGCCCTTCCTAATCATACTAGAAGCACTTTTAAAATTACCTCAACTTTATTTCTTATTGCAGTCTGGTACATTATATATGGGGATACATTTATCTTCTTCCTATGCCTCAGCTTGGTCAAATTTATATCTCTAGCACCTGCCAAGGTGCTTGCATGATGCATATGATCAGAATATGTTGTGTGGGACTGAATAAATCCAGATTCAGTCTGGCCCCAACCAATCCAAATATTCAAGTTTGCACCATACACTGGTCTTGATTCATTAACATTCACATACAAGCCTTAAAGTATTTTACACAGCTAGAAAAAAGAGTTAGTAGAATTCCATTTTATATTTTTGTTCATTTTATACACAGATGCTGATGTGACAATTTATAAGTCTGAAGTAGTCTTTTTTTTTTATTGTCCTGAGTCTGTTCTTTGGGAAGTTTATAGAAGGGAAGCAAAAATAAATCTAAAAAATATTGTCCCATTTTACTTGGTTTTATTATTAATGACATTTGTATGCCTACCCTTGTTCAAAGTTACATGATCCTGATCAAGTCCTTTTGGAGCTTAAGTGGAATATAAATAAAGACAGAAGAACCACTCTCTGTTCTTGCTGGGAAACATTTTTGTGTGGTGCCAGGTTTGTGATAGCAAAATTCATCAGATATTCTAGTCACTGCTACTCAAACTCTGATTTTGCTTTAACAATGTATGTTGTTTAGAATTGTTACAGTTTGAGTGATATGCATGATTGCTTCAATTCTACGCTGTATTATGGATGATTGAAAACCTTGCCCTTGATACCGCAGCAGGCACTCTTGGTGGCCCAGCCAATTACCTTTTCCACTTTTCTACTTTTTTCCCTTGCCAACAGAGCCCTCCCAGCCACATTTTTATTTGCGATTTCACCTCTCTCCCATGAGACTGTTTCTGGGTGCAGGAGTAAGTCCAAATCCCATACACCAGCAGTTATTGCCTTCACCACAGGTCAGAGATGTCATTGTGGCCAAGGAGATACAAGGGGCAGTCTTGTGAGGGGTACCTCGAAAAGGTTTCCTTGACTCCCACGTGAAAGTAAAAAAATGATGAAAAGAAGAAACCATCTCTACATATTATAGTGCCTGATTTTAGCTGTGATTTTTTGAATAACTAAGGAAGAAAGCTAAGGATGAGAGAAGGGAAAGATGGGAAGAACCTGCATCCTTGACATTGTCTTTGAGTCCCTGAATTATGAAGTCCTTAGTATTAGATGCTCAGAGAGATGAAAAATATCTTCTCTTGTTAAAAATCAGTGACATAGATCTTTTTTTTTTTCTGTTTGCTGCTAAAGGTATTATAACTGATCTAGAAAAATGAAGGATATAAAAGAAGTAGAAACATATAGTTCTTACCTCAGCTTATAATTTAATTAAAGAGAGCATGCAGGAAATGACAGGAAAGTTATAAAATGAGCAATTGAAGATTCTTAATTATTTTTGTGCAATGGAATACATTGCAAATCTAGTGAAGTCGATGGCTTCCTTTTCAGACAAATATTTTTAAATAAATAAAAAGGAAAATACATAGGATAACAAAGAAAAGCAATTATATTTTAAAAATTCCCCAGGTTAAGAACCTTAAAATTCAGAATAATTAAATACAACGCTTAGCATTCTTTTTCATAGCATGAAGCTCTTAGGGTTGGCATGACTTATGTAATCGAGCTCAGTGCCAACTTGTTCAATGGTTAAAAAGTGAAAACAGTTCAGTTAAGTGAATTATCTTGTATTTTAGACAGTTATAATTAATTTAAATTAAAAAATAACCTGAATTTCATCAAGTTGTTTTTCTACACAAGTACTACTAAAGTCATCACCAACTGATAAAAACAAATAGTTGTTTTCTTTTTCCATTGTCTAGAAGTAAAGACATTTGCAGATAAAAGAAGGAATATGAGATTGTACTACTCTCCACTTTAACTGAAGGAGCTATACACTAGAATGTATAACTGGTACTAAGTATACACTCAATCACTGTACACTAGAGTGTACAACTGGTACTAAGTACTCTAGAGTGTACTCTATCACAAGGTATTCATGAGGTCCATCCACCTAGGTTCCTCCCTGGTGGTTACTCTGTAGTAAGATTATATGTCCTGCTCCAGTAACATCAAGCTTGACTATGTGACTTGACTTGGCCCTAATGTGAACAGAAGTGATATATACCATCCCAGCTGAAGCTTTAGAACAAGCGTGGAGGTTCCACCATCATTCTTTTCCCTCTGGCATGAGAATGCCATGTACCAAATAGGTGTCACTCCTTTAGCTTGGATCCTAGGATGATAAAGATACACAGAACAGAAACTAGTCCATAGATGACAGATCACACAAGCAAAAAATACATCTTTGTCATTGCAAGTCACCTAGATTTTCAGGTTGTTACTAAAACATAACCATGAAAAGTAATAAATGAGTTGATATTTTTGGAAAATCTTTCTGGTTTCTCCTCAATGATCTTTGTTTCTGTTATATAATTTTTGTCATATTTCTAATTCCTTTTATAAATCAGACTTTTAATTTTTGATAAAATTCATAAATATTCATTATAATTTTGCAATTCTTTTTGCAAAGATTTTATTTCTTTTGGGGGGAAGATTAATGAGGGGCAGATTTTTTTTTATTTCTTTTTGGGGCAGATTAATGATCATAACTATGATCTTTATTACACAAGGTATGAGTGAATGGGAAATCAGTTACATGGTTAAATAGCTCATTCCCACTGTAGCAACATGATATAAACTCAGCCTGAAGCCAAAATGTCTAGATGAAAACTCTTCAATTGGAGAATTAACTAGCCAGAATTGAGAGAAAAGGCAGATACAAAAAATCAAACATCTGGATTAAAATTTAAAATGCAGTTAATCATCTTGATTTTTTTTATTGTCAACACGCCCGAACTCCAGATATTGAAGTTTAAAGTTATCATCATGGATTGTGTTAGCCATGTTGGCTGAAAGTTTATGGCTTCACTAAATTATAGCTGAAGCTCCCAGAGAAGTCGTCAAGACAAAGCTAACAATTTTCTAAGAGTAGGGAGAAGTTTTTAAGTCAAAATTTCAATGCTGTCCTGGGAGGTGTTGTCTCTGATTCCCATTTATCATGGTCACATCTGTGCTTCTGACTTGTCTGATAGTCCTTCTTTTATGACTAAACATGAAAGGAATTTTGGTTTTGTGGAATACTGTCAAGAAAAGAGAACAGGGGGTCTAGTCTGGCACCATTCCCAGGTCTAAACTTTGTGGAGGTATCCAGAGAAGAGAAGTTATTAATTGCCATTGACAGTCAAATGAAATAGGTCAACTCCTGGTGATCCAAGGCTGTATATTCAAGCCCCAGAAAACTCAGGTTCTTCTTTTTCTCTTGCTGAAAGCCTTCCCTTGTGTTATTTTTTTCTTTGCAAATACTTCTACCAAAAATGCAAAAAGTGTATTTCCAACTTTGTTAAGTAGTTGAGAAAAAATTAGCATGGACGATACCAAGCCATTAAAGTTGAGGATTATAAATTAATTTTATATGTGAAAATGTGCAGATCATTAAGTGTTGGCTGAAAATCACTTAAATAAAGATCCAGCTGACCTCCTTCCATCTTGTCCAACTGAAGATCACTTACTGACACTTTAAGATAAGATTCTAGAATCACTTCCTTGTGTACCCTTTTCAAACCCTCGTAGTCAGTTGATTTATCACTCTTCTGGACTATTTTAGCATCCTGTATCTCCCTTCATCATTATTTTTACTACAGCACTGTTGTATTATGCTGGCTGGCTTTTAAATATAGGATATATCAATAGTGTGCCAAAATAATTTAAAAATCAGATACCTAATGGACACAATGTGAGGGTGTTCAGTATGCCCCTGGCTAAGGGGCTCATTTACAACTTGAACTTTACCTTGGAAGTAAGAAAACAATAACCTAAAAATTTGTACCCTCATATGAATTTGAAATAAAAATAATCAGATATCCGATGCAAAGATGCAGCTGACCTCCTTCCATCTTGAGAAGGAAAATCTTATAGATTTTTCCATCAAACACATGGAAAATAATTCAAACAAGTTTTTGGAATACTTTTTGAATGAATACACATATAGTTTAACTGAACTTTCAATTTTTCTCATCTGTCAATTGGTTGTAGTGATTTCCTATGGATGTAGCTTACATAGACAGGCAACTTGATTCTTGATGACATGAATGAAAATGATACCCTGATTACCTAAGAAGCCTAAGTTTAAAGACTCAGTATACTTCATATGATTCCAATACAAGTTAACATATGAATAAATCCAAATAGAGACCACTAGATTATTTTTTTCATGAAAGAAACAGTGATCTTCTGCATAAGTGATAGAATGTCTCTTGTTTAAATCCCAGTTCATTTATTTGTTCAGCAATTATTTATTAACTCTCTCCTCTGAGCCTGCCATATTAAAGGGTTTCCACTATATCGAGGGAAAACAAACTAAAGAATAATCACACAATGAAGATCAGACAGTGATGAAGTCTCTGAAGACAATACAAACAAGCATATGGCATAAAGAATGGCTGAAGAATAGTGGTCACTTTAGAGAGATGAATCAGGGGAGACATGTCCTGGAAGGTTATAAAGGAGTCAGCTATGGAAATCCAAGGTCAGAGGCTGGAGTGCAAAGACCAAAACACAGGAAACAGAAGGCACAGGAGACATGAAAGTAGGTGTATCATGGGAATGAAGATGAATTTGGCTTTAAGTAACAGAACACTCAACTCAAACAGATTGAAATTCTAAGAAGTACATGTAACTATACATAAGAAAATAGAGTTATAATAGAATTGGGTTATTTAGTTGTTCAATGACATTATTAAGAATCTGGGTCCTATCAATATTCTGGTTTACCATATTCAGCCTGTCACCTTTGTTCTTCTGCTATGTCCCCTAAAGGTCACAAAATGAATTCATAGTTCCAGCTAAACATCACATGTGGACACAGTGATATTTCATTGAAGAAGAGATTACCTGTTCCGGTTTGGTTCTTTTTTTAGAGAGAGATCTTTTCTAGAAACTTCCAGCAGACTTCTCTATGGCTTGTCAAATGGAATCATATGAAATTTCAGGGTCTAGGCAAGTGACTATTCTAGAGTCTGGAATGGCTATAATGAGTTTGGACCAATTGGAACTTCTCCCCCAAACCATGTACATCCAGATGCTACCTTTACTGAGTAGTGAGTATCAGAAAAAAATTGGAATTGTGCTAGAAAAGAAGAAAGTGCAGTGTGGGGGCCCAGATTTCAGGGTTCCCCTCAGCAGGTCAGTATGGCTAGCATTACATGTATGAAAGAAAAAAGTAGTTTAGAATGATGTTGGAGAGGTAGACAGGGATGGTTTAGATGGGGATGTTTAAGATTGGAAAGAAAAATAAGTTTTGATTGCTGTAAGTGAAATAGGAAGCCACTGAATGAGAATAATATGATCAATTTTACATTTTTAAAGATACCTTTGTAGCTCAGCACTATTTAATATAATGAGGACCACATAGGTAATTTTCAGTTTTGTTATTTTTCATTCCTTTTGGAGA
>NW_003852440.1:202726-210807 GCF_000181295.1 Otolemur garnettii | reverse complement strand
TTTTTTATAAAGACGATGACTTGCTCTTGCTCAGCATAGTCTTGAACTCTTGGCCTCAAGTGATCCTCCTGCCTCAGCCTCCCAGAGTGCTAGGATTTCAGGCATTAGCCACTAAGCCCAATTATCAGTTTTTTAATAACTACATCAAAAAGGGTAAAAAGAAAGAGGAAGGCAATTTTAATATATTTTGCTTAACCCCATATAGCCAAAATGTTGTCATATCAACATGTAATCAATATAAAAATTATCTAGAAATACTTTACATGCACTTTTGGGTAGTAACGCTTCCTAATCCAGCACATATTAGGCACTTTTCAAATGCTCAGTGGTAGCCTCTGTACTGGACAGCACAAGGGTAGGTGATGGATTAGGGAGAGGTAACAGAGGAAGCGGGAAGTATTATTTCTGGGAACAGTCCTGGTAAAAAATAGTGGTGTCTCAGACAACCAGCATCTGTGAGTATGAAGTGAAGTCTGTGACTTTGATACATGTACATCTTGGACATTATAGGCAATTAGTTTGCTATGAACGGTGCCATTTCCTAGTTCTACGACCTTAGCCAATAACCTCTAGAAGACCGGTTTGCTCCTTTGACAAATAGGGAAATATAATGCTCCTCTCCCTTAGTTATAGAACAACATGAGATGATCAATGAAAAAACCATAGTTTCTGGAACAGAGTAAGCACTTTGGAATAAGCAAAAGTGATGTAAATGAAGAACTTAGATTTCAGAGGAGGCAGAGAGTATTTTCTATGGTAGTAATAAAAAAATCCCTTTTAGAAAGATCCTGGAAGGATAAGTGGATATGCCATAGGAAGACATAAGGAGGAGAAGGGGATTTGGTTTGGCAAATCTCAAAGTACATGTAGGAAATGGAAGTGGTTAGATTTGGACCCAGTGAAGGTCGGATATAGGGAGCAGTGAAACATATGGTTGATAGTGATAGGGCTTAAGGTATTTTGAGACTCAACTAAGAAGTTAAATTTTATCTAACAAGGAGTGAGAAGTTTTGTTCTATTTTAATCAGAGAAGTGCCATCCAAGTGGTATTTTAGGAAGATCAACTAGTTCAGTCATACTCTGGAGAGATTAGAGCAGGGTACATCAGACTCAGGAGAATTACACAACAGCTTGTTTTTATTGCCCAGGTATGAGGTTTAAAAAACATGGGGCAGATAGATGAATGCAAAAATATTCCACAAGACTTTTTACTGCGATATTTTTTCCTTTTTTCTAAACTTGTTTGTAGAACTCCAATTCTGCCTATGTCGCACCAAATTCCTTATTGTTTTCAAACCTTAAAGTCTACACAATCTAACAAAAGAAATGTACATAAAGTAAGTATCAAATATATTGGAAAAAAGATTTACAAGTTAAATTTAACCAGAACTATTGGGAAGTAAATTATTCATACAAGTTAATCTTCCCGATTATTGAAACTCTCCTTTTGAACTTTGCAAGTTTTATTTGTTTTGGCTCCCGACTCTAATTTAACATATTGTATAGGCATGGGCTATAGAGTGAGTTACATGGAAATGTGTGTGTGTGTTTGTGTGTATTTATTTTAATGGAAATATCAGTGGGCTTAGAGTAGAGATATTTCCTTTCAGTGTGACCCTTGATAAGTTGTTTCACATCTCTGGGTGTCAGAAAGAGGAGATTTAAGCAAAAGATCTCTGAATGCTGTCCCTAATATAACATTCTATTAATATATCAAAACAGAGCAGCAAAGGAACTTTCAAGGGGATTAACATTTCATTTTGATATCTCCCAGTATGTTACTGGTTTGAGAACACTGGCCAAAACAGAGGGATAAAGCATGCCTGCTGATCCTTCTAAATGGAGGAGAGATTACATGCTGTAGGAGAGTATAATCTTACTTTTCAGAAATATAAAAATTGACACTGAAAGACTGCATTGGCCAAAATAGGATGTTTTCAAAATCAGAAATTCTTGCCAAGTTCAATCCCTTTAAGATTCCAGTCCCCTTTCCCCTCACTGTTGTCATAAATAATGCGAATGATAATTTTCTCTCAATAACACCTTTCTTCTGGAGGTCATTGTGTTTCACTATTGGAAAAAAGTATCTTTTTCTATTTCTAAGAAAAAAGATTTTACTGAGAAAGCTCCTTGGACTTCTAGGACATAAAACTAAACTGCCCTGTGTATGTATTTTAAAAACATACTGGTAAGTTGAGTGTGAAGGAGCGCAAAGCCTGGATTTGAAAGCCGAGGAGGGGTCTACTTTTACCTCTTTGAAGACTCTGCCTATTGTTTTCTATAGAGCTACATGTGGGTATGAGAAGACCTAAAGGACCCTGGAAACTAAGAAGTGGGGCGGGTGAGAGGCCTGAGGGATAACAACTCATGTATTGGGTACAATGAGGACTGTCGTGGTGGTGGGCGCACTGAAATCCTTACTCAGGGTATCCAGGCAACAAAAACTTCTATACCCTTTAATAACGAAAAAGAATCCAAAGAGAAAGTGCATGATAATGCACATTCTTGCATTCTCTGAGCTCCCAATATTAAGAAATAGCTTGAGATACATAGCAAACTTTAAGATGCACCCCCACCCCACCCCAACAAAGCTATACTGATACACATATGTAGGTTGAAGGAAAAGTGAGCCTTAAAATTTCTTCCCAGTTGGGTCTTTCAGTGAAAGGAAAAATGTCTAACACATAAATCCTACTACCAGAGACCTAGAAAAGGTCTGAAAGAATCAGCTAGTTCATTCTGCTCCCTCTGTTCAAATCGCTATAGTCTCGCGTAAAAGAAGGTGGGGCATTAGTGGCCTACCAGCCTGTTCTCTAAGACGTTAGAGAGTTAATAGCTGTTAACCTCTGCAAAATGAACTCTTCACTGATTTTCGTCTGCATCACAAATCCAATTACATACTCTCGTGTGCACATACACACACATACACACTTTATACTCTTCCCAAGTTAAGCTATTATGAGAGAAACTTTTTGTTTGTTTGTTGGAGTACATTGTTGTCTATGAGGAAAGAGATGAAATCTGGATTGTAGTGTTAATGAGTCTTCCTGACTAGCACAATTGTCTCTTTTGTCATGAATTCTTAGATTGTATTTCCGTCACCTTTTACTTCTTTTTGATTCACAGGCAGAATGACTTAGGTAAGAAGCAGCTAATCTCTAGCAGAGAAGTCTGCCTGAACATGGCTAGGGTGTGTTCCTTCCCTATGAGAGTGCTTTCCTGCAGTCATCACAAAGCACATTCTTGAAAACAGGCTCATGGTATCTTTATGTGAAGATAAGAGATCTGTGCGTCTGATTTTGATAAAAGTAGTGTGCATCTGAGCAGAAAACGTCCTCCCGCCTCTCCCTTTCTGACCCTGATACTAAACATTTGTAGCCTATACATGTGAGTCGTATGCACACAAAACCTTTTCATTCTGGCACTTTTGTTTGCTCAACAAATAAAACTGAGAGTTTACTCTTAGCCAGGGACTTTCTTGGGAGCTGGAATATGAGGAAGAATAAAAATATTTTTGGTCTTATCTCTCCATTTAACTTATATTTTCACATGGGAGGCAGATCTTCATCAAATGACTACACTACATTTTCTGCCTGTGAGTACCAGTTTCAAAAAAGATTTTGAAAGCAAACCTCAGAGTGCCATGAATCTGGAGAGAAAACTAGCAACTTCCAAAGAGTTAACTTCTCATGAATAAATTCTGGACTAGTAAGAAACAGGGATAACTAAAATTTATCACCAAGAAAGTCTCATTATGCAAAATGTCTGGCTCCATTCTACAAGCTCACTAACCTTGGATGAATTTTTAATAAGTTTTCAGAATTCTGAACTTGAACTTCCTGTGGTCTATAGTTCCCTCTTGCTGCCTACGGTGTATTTTCGACAATGCTCTCCTGGAATTTCTTGTACGTGAAGAGAGGGAGATGGATGATCTCGACTCAGTTTTCCAAAGCTATTTGGATGCTGTGAAAGTTCTGGTTGAGACCTACAAGTCTTTGGGCAGATGAAGGTATTCGAAGGAGGGGCATTTTGATGCAGCTGCTCTGTGTCAATCCCTACATCCTTTCCCATGCATTATATAAGTGGATGTCATGCCCAGTTATAGTCCTGTGGACTTTTCATAACCAGTCTTTTTATGAGTCATGTAAAGTTTGAAATAAAGCCGTCTTTGACTACCATGCCATAGAAATGATGGTTTGGATTCCAGGTGGGTCAGGTAATAGAAAATTTTGAACTTGCATTTTTTCTTTACAATCAGTTTATATCCCTTCAGTGACATTTTCATTACTTCTGTATGTCTGTTTGTAGATTTTTTTCTCTGCATAAGTACATGGATGTTAGTTGCTATACACTCCATGTTTATTTTAAGAAATTGGATCATTAAATCCACATCCTATGTTTCAGCAAATGACCTTCAAATATAAAACGAGGTGAGGGCTGTTATTTTTAAGAAGAAAGGAAAGCTTTGTGAAAGACCAAACTGGGAGAATTTTGCAGTATCTGCTTCTGTTTTCTCCATTGTTCACATGAAAACCACTTGTCTGATCTCAGAGTAATGGTTGTTTTACGCTCTGAAAGAGCTCAAGCCCCCAAATAATGAGGCTGATGTAACACAGGAATAGTCAAAAGGGGATAAATCCCTGATGCAAGAAAACACAGTTTGCTTTGTATGTCCTTTAAGAATTTAACACTGCAGTGATCCTGGAGGTATTTGCTGCACTGCTGAGGTAAGCACAATGCTTTAAAACGATCTGTGACACCCACAGCACGGTTAGTGATTAGCCAGAAATGCAAATGGTAGCTCAGCAAATCTCTTTATTATATCCAGAGTGAGTTTAATTGTCAGAAGTTTGTTTGCTTTTCCGCTTTCCTAAGTATGATGTAAGATTCCTCCAGCTGGAAAAAATTCTTATCTTCTGACTTATATGGAGTTCGTAATGTTTTCCGATCTTGGATTTTGCTTCCTGGTCAAGTTTCACACCACTGATAACTGTCCCGATCGATAAAATCATCATCTTGTAACTACTGGGAAGGCTTAGCCTTGCTGCTGAGTCTTGTTGATATGTTTAATAAGTGACCACCTTTAGGTCAACCAGGGCCTGAAATATGGCCCAGATGATGAGCCCTAGCCAGGATGGCCATAAAGTTTGTGTGCAATTTAAAATGGTGTGCTGCACATGAACTTTATGGCCAACCTTATTATATAACCACAATTATATAATCTCACACACACATATACATACATACACACAAAGTTGGACAATTAAGTTCACGAACTCATCCTAGAAAAAGTTCTACATCCTTCATTGCTGAATATCATTATTGCCACCTTTGTGGTATTCCCCTTGACAAGCTATGAAATGATGCCAGTGCCTGGTCTACCCTTCAGAGCAATTTTAGAAGTGTTTCTAGAGTGGCTATCAGAACTGTCATCAGAGGAGGCCTAGAGCTTATAAATTCATCCTAGATGCCCACGGGTAGTACTTTAACAGTAGTGATATTCAGCAATGAGGTAAGTAGCACCTTTTCCAGGATGAGTTTATGAACCTGTCAGACCAAATAGGACGAGAGTTCCGATGGCTCTTCCAGAAAAAAGGTTCCAAAATTGCTTTGAAGGGTAGACTAGGCGCTAGCATCAGTACATAGCTTCTAAAGGGGAGTACCTTGGAGATGACTGTTTTGATATTCAGCAAACAATGATGTATGTAGCAGTGGTTTTAGGATGAGTTCATGAACTTAATTGTCTGACCTCATGTGTGCATATATATGTATATATCTAAAATGACTTTACACGAAGGAAAAATAGTGTACATGTATACTGTTTCAGAATTGTTAACTAGTACCCTCATGGGAAACAATTTTATCAACTGGAGTACAGTGTTTGTGAAATCGTTTCTTTTGACTTTAGCCTTGCAGACATCAATCATTTCCCAAGTTACTGAAGTCAGCACCTTTCCTTCTTGCTCTCTTTAGGGAGGTTGTTTCATATATTTATAATGCAGTTAGTTGCTTTTGTAACATTCCACATTCCATCCTGGGGTCTCCCAACCTCCTAAATAAATTAAAAACAATTTCCATACATTAAAGTTCACTCTTGGTGCTGTAAAGTTCCATGAGTTTTGACAAAAGCATGGTGACCTGTGTGCACCATTACAGTGTGGCACAGCTCAGTTTTCCCACCTCAAAATGTCCCTGTGCTAACCCCTGGCAACGTGCGATCTGCTTACTGCCTCTCTAGCTTTGCCTTTACCAGAATGCTACATGAATAGAGATGTACAACGTGTAGTCTTTTCTGACTACGTACTTGTAGATGAATAGACACCATGCTTGCAAGGATGGTTACCAATTCTTATCACATTAAAAGGAAACGCTGAGAACAGGACAGTCTCCCGGCAAGCCTAGAAATGTTTTGTGACTTAGGGGCAATCCCCCAAGTAACTCAGTGTTCCAGGATGAGGTAAGATGTGACGCTCGTTAGTAAGCAGGTATTAAAGGATGATGCTTGGTGCTCCTTCATGGGGGCTGTGGGGGAAGGACACGTGAGGAAAGAGCAGGTAGCAATCCTTACACACGCAGCCTTCGTAGGTCTTTACTTTAAATCTCCACACCTGTTGTGTTTGTCATTATTTTAGGTCTCCACACCTGTTGGGTATCACCTTACTAAATAGTCGTGTGGAGGGGGCTCAGGGCTCTCCTGCACCTCTGGTTAGCCCACCTCTCACAAGCTAGCACTTCAATCCGTGTCCTGCCTGGTTCTTTCGTGCAGCGCCGGGAGGTGTAGCATCCCTGGCAATGACACATACTGGCATTAATGCATTTAAGATCTATCTTTGTTTGGCCTGATAATTCATTTCTTTTATTGCTGAATTGTTGTCCACTGTATGGATGTACTGAGGTTTCTATATGCATCTATCAAAGGATATCTTGGTGGTGTCCATATTTTGGCAATTATAAAAAGAAAAAGCTTTTACAAGTACTCACCTGTAGCTTCTTGTGTAGACCTAAGTTTTCAGATTCGTGTGGTAAATATCAAGCGGCAGGATCGTTGGGTTGTATGGTAAAACTATGTTCCATTTTGCAGAAACTGCCAAACTGTCTCCCAAATGATCCCTTTTATCTACTGCTGGTGAGGATGGAGGCTCCACTCCTCACTCCCCTCAACAGAGAATGAACATTCCTGTTGTTCTACATACTTGCCAGAAATTGCTAATTAGCCGTTTTAATAGTGGGTACTGGTAGCTTGTGTTGTTATAATTTCCTTAATGACATCCATGGAGCATATTGTCATGTGCTTATTTGCTGTTCCTGTGTCCTCTTTGATGAGATGTCGCTTAAAATCTTTTGCCTGTTATAGAGCAGTTTGCTTGTTTTCTTATTGTTGAATTCATATCTTTTCATTATTATTATTATTATTATTTTTATTTTTGCAGTTTTTGGCCAGGGCTGGGTTTGAACCCGCCACCTCTGGCACATGGTGCTGGCGCCCTACTCCTTTGAGCCACAGGCGCCGCCCATCCTTTTTATTATTCTTTACAGTAAAAAAGGAAACTACAGGAAACACTGCTGCAACATTTTGAACTGCAGCATCTTAAAGAAAAGCACTTCCGTGACTGAGTTACAAGCTGAACTAGCTGTTTTTTCCCGAAAAAACTAGTTTCACTTGGGAGGAGAGAATTTTAATGGAAAAAAATGCATATTTGGCTGTGATTTTCTCAAAAATTAAAGAGGAGGACCTATGACTTCAAGCAATCAAATGCTGCTTTTTCTTGCCAGTGATAACATTTAAACTTTCACTTGAAAATTAGAATTCTGGAAAACTTTACCACAGTCAGCATGAAATCTCACTTTTTTTTTTTTATTGAATGGTAACTATGTACATTAATGCACTTCTGGGGTACAGCGTGGGGTTTTCACACACAATCCGAAACACTTCCATCAAACTGGTTACCATAGCCTTCATGTCATTTTCTTAGTTATTGTTTTAAAACGTTCACATTCTGCTCTTAGAAAGGTTCACTTGTACCCTTGTAAGATAAACCTCAGAAGTGATCCCTCCAATCTTCCTCCTTCCACCGATTTCC
>NW_003852440.1:196251-202146 GCF_000181295.1 Otolemur garnettii | reverse complement strand
CTTCTTAAAGACTTTTCTGCTGACACTATGGTGATGTTAACAAATGTAATTAAGACATAATGTGTCAAGATTCAGAATTGCTGCTTAATACAATGAACCAAAATTTTCCACATGATGAATGTATGATCTTTAAAAGCCATATATGTGTAAAAATTTCACTCAAAACACAAAACTGATGCATTTTAATGCAATTTGTTTAAAAAAAGTTTATGGATATGGCTCCAGCTTTCATATTGTAACTAATCTTTAAATATACTACTATTTTTCAAAGTCTGGCATAGCATCAAAGAAAACTATCTACAATTGTCTGTGAAGGCTCTTAAAATACCCTACTCCTTTTTAACTACAAGTATTTGTGAGACTGTGTATTCTTCACGTGCTTCAACCAACACAACTTAGGACAACAGACTAAGTGCAGAAGCAGATACGAGAACTCAGCTGTCTTCTAATAATGAAGAAGTTTGTGAAAAGCAGACAATATCATTCTCATTAATTTTTTGGAAGATAGAGATATCTTTTAAAAACATTTTAGTTATGCTAATGAGAAATGGATCTATTCTTTTATTTTAATTTTAAAATGTATTTTAAAATTTTTAGTTTTAATTTCTTATAGAGTAAATATAGCCATATACGTAAAAAAAAGTATGTTATAGTTATCAAGAATTTTAATGTGTGTAAAGGAGTCTCGAGATGAAAACGTTTGAGAACCATTATTGCACACCCTACTTCAGCATCATCCCATACAATTATTTTCATTCAATTCAAAATGCTTTTTAATTTTCTTTCTGATTTCTTTGTCCTAGGGATATTTAGAAGTATGAAGTTTAACTTCCAAATATCTAGGGATTTTTTCCCAGTTATCTTCTGGTTTTGATTTCTAATTTAATACCATTGTGGACAGAAAACCTACTCTGGTTTCAATCCTTTTAAATTTACTGAGACATATTTTACAGCTTACCAGATGGTTTATCTTGCTGAATTTTCCATGTGTTCTTGTAAGAAGGTATATTCTGCAGCGTTGTGTGTAGAGTTCTATAAAGTCTTCGTGATTGACTCTTTTGTTACTATTTAGTGTTCGTCTTTATCTCTGGTAATAGTCTCTGCTCTGACGTCAATTTCTAATACAGCCAGTTCAGCCATGTTTCTTTTTTCTTTGTTCAGTCTGACAATCTCTGCCTTTTAATGAAGTGTCCAATCTATTTAAATAATTGTTTATATGATTTTGTTTGACTTCTATTTATCTGATCTGTTCAGTGTTCCTTTTTTATTTTATTTTTCTCTCTTTTGGGATTACTTAATTATTTTGGGTACTAACCTTTTATCTCTTTATTTACTGGCGTATTAGCTAATACATCTGTGTATGTTGTTTGTTTAGAGAGCTGTAGACTGCGCTGTTTAATCCATTAGCCACGTGCACCTCAGTTTCTTTCTTCATCACCTTCATCACATGGGCCAGATTTCAAGTGTGGGTTAGCCCAGTTGAGCTAAGAACTGCCATTTTGGATGGTGCAGATGCAGAACATTTCTCTGTCCTAGGGCTCAGGGTACACACCTTCAGCTTCTCATAGTCTGCATTCAAATAACACTCTACCATTTCATCTTACATGTAAGGACCTCATAATGACATCCATCCATTTTCCCACTCTTGCCCTTTGAGTTCTTGTCATACATTTCGCTTCTGCCTATGTTTTAAATCCTTCTCATACTTATTATTTTTCCTTTAAATGGTCAAATATCTCCTTTAAAAACTAATAAATGAAAAAAGTCTCTTATGTTTAGTTGAGATGTGCACGTTACCTAGTACTTTTCATTTCTTTAAATTTGAATCCTAGTGTAGTTGGTTTCTCAGCCTGAAGACCATCCTTTAACAACTCTAGTATATGTCTATTGACCACAAATGATATCAACTTTGGTTTGTAAAGAGAATGTGTTATCCTTGTTCTTCTTGGTACAAAATCATTGTTTGCCACTAACTACTTTTTATATTTTTTCTCTTGTTGTTTGCTTTTCTTCAGTTGACTATCATGTACCTTGGTGTTGTTAGCTTTGGTTACATCCTGCTTTGGGTTCATTGACTTTCTTGGCTCTATGGTTTATTGCTTTAATTGAGTTTGAATTTTTTTGCCATTATTTCTTCAAATATGTCTCCATTTCTTTGCTTCTAAAACTGTATGATTGACTTCTCAATATTATCCATTGGGTTACTGATGTTCCTTTCACATCGTTTCAGTCTTTTTACTCTGCGTAGTTCAGTTTGGACTGCTTCTACAGGGTGTCCTAAAAGTTGCCCTTAAAGTTGCCATACATATGGAAAACAGGAAATTGTAGCTAAATGCACCTTTAGTCACAAAATATTCATTGCAAAATAATACAAAATGGTGACCAATATGTAAGGTATTTTGTAAAATTTTTTAATTAATAGTTTGTGACTAAAGGCACATTTAGCTAAAATTTCCCTATATATGGTGACTTTATGGGAGACCTTTGGGGCCCCCTATACCTCCTTGTTTATGAGTTCTTTGATCTTTTTTTTCTTTGGTACCTAATCTATTATAATGTTCATACAGTGAATTTTTTAAAATTTCAAGTGGTGTCTATTTCTTTCTAGAGCTTTTTGTGATTTTCATTTTCTCTATATTACATTCATGTTTTCCTTTAAAGCCTTAAACCTACTTATAATGATGTTAAGGTTTGTTAATTTCATTTGTCTGTCATATCTTGGTCTGTTTCTATTGAATAAAGTTTCTCCCATTTATGAATTATATTTTGCTATTTTTTCACATGTCCAGAGATGTTTGATTAGATGTTAGCCATGGTGACTTTGGTGTTGCTCAATGTCTCCACTCTGTTTTCTTTCTTTAAAGAGGGTTATATTTTATTTTAGTAGGTATTAAAGTCAAGTCACTTTATTCTCTTTGTGCTTATTTTAAACTTCATTTCTGTGTGTCTGTCATAGCCTTTACTCTATTGCTAGTTTAGCTTACTCTTGAAGTATGATCTTTTTGGGATTCTTACCAAACACCTTTGACAGTGAACAAGGTATCTTCATTCTGGTTGCTCAGAACAAAAATGTTTCTCAGTGCTGCCACTTGTAGAAATTACTGAGCTCCACAATAGTTTCACTTTTTCCAATAATTGCTCTTTGCCAAGATTCATGAAGTCTTACCATGTGCATAGCATTCAAACCTTATATTCAACTAAACTCTTAAGGAACTCCCTATCCAGATATCTGGAGTTTTAGTTACCTCCTATCTGGTACTCTGTTCCATAAATTCCAGTGGCTTCAACCTCTCTGAATACCCAGATCTATCTCCTTAACTCAGTGAGACCAACACGATCTGCTGTGATTCTCCCTCTTTGTGTTAGGATCTAGTAAATGTCTCCAGGAAATATGCTGGGCTGATAGACAGGCTAATATCTTTTGTTTCACTTCTCTTAAACATAATATTTTTGTGCTGACAGCTTTTCAATGTCTTAAAACTTCTGTTTCATTTATCCAGTTTTCTTGTTGCTCACAGCAGGAGGGCTAACTGGTACCAACTATTTATTCCATAAGGTGGGAATTAGAAGTCAACATTCAGTTTGATACTATACCATAATAAACACTGTATTTGAGAAGGATCAGTATTGAGAAAGGCACATGGATTATGTGGGAGACAAACTAGGATAAGAGAACCATCTAGGGTGTCGTAAACCAAACATAGGATGACAAGAGCCTAGCCTGGCCTAATGGTGATGACAGTGAACATGCAGTTACAGATAGAAAACTTGTCTCTAGGGCAGTCATTTTCAACTGGGGTGCCATGGCATACTGGGGTGCCATGAGAGGATCTTAGGTGAGCTGTGAAAAAAATTTTCAAGACCATTAATTAAATTATTTTCAAAAGAAGTTCAAAGCACAGTGAATATATTCTTTTTTTTTTTACTTTTTTTTTTTTTAGTGAACATAATTCAACCGTGCTGTGGAAGTTTAACTGTATGTTTAAGTGTGCCATAAGATAAAAAAGGTTGAAAATACTACTCTAGGGTTATTGTTGTGCAAAAATTGGGTTGGGAATGTGCCTGTTAAAATGCTCCTGGAAGGATGCTTGAAGAACAAGAGGATACCTGTAAGTGATAGCCTTTACCAAATACCTACTATATTCTTAATGCTGTTCATATTTTATTTCACTTATTCCTCAGAATAACCCTTTGGATATTATTGTTTCCAATTTATAGGTGAAGAGACAGTCTCAAAGAGAATGAGTATGTAGGCCAAGTTAAATCATCTGAAAATGATAGAGTCAGCCTGGAAATTCAGATCTGGTTACCTGAAAATCTCCACTTCTTTCCTAATTCATACTTCCACTATAGAGTGAAGTTGTAACTTTCAGAAGCCACATTTATGTCAAGCAACATTAAACTAGAATTTACCAAAATCTAACATGTTCCTACCAAAATGGAATTAGAATTAGAAGTTACAAAACTCTAATATCTCTGATAAAACTCCACCGAAGTAGAGCTTGAAAGTGACTCTTTGCCATCTGCATGAGAGTCTGGTTTATTACTATTATAGCTTAACTCCAACTACCAGATAATTTATCATTACCAATAGCATATCCATAGGTAATGTGTCTAAAGGTTGTTCATTTAATTCTCCAATTAGTTGTTTGTTTAATCATCTTGCTGGTCTGTGCTTTTACTAAGAGTTCTTAGCACATGAAAAACATCTTCTGTTTTGCTTTCAAACCCTCAGAATGACTGAGGGAAGAAAAGAGAAAATACAAGTCTGATCCACTGCCGTTGCAGATTCAGCAATGACTTGTTTACGTTTGTATTTCCTTTACAAGAACATTAGCTATCAATATAAAGGCTGGAGATGAAGTGGCCAACATGAGCACTCTCTGGGAAGTAATAGGCTATTATTGGACATCAATCAGTGGCACGTGTTACACAGACCATCCTATCTTAACGGTGGACGGGTAATAAGATGATACCCCTGAGAGTGGCTTAGTGACATTATGTAGAGGGAGATTTCTCTGACTATATACCCCTCAAAGACTTCTTGATGTCTCTTCTCTATTATTCTCTTTCCTTTTCTCTACACCAATTATATTTTTGGGTCAGAAAGCACCTTCTCATCACAGCAATGAACTCACAGTAAGTTCTTTCAACAATGAGATATCTGCAAATGAAAAGGACATGAAAGTGTGTATGTGTAAAAGTCTGAGAATTAGTTTGTCTTGTCTAATCTGAGCCCTGTCAAACATGTTCTGTCTGAAAGGTATTAACCAGGGGTATTTGGTAAATACTGATAACCATGAAAATCAGCGGTAGTGATACTACAGAATCTGTGCTAGCAGATACAGTAGGGAGATGTTTGGGCTGTTGGTGGTCATAGCAGAGGTTGAACAAAGCTCCTGGTCTCTTTGTTCCATAGCTATGATTTGCGGTGATATTTCAGAGCAAGATGAACAAATCCTTCATAAAATGACCCCTGACCCACTGGGCTCTTCACCCTCTTGCAGAAATTCTGCCAGTAATCAGTTTCCGCAGCAAATGCCAGAAGATGGGTCAGGCTCATCCCTTTCACCCCACTTAGCTGAGCTACAGATGTTATTCATATTCATCACAGTGTCCAGCCCTTTGACAAAAGTGCAGAGTTCCTTGGCTCAATAAAAATCATGTGTCATCAAGTTCCCTGGGTTAAGTGCATGCTACTTAGAAAAGCATTTCCCTTTGTCCATTTGCTTGATGAGATGTTTGGAGACCTCCAGCATCTGCATATCAGTTGCCACCTTCACTGTTGCCAAACAATGCCCTTCTCTTGCCTCTACTTCATTCTCCAAGGTGCACGCCAGCTCTGCTCAACTCTACACTGTGCTATCTTTTGGCAGCTCTTGATGTTTCCTTGAG
>NW_003852440.1:169502-192244 GCF_000181295.1 Otolemur garnettii | reverse complement strand
GGGCCATACACACAACCTGAGCAGAGCTGAGCTTGTTTTGTGGACAGGCCTCCGTGTGAAACTGGACTTCTCCCTCTTTGCTGACTTGCCCAGGTTAACAGTGGTCATCCCTGGATCATAGGAAGCATATTTTTGCCACAAAGTCTCTTTGGAGACCCATGTGGCCCTAAAATAAACAGTAATCCAGATTTCTTATTTTAGTTTTTTCTTTCCTTGAGATTAACAGTATTTCTCTACCAAAGAACATATTTTAGACTCTTTAAGGGAGGAGGGCACTCCCAGGGCAGGGGGGAGCTCAAAGGCCTGGTGATTTTTTTTTTGCTACAGATCAAAAGGAATCTGAATACTTTTGTTTAAGAAAAAAAGGATGGAGAATTATGCCTCATGCACCTAACTGACCTCTCTCACTCAGTGTATGAGGCTTTTTGAACAAAGTTGAATCCATTAATGTTTTGGTGGGGGTGGTAGGACATGTGAGAAAAGAGGGTAATGGGTTTTTTGAATCATTCTAGCCACACCTATTAAGAAAAAATAAAGTATGATGTGCAAATATTTTGTGGATCACAGCATCTATTGGCAGCCAGACTCAGTTTTTCCTGGTGAATAAAAGGGAAAACAGAATTGAGAGGATCCTGGGGGTTGGGTGGGTATGATTTTGACTCTGATGAGGAACAAAGCCTGAATATCCTTTGTCATCTCCCTGGATGACTGTTGAGATGACTCCAAGCCCTGGATGACTGTTGAGACAACAGTAAACATTTTCATATCTTCATAGAGGCTGGTGACAAAGGAAAAGAACTCAAGGATGCTTTTCAATGAAACAGTTTGGGGGTGTTGGTTGTTAATTAGCATGTGGATCAAGGGGGGGCACTGATACATTCGGGGGGGGGCACTGATACATTACTTACAAAAACAAACAAGCTGAACAAATGGCCCCAAAGTGAATTAAAAAGTCTGGGAATAGCAGCTTTTCTAGAAATAGGGATGAAAGGAATGAAAAGGTAAAGTGATAATAAGGACAAAAATTAAGAAATATCTTTGAAAAATAATGGTTGATAAGAGCAAATGTATGGTCAGTCATAGAGAAATATGAATTAAAAATAGAAAAGAGGCTGAAAGAGAGGAAGACTAATAGGAAGCAAACCTGAACTATTGTCTGAAGTGCTTTTGTGATTTAAAAACACACCTTAGTGGAGGGAGCAAGATGGTAACTGATTAATAGCTTCCTTGCAACTGGGCATGGTGAGATTGGGGAGAGAAGACTCCAGGCATCTCTGGCTTGTGGGCTATGCCCAGAGACATCCCTTTATGATGCAGAGAGACAGCAAGAGACTTCTGGACACCATGAGGAGGACAAAAGCAGTGGAGAAGTGGCAAATGGTTGCGCTCATGTGGTCTGAGGCTGTGGCTGCCATAGCTGTAACTACAACAGCAGTGAGATTGCAAACAGGGAAGGCCTTCCTTGTGGGGTGTTTTGTTTGTTTGCCCTTGGGCACTTGGTTGAACTACCTTGGGAGAACTTGGGTGAAGTGTGGATGACTTTAAGCATTGTCCAGGGCCTGGGACTGGGCCACTGAGCTGGAATGGAGCTAATATTGTTTGGCTGTGGGACAGGCATGCAGCCATCGTGGGAGAACTATCCTTGCAGGCTCCACCCTCAGGGTCACAGAGCAAGGCTCAGGCTGGGAGACTTTGGGTGAATGATCTAATGACTGAATAGCAGCAAAGCTGGGACTGAGATGCTGTGGAAGAGTGGAGCTTTCAGTGTTTGGCAGTAACAGGGCTGCCTTGCAGCCTAGGCCCTCTGGGGCATAGAGTGAGACCAGTTTCAATGCACTGGATAAGTGGGCAGCTACTTCAGGAGAGATCCCAGCAACAAGTGTTTTCCTGAGAAAGCTTCTGTTTAGCCAAGGTTAATGATTTAAAGTGTCTTTTAAGCAGGTTGAGGAGAGATTTAGGCTTTTAATCCTGTGGGGTTTGAGAAATCAGCAGAGGCCTCCAGTCACCATCTCATACAGCTGTATCAGCATTGTGATTAACATCTCATACCCCAGAAGATTACCTGTTTCCCAGACAATATTCAGCAAGATATATTATTCTTCTTTGGTTTTGCTTTGTTCTTCTTCTTCTTCTTCTTCTTCTTCTTCTTTTTGGTTATTTCAACATTTTCCCTCTAGATTTTTATCCTTTTTTCTTTCTTCATTTTTCTAGTTTAAATATCATTTTCCATTGTTGCTTCCTTAAATAATAAGAACTTGATTTTTGCTAGTGTTTCTGCCCCATTACTTGGTTTTTCCCCAATTTTATCCCACAAGGTTTTCTGTTTGTTTGTTTTGGTTTGATTTATAGAATTTTTGTCTTTCCTCTCTATTTGGTGGAGGTGGGGTACTGTGTCTGAACAGGCTGGCAAAGAGCTGCTGACCTCAATCAAATCCAGCACAGCCAGAGGTAGGGGTTTTTTAAGGTTGGGTCAAAGTACCCTACTGTACACCTATGTTGCTCCTGTCTCCCTCTTTCTGTGCCTCTCTTATTTTTGTCAACATTCCCTTTTACTCACCCCCCTCTCCTTTCTATTTTTCTTTCTTTTAAATCTTTTTTCCCTTTTTGCTCTTAAATCTTCTTATCCTTTTGGTCCTATACCTAAAGGACTCTTTGAAACTTTAGGCCAGAGGCATAGTAACTTAAAAGGCAAGAGGAAGTGAAAGGAAAATTAGGGCAAGGAAACAGATAAAAGAAAACACTCATGAGGAAGAATCAGCAGAAAAATCCTGGCAACATCAGCAGAAAAGTCCAGAGCAACCCCCTCAGGGGACTGTGCGGTCGCTAATGCAGAGGATTCCACCTATAAAGAAATGGTAGAAATGGCAGAAGGGGAATTTGAAATACAGATGATGAGAACAATGAAGGACATTCCTGAGAATGTGGAAAATAACCAAAAAACAATGAAGGAAATTGCTGAGAAAGTGGAAAACAACCAAAAGGAAATAAAAAAAAAAACAGAATCAAATAAGAGATGAATGATATGAAGACTATAGAAAGGATATCACACAGCTGAAGGAACTGAAACAGTCAATTAGGGAACTTAAAGATGCAATAGAAAGTATCAACAACAGATTAGACCACACAGAAGAAAGAATCTCAGAGGTAGAGGACAAAGCTCTTGAGATAACTCAGACAGTTAAAGAGGCAGAAAAAAGAGAGAGAAAGCAGAACTTTCATTGACAGAATTATGAGACTTTATGAAGCACTCAAACATACGAGTTATAGGTATCCCAGAAGGGGAAGAAGAATGCCCCAGGGGAATGGAAACCATACTAGAGAATATTAGAAATGAAAATTTCACAAATATCACCAAAGATTCTGACATACTCCTTTCAGAGAGATATTGGACCCCAAGTTGCCTCAACTCAAATAGAGCTTCTCCAAGACATATCATGATGAACCCATCCAAAGTCAAGACAAAGGAAAAGATTCTGCAAGCTGCAGCTGCAAGCTGCCCCCTATAGGGGCAAATCCATCAGGATCACTGCAGACTTCTCTAATGAAACTTTTGAAGCTGACAATGGTCATCTACCTTTAATCTACTTAAGCAGAACAATTTCCAGCCCAGAATTCTATATCCTTCTAAGCTAAGCTTTAAAATTGATGGAGAAATAAAATCCTTTATTGATATATAAACATTGAGGAAATCTGCCACAAGATCAGCTCTATAGGAAATACTTCAACCTGTTCTACATACTGGTTATCACAATGGACCACCAACAAACTAAGCACCCAGAAATTAAAGGACAGAACCTAGCTTCTACAATGATGGAAAAGATAAAACTAAGCAATGGACTTTCACAAAAATAGATGAATAGAAGGCTACCACACTTGTCAGTTATCTCAATAAATGTCAATGGCTTGAATTCCCCGCTGAAAGGCATAGATTGGCTGATTGGATTAAAAAACATAATCCATCCATTTGCTATCTGCAGGAAATACACCTTGCCTCAAAAGACAAATTAAAACTTAAGAGTTAAAGGTTGGAAGACAATTTTTGAGGCAGATGGAATTCAGAAGAAAAGATGGGTTTCAATCTTATTTTCAGACACATGTGGATTTAAAGCAACTAAAGTCAAAAAAGACAAAGATGGTCACTTCATATTAGTTAAGGGAAAAATACAACCAGAAGACATTTCAATTCTAAATATTTATGTACCCAACTTAAATGCTCCCAGATTCTTGAAACAGACCTTAATTAGTCTGAGCAGTATGATATCCTACAACACCATATTAACAGGGGGCTTTAACACTCCTCTTACAAAGCTGGTCAGATCCTCTAAACATAAATTAAACAAAGATATAAGGGACTTAAACTAGACCCTAGAACAACTGTGCTTGATAGATGCATATGGAATACTCTATCCTAAAGCTAAAGAATATACTTCTTCTTATCAACCCAGGGAACATTTTCCAAAATTGATCATATCCTAGAACACAAAATAAACCTCAACAGAATCAAAAGAATTGAAATTTTACCTTGTATCTTCTCAGACCACAGGGCACTAAAGGTGGAACTCAACTCTAACAAAAATGTTTAACCCCACACAAAGGCATGGAAATTAAACAACCTTATGCTGAATGACAGGTGTAGGAAGAAATAAAAGAGGAATTTCATAACTTCCACGAGCGTACCAATAGTGAAGACACAAGGTAACAAAACCTGTGGGATATGGCAAAAGTAGTCCTGAGAAGAAAATTTATCTCTTTAGATGCTTACATCCAAAAAACAGAAAGAGAGTGTATCAACAAACTCACAAGCCATTTTATGGAATTGGAAAAAGAAGAACAATCTACGCCTAAACCCAGTAGAAGACAAGAGATGTCCAAAATTAAATCAGAGATTAATGAAATTGAAAACAAAAAATTGTTTAGAAATTTAATGAAATAAGGAGTTTTTTTGAAAAAATAAATAAAATGGATAAACCTTTGGCCAGACTAATTAGAAATAGAAAAATAAAATCTCTAGTAACCTCAATCAGAAATGATAAAGGGGAAATAACAACTGATGCCAGAGAGATACAAGAGATTAACTCTGAATATTACCAGAAACTCTATGCCCAGAAATTTGACAATGTGAAGGACATGGATCAATATTTGGAATCACACCCTCTCCCTAGACTTAGTCCAGATAAAATAGATCTCCTGAACAGACCAATTTCAAGCACTGATATCAAAGAACTAAGGAAAAAAAATCTCCCAACAAAAAAATGCCCTCATCCTGATGGCTTCATACTAGAATTCTATTAAACCTTCAAAGAAAAGCTTATTCTCATACTGCAGAAACTATTCCAAAAAATTGAGAAGGAAGGAATTGTCCCCAACACATTCTATGAAGCAAACATCACCCTGATACCAAAACCAGGAGAAGGCCCAACTAAAAAGGAGAACTTCAGACCAATTTCACTGAAGAATGAAATAGATGAATATAGATGCAAAAATTTTCAACAAAATCCTAGCCAATAGAGTACAGCTTCATCAAAAAGGAATCAGAATCATCAAAAAAGTCATACAATGTAATCAAGTAGTTTTCATCCCAAGGATGCAAGGCTGGTTTAACATACAGAAGTGCATAAATGTTATTCACTGTATCAACAGAAGCAAAAACAAAGGCGATCTGATTCTCTCAATAGATGCAGAAAAAACATTCGATAAAATCTAGCATCTTTTTCTAATTAGCACACTGAAGAGTATAGGCATAGGTGGCACATTTCTTAAACTGATCAAAGCTATCTATGGCAAATCCACAGCTAATATTTGATTGAATGGAGTAAAACTGAAAGCTTTTCATTTTACAACTGGTACCAGACAAGGTTGTCCTCTGTCACCATTACTATTCCACATAGTGCTGGAAGTTCTAGCCAATACAATCAGGCAAGAGAGGGAAATAAAGGGCAACTGAATCGGAGCAGAGGCGGTCAAACTCTCCCTCTTCGCTGATGATATGATCTTATACTTAGAGAACCCCAAAGACTCAACCACAAGACTCCTGGAAGTCATTAAAAACTACAGTAATGTCTCAGGATAGAAAATCAATGTCCACAAGTCAGTAGCCTTTGTATATGGCAATAACAGTCAAGATGAGAGGCTAATTACGGACACAATTCCCTTCACCATAGCTTCAAAGAAAATAAAATACCTAGGAATATACCTAACAAAAGAGGTGAAGGATCTCTATAAAAAAAATTATGAAAACCTAAGAAAGGAAATAGCAGAGGACATTAACAAATGGAAGAACATACCATGCTCATGACTGGGAAGAATCAACACTGTTAAAATGTCTATACTTCTCAAAGCAATCTACTGATTCAATGCCATCCCTATTAAAATACTAACATCATACTTTCAAGACTTGGAAAAAATGATACTTTGTTCTGTATGGAACTATATAAACCCCTGTATAGCTAAAGCAGTTTTAAGTAATAAAAACAAAACTGGGAACATCAGCATACCAGATTTTAGGCTGTACTACAAGGCCATAGTGGTCAAGACAGCATGGTACTGGCACAAAAATAGAGACATAGACATTTGGAATTGCATAGAAAACCAGGAAATGAAACTAACATCTTATAGCTACCTAATCTTCAATAAACCAAACAAGAACATTCACTGGGGGAAAGACTCCCTATTCAATAAATGGTGCTGGGAGAACTGGATATCCACATGTAAAAGGCTGAAACTGGACCCACACCTTTCTCCGCTCACAAAAATTGATTCAAGGTGGATAAAGGACTTAAATTTAAGGCATGAAATGATAACAATCCTCAAAGAAAGAATAGGAAAAGCACTGGAAGATATTGGCCTGGGGTAAGACTTTATGAAGAAGAATTTTGTTGCAATTGCAACAACAACAAAAATAAACAAATGGGATTCAATTAAACTGAAAATCTTCTATATGGCTAAGGAGAAAACAACCAAAGCAAATAGACAACCTTCAGAATGGGAAAGGATATTTGCATATTTTGAATCAGACAAAAGCTTTGATAACTAGCATCTATGGAGAACTCAAATCCACATGAATAGAACATTCTCTAAAGAAGACAGATGAATGGCTAGCAAACATATGAAAAAATGCTCATCATCCCTAATTATTAGAGAAATACAAATCAATACCACCCCGAGATATCATATAACCCCAGCGAGAATGGCCCACATCACAAAACCTCAAAACTGCTGATGTTGGCTTGGATGTGGAGAGAAAGGAGCACTTTTATATTGCTGGTGGGACTGCAAACTAACATAATCTTTTTGGAAGGAAGTATGGAGACCGCTTAAAAATTCAAGCTAGACTTCCCATTTGATAGTGCAACCCCATTCATTACTGGGTATCTACCCAGAAGGAAAAAAATCCTTTTACCATAAGGACACTTGCACCAGACTGTTTATTGAAGCTCAATTTATAATTACCAAAATGTGGAAACAGAGTAAATGTCCACCAACTCAGGAATGGATTAGCAAGCTGTAGTATATGTTTGCCATGGATTACTACTCAGCCATTAAAAAAGATGGAGACTTTATATTCCTTGTATTAACCCAGATGGAAGTGGAAGACATTATTCTTAGTAAAGCATCACAAGAATGGAGAAGCGTGAATCCTATGTACTCAATTTTGATATAAAGACAATTTATGATGTCGTACACAGTGGGAGGTGGGGGGAGGGGAGGGCAAAGAGAGAGAGAAGGATGGAAACGGGTGAGGGAAAGGAAGAGCAGAGAGAGAGAAAGAGGGAGGGGGTGGGGTCTCGGTGTGTTACACACCTTTTGGGGGGCAAGATACAATTGTAAGAAAGACTTTACCTAACAAATGCTATCAGTGTAATCTGGTTTCTTGTACCCTAAATGAATTCCCAACAATTAAAAAAAAAAGTTAGCTAAATAAATAAAGTTTATCAAAGCCCCAATAAAAGAAAAACAAAACAGGAGTCTTCTGTGTTTGTTAGAATGTGCTGCAAACTGCCCAGTGCAGGGCAATCTCCTTTCTCTCTGCCCGGGATTCCAACATGCAGGGTGCACTCTTCCTGGTCTCTTTTGATGTCCTTTATTGCCAGGAGCTTCCACCTGGGTGTCCACAACTTCTGCTAACCTTTATGTCCTAATTTACCACTTTTATTTTTTCTAACCTCGGCCTTATAGGACTACCAGCCTATGGGTGCAAATATGGTCACAGCTTCTCTGCCTTTCCCCTGCCACCTGCCTTCACTGGTCTTCTGGGGACATCCTGTGGAGTTGGTCCAACACAGTGTCTTTCTTCCTCAACAGCCACCTTATCATTTCTTATGCACATGTGTGTGTCAAATGCCTCTCAGCACCAAAGACTTCCTGAACCCCCTTCTGTGGATTTTCTGGAGGGGGGGCACCTTGCCTTGTACTGCCCCATGTTCCAGACCTCACTCACTAACTCCTTCTCCTTGGGGTCAGAAGAGCTGCCACATACAAACCAGCATGGAGATTTCCTCAAGGGGGTAAAGCAGAACCAGTAGACAGTGTGAGAGGACAATGTTGAGGGGTTTGGAAGACAGGGACAGCATTGTCATGAAGTAGCTGAAATTGTCTCTGAGTCACCCTTCCTATCACCACGTTCTCTCCTTTTTTCAAAAGTCCTCTTTTCAACAACAGTGGCCTTGCTGTGTGTTTGGAGGAAGCAGAATGTAAAGGTGAAAGGAAATGAATGATGAATGCGTCTGCCTGCCACCCCCTCCCCCACGCCCCTCCTGACAAAATCGGGGCTTGCCTAATGCAGCACGTGACCCCGAAGCCTCTGCGTCCTCATCTAACTTACCTTAGAAATCTATTTCCAGTGGTATGTATTATATGTATATAATTTACCTTCATATTATTTTAATTTAGGGCTCCTTAATTACATTTGAGAGTGAGAATTGATTCATACATTAAAAATGAAAAACAAAACTTTAAAAGCTATTCATCATGGGCAGCAGAGGCTTTCCAGTTAGAGGAGAAGAGAAAACAGAGTCTGCTTCGTGCTACCTTCTTCCCAGATGCAGGCTCAGGAACGGTCCATTTTATTCACTTACTTGCACATTCAGTCAATCTTTCAGAATGTCTACACCGTGGAAGGTGCTATGTGGGTGCTGTGGATACAATGTATACAAGATATCCCTCCTCAGGAGAGCTTACCTTCTAACAGAGGGGATTAAATACATAATGAAGTATAATAATTATGAATATTACCTGACATATATGAAGACATTTTCTAATCTACATTACTATAAATATTAAAGTAAATATTCCCACTTATTAATTGAAGTTTGAGCCTTAAAAATTAAGTACTATAAAGAAGGTAATCACTTCTGACTCTTGGGATTAGGAAAGATACTGTGAAAAAAATGATACATGAGTAGAACTTTGAATAACATACAGGACAAACATGGTTAGGATTTTAATGGGCAGAAGATCTTAGAAGGATATCTCAGGAGAAAAAACTCAGGAATAAAAGACATTGGAAAGGGGCAGACAAACGGCCAACAAACACGTGAAAAAATGCTTGTGTCTGTAAGCATCAGAGAGAAGCAAATGTAGACCACTTTGAGATATCACCTGATCCCAATGACAATGGCCCACATCACAAAGTCCCAAAGCAGCAGAGGTCAGCGTGAGTGTGGAGAGAAGGAAATGGAACTTCAAACTAGTTCAACCTCTGTGGGCAGAAGTGTGGAGATTTCTCAAAGATCTAAAAGTAGCCTACCATTGGGTCCCGCAGTTCTATTGCTAGGTATCTACCCAATAGAAAAAAAGACTTTTACCATGAGGACATTTGCACATGAATGTTTATCGCAGCACAAGTCATAATTGCAAAGATGTGGAAACAACCCAAATGCTCTTCAACACACGAATGGATTAATAATTGTGTATGTGTGAATACTATTCAGCTATAAAGAGATGGAGACTTTGTATCTTTTGTAACAATCTGAGGGTATTTGAAGAACATCCTCCTAAGTGAAGTATGACAAGAATGAAAGAGCAGGCACCACACACCCTCAGTACTAAATTGAAACAAGTAGCTTCACAACTACACACTCACTTAAGACAAAAACTCAATTAAACTAAAGTGAGGGGAGGGGTTGAGTAAATTTCCACTCAATGGTACATCACTTGGGTATATGGCACACTTCTTGGGTGAAGGACACAACTGTAACTCGGACTTTAACCTTACAAAAGCAAACTATGAAGCCTAATTGTATGTCCCTTACATTAACCTGAAATTTTAAAAAAGACATTGAAAGAATATGCAAGAGGGGAAGGGTTTAAAAAATTTTCTTTTACTTCAGAATATTATAATGGTACATGCATTTTCATTACATAATTTGCTTTTGTATATATCAGGTCAAATTTACAAGTGTGCCCTTCATCTAGAATGTGTGGATTGTACCTACTGGCAAATTCACCCGAGCCCTCTCCTCCACCCCACCTACTTGATGCCTGTTGAGTTTTGCTTCCACATGTGCAGGTAAGTGTTGATTGACTAATTCCAATTTAGTATTGGAATTTAGCACATGTGGTGCTCACTTAGAAGAATGGTCTCCAGTTCCATCCAGGTTGTTAAAAAGATACTAGATCACATTTTTTATGACTGAGTACGCAGCCATACATATACCACATTTTATTAATCTACTCATGTACTGATGGGCAGAGTGGAGAGGTTTAATGCATGTATAGGATATAATGATTTGGAAAGAAAAGAAAGATTTTCAGAAACATGTCAGATGAAGGATTGACTGAATTAAACATTGACTCCTTGGCACATGTTCAACAGGAGTCAAAGAGGATTCTAAGAATTTTATTCTGGAAACTATGTTACCATTTGGAAGTCCAGGGATGGCAAAGGGAGAGCTGGCTCAAAGGGGAAAACAATGGACCTGGTCCTAGATATCAAGAGATACATAGAGATGAAGATTAGGATGGCACAATAATATCCAGGAGACAAAGGAAGACAAAGGAGGAAGTCACCTGTGCTATGGACATATTTGCAACCATTACAGCATGAATTCTGATAAGCTACACTTAAAATAGATGCAAAGTATAAAAGGATAAAACCTGGGTGAAGGCTCTAGTTGGAAAATGGGAGGACGACAAATAGCAGACAGCAAAGAGGTTGAAAAATCAAGGGGAATAAGAATAGTGCAAGGCTCCAGAAGCCAAAGGAGGAGCCATGCTTAGACTGCTCCATTCTGATGGTTTACAGTGTCAAATATTATAAAGGATCAAACTGGATGTGGTCCAAGAAAACGACTCAGGTTCACTGGTTACCTTTGTGTAACAACTTCAAGTCAGCAGTAGTGAGGAAGACTAACAAGGGTGGGTTTGCTAATGAGTAAGGAAGTGCAGCGAGACAGAGCCTGTTCTGTCCGAAGTCTGATAATTAGGAGAGGGACAAAGAGGAGTGTGTATTTGAGGGAGCAGGAGATCTCAGAAAAGCTGTTTGCTTTTGACCAGGGATCATTGACCAAATCTTAAGTAGAGAAGAAGCTTTCTTCAGGAAGAGAGAATTTAAGTTGCTGTAGAATTTATAGGGAATTGGTGATAAAGAAAAATCAGAGGAAGGCAAGTGTGGATGGAAATAAGACTGCCTGTGGAGACACCACCTTTACAAAATAAGGCTGACTTGTTTTTCTCTGCCCTAGCTAGAAGGAAGAAGCAGGCAGAACAAGGGGTAGCTAATACTGAGTCAAAGTCCAGAAAAAAGGAACTCTGAAAATAGAAGGTGAGAGTACCAGATGAGAACAATAAAAGATGCAAAATGATAACATGACATGAGTACCAGCGTGAAATAGCCACAGTGAAATAAGCCCGCCTAAGTTTGCGTTTGTAGGGAAAGTGTTTCTGGTTTGCTGCATTCTGATACCAGAATTTTGAGCCATAGAGGTCTGTCAATCCCCGATTTCTATTCAGAATTGTATCAAAAATATTCTGTGAACTACAAATAAGGCAAAAAAAACTCAGACCCTCGAATGTTTTTGGCAGTCGTCTTACATTTTTTGAACTAGTTAAAACTTTTTTTTCCCTTTCTCCTTGAAGGTGATAAATTGATTAACTAAAAATGATTGACCTGCTACCATGAACTGAGAATAATATGCAAATATTATAGTGTTAACCCTAGGTTCATTATGTACAACAAGGATACTTATTAGAATTCTGATACTAATTTTTAACTTTTCCTAAAAGCATCTGGTAAAGATTCTATGTAAAGTCTATGGTGAAATCACAGACCTGTCCATTCTCATCTGCGTTCCCTTTTTCTTTTTTTTTTTTTTTAATGAACAAAGAAATTTAAAAAGTTTATTGTACATTATAACATCTTGGCTATTCCTTTTGTTTCTTTTTCTTTTTTTTTTAATTACTAAGATTTTTTTCTTTTTACCATTGTAAGAACACTTACGTTCCCTTTTTCAAGTCATTTAGAATTTGTAGCTTCACTCTGACATGCTCCTGTGCTTCTGTAGGAGCTTGGGCCCATCTTTGTTGTATTTACTTGGATAGGTTTTAGCCCATCAACTTTTATTCATTTTATTTTTAATAAAGTTTTATTTTCTTCAAATGTGTTTGCAAAATGGCTACTGGTTGGGGAAGATATAAATCAGAGTGGGCAGATGCTATCATACCCCTCTGACAGATGTTCTAGCTCCTTCAGCCGGTAAATTGCAGGACTAGAGCCAAAGCCGAAATCCTTGGGTACCAGATAGAGAGCCCTAACCATGAAAAACTTTGCACATCACACTCCTTCCAGAAAGCATTGCTTCACCTTGTTACTGCAATTAATTTTCTATTAATTCACTTCCATAGAGAAAGAAGGGCTAAATCAATCCTCTCCATAGATTGAAAATTAGAAATTAAACCATTGTACTTTTTGTGTTAATCTTTAAGACCCTAACCAACTTAAGCTATTTAGGCATTAGTGAAATAATTAAATAATCTAGTTTAATGCAAATCAATCCACTGGAGCCTTGACTGAAGTATTCATTTTTTTTTTATTGAATCATAGCTGTGTACATTAATGCAATCATGGGGTACAGTGGTGTTTTCATATACAATTTGAAATACTCTCATCAAACTGGTTAATGTAGCCTTCATGTCATTTTCTTAGTTATTGAGTTAAGACATTCATACTTTGCTTTTAGGAAGATTCACTTATGTCCTTATAAGATAAACCATAGAGGTGACCCCACCAATCACCCTCCCTCCACCCATCCACCCATCCACTCTCCCCTCCTCCAACCCCCTCCCCATATTCTAATGCTATAATTAGGTTATAACATTCCTATGAAAGCTATAAATTAGTTTCAAAATAGGGCTGTGTACATTGGATACTTTTTCTTCCATTCTTGAGATATTTTGCTAAGAAGAACATTTTCCAGCTCCATCCATGTAAACATGAAGGAGGTAAAGTCTCCATCTTTCTTTAGGGCTGCATAATATTCCATGGTATACATATACCACAGAAGTGTTCATTTTTTAACTAGTAATCTTGTCTGTATGAGGTATCAGCTTCATAGTAAAGGAGATTTTTTTAAAACTAGTTAAAAAAATGTAAGACTAGTGCCAAGAACATTGAAGGGTCTGAGGATTTTTTTTTTTTTGCCTTATTTACAAGCTAATAAGTTAGTCTGCTGGGAATTGTGAGACTGCTAGGTCAGAGACAATACCCTTGTCATTCATAACAATACCAGTAGCCAGAGCATCAGCACTTCCATGAGCTGATTCCTCCAGGCATAACAGGGTAATTAATATCAGAAGGGCCAAGATACACCTGCATATGTAATAAGATGCTTTATTAGAGAGAAACCCTGAGCCTAAAGATCTCAGATCTTTCCAATAATTGCTAAGCATGCCTGTCTTTTACCCAGGAGGGCTATGCTATCTCTGTCTTCTAAGATTTTTTAATACAGAAACATCTTTGAAAAGATAACCTGGAACAAAGTCAGTCAGTGCCTCTGCTGATGAGATGAAAATCATTGAAAGACTCATGGAAAACTGTCTTTCAATAACTAGTGCGTTGATAAAAGTTTAAGAGGATTCATAGTTGACATCCAAATGCAAAAAAGATTAAAGTCATAGTAAATATCTTCAGAATTATTAACTAGAAGAAGACTACAGGCAAGTTGTGATTGTTGATTGATTACCTAAAGAAAAATATTCATTGAACTAAAGTGAATTAAATACGATATAGGTATAAAAATTCTACTAACAGAAAGTATTGAAAAAGTCCCGTTATGTTCCCCAGCCTGGCCTTAATTTAAAACTTCTCCTCAGTAAAACAAATCTATTAGAAAGATGTCAAATGTTCCTTACAGAGAAATTGTCAAGGTTCAGATTTCAATCCACTTTTCATTGAAGTGGCTTATGAGTCCACTTAATTTAGGCTTTGTTTTAAAATAAATGTAAAATTCATTTTTATTATAAATTCTACATAAATCTAAAGCAAGCAGTATGTCATTCATGTTCAGACCTATACAAACAGGCTCTTGTAAGTCCACCTACTAGAAAAAAATGATAAGTATATTCTTTAAAAAATGGTTCTTTGTGAACTTTGTTTTCATTAGATTTTTAATAATAAAAAGGCCACTTGGTTCAGGACAGAGAAATATAATAAATGCAGCACATTAAAACAAAACAAAACATACATTACCCTACTGTCTAATACTGAATCTTACAATTTATCAAGTTGACCCAAAATAATAAACTCCACTTTGAGAAAAACATGGAATAAACTTGAACCCTTTCTGAAAAGAGAGCCACATTATGAAGCAGCCCGCATCAACACAATCAAAGGAGAAAAGAGATGTGTAAAAGTTTAGAGCCAAAGGAGTTTCTGAATGTATGGGTACTTCAAGTACCTGATGTGTCCTGTAGAACTAGTATAATAGATTGTTAACAGTAATGACAATAATCTGGGTGGAACAGGAGACCATTACACTAATTGAAGTATCCAAAGAATGAAAAAACAAACACCACATGTACTCACTATTAGATTGGAACTGACTGGTGAGGAGATGAGCACAGAGCGAAATAAAACTCAGTGCAAATCAAGGAGGGGGGGTGGCAGGTAGAAAGGGATGGAAGAGATGGAGAAAACCTACTGAACAGGAACAAGGAGCACTGCGGTCCTGACTGCAGCATTACAAAAACAACACAGGTACCCCCAAACATTTGTACTCCCATAATATTTTGAAATAAAAATAAACACATAAAAATTTTAAAAACTGGAAAAAGGTAATAAAATCTGGGAACGTATGTTCAAATTATTAACTTCACACACTCCATGGAATATTGGAAGTTTTTAAATGAAATGTGCATCAGACAAGTTGGTTATTAGTAACATATCAAAAAAAAAGAGTACTCAAAAACTATACCTTGGATGCATTCAGTGTGCATCATACAACTGTGGGTTTGGGATGCACACACTGTTTCTGTATTTGGAATATTCAATTTGGATGGGTAAGTTAGATAGACACAAGCATGTGCACTTGGAACATTAGTGATGGCATTCTGCACATTAGGGTAAAGTTGGATGAGTTCAGGTAAGGACTATTGCAGCATGAGAGAAACACTGGGATTGGAAGGGGCTAGAAAAAACATTATCAGGTAGATCAGGTGAATGACTCATTGCCCTGTCCTGTTACAAAACAGAACAAGTTTCTCTGCTTGTATAAGTAAAGGGGAAGGCTGAAAGACCTGAGTTCTAGTTGTATTTTTATTGATAATTTTCTAAACGATGACTCTCTTTATATTCTCATCTCAGTCATCTCTGTCTCATAAAGTTACACTTTTTTTAAAAATAGGTGTTGACTGTGGCATTATTAATTAATTAATTTTATTATTGAGGATTCATTGAAGGTACAGAGAACCAGGTTGCACTAGTTACATTTGTTAGGTAAAGTCCCTATTATAATTGTGTCCTGCCTCCAAGAGGTGTGTCACACACCATGAGCCCCCTCCCGTCTCTCTGCTCCCCTTTTCCCCTTACTCTTAGTATAAATGGAAACTCGTTAGAATCACTGAAAGGAACAGATCTTAATAAAATGGCCATTGATTTAACTTCCTCAAGAGAAAGGATCTGTTTAGAGTTTGGATGAAAGGAAGATATTCTAAAACTAAATGGGAAGAACAGTGAAAAGAAACTGGTATAAATAATGGTAATAAACCCTCCTATATACACCCATTGGTATCCCACCCTTTTAATTGGTTGGCTGTGTTCACTAGTTGTACGGTATGTGAATCATGAGGGAAATTCTTATTGACTCATGTATAATAACAGAGGCGAGATCTAGGTAGTTTAACGTGATTTGAGTCTTGGGTTAAGTCCTGAAGAGACTCTGGCACCTAGAATATAGAACTGACCTGTGTCTTGGACTTTCAAATATTAAAAACGGTGGTGCTACAAAAGCTGCTGCAGAGAGGCGTGGCTGAACTGAACACTGCAACTACTTTCCATCACTTTCTTCATACCCCAACTATAGATATTATAGGATATTCTGTATCAGTTGTAACCTATGCATTTTGTTCAACAAATGCAAGCAATTTTTACCATAAGATAAATATTTCATACTATATATTTTTCATTAACACATAACATTCATAATAGATAGGTTAGGTTTCCCATGTGTACACTTTTGAGAGTCTTAGAATCCTGAAAAATACATTCAATAAAAGTTCTGTCAATCGGCCACCCGGGGGAAATGAATAAACTGATCAACATAAGGAACAGGCCTACTGTCCTGATATGTACATGAGGTGCATGCCCAGTCTATGAAAATCAGGTCAATGTAAGGAGGGGGTCAATGTCAAGAGGTGGCTAGCTACGGAGGGTCTACTGTTCTATAATCACATAATTCCTGCATTATCAGGGAGAATCTGGGTAATAGCACCAAAAGTCAATGAAAAAGGAAACTCAAGTCTCTGCCAATATGTTGTGTGAAAATGCAGTGAAGTTTTGAGTTCATCAAGTTTCCCAAGCTAGCCTTTACATATTTGAATAAAGCCAAGTGTTTTTTTTCCTCTCCTTAATTTTTCAAGCCTGACGTATTTTCAAGGAAATTTGATCCATATGTTTCTAATTCACTTACTCAAACTCATCATTGTTGTTTTGTAATACTGTTCTCTGCCCAAAAGTTTTCTAAATAGTTTCACGAAGACCTCTACACTACAAATGAGAATAGAAGCAAGTAGTACCCATTGCCAAACCTAAATTTTCTTGAACCTGGTGTTAAGCAGAAGGCTAGTGTCTATTTTTAAACTTGGCAAACTATAGACACCATTGAGCTGCGCACTCAGGGTGAAACAACAATTAGCTATTATTTGTGTAAACTGTAGATGCAGAAAGCTTTTTGTTTTCTAAAAATCTATGGAAATGGATTCAATTCTCAATAGCAAATGCTAGAGCAGCATGACGTTTGACATTTTCCTAATACTTTCTCATAGCTACTATTGCCCTTGCTTCTCACTATAGTACTGTGGGATGGACAATATCGTTATCCTCATCTCCGTTGTTCATTTGAAGTAACCCCAGGGATATTGTGTAAGAAGATCTGAACTCATTCTTCCTTGCTCTAAACTTTTGATTCATTGGGCAAACAGTAGTGACTCTGTGTTTCCATAGTTCACACAGCTGAGACAATCTCCTGTTTCAGGGAGGCATGGATGACCCAGCCCCTGGAACTCAATACGGGTCTCTTTAAAGGTTGTTAGTGGCAGGGCCAGACGTGGCAGGAGCCTCTTTTTTCATGTTACTTCTGACTTTCATCTGGGATTAGATATTTACTGACAGCTGAGTAAAGCTAGCACCTAGGTGTTTACACATACCTAGAGACTCAGTCTGATTGGAGTTGGTCTAATTTGGTCTAATCAGTTATTAATGCATTTATTGCAAAGATTAATATGATACTTTATGTTATTAAAAACAATTACATCCATAATAGAATTTGATTCAAAAAACACTGTGTGAAAAAGAACCCAACATTTATTTTTCCCTATTTTATAAGGAGAGTATCTAAGGTACAGAGTCACTAAACTTTCCTTCTCAAGTCCAGGATGGAGTTCAGATGTGCATTTTACACAATTTGCTGAGATAAAGCAAGGTTAGTTTTATTTTCAATATTAATATTTTTAATGTTAATCATGATGATGAAAGTGATGAGGATAGTAATTGACCCTCACTGAATTTTTTCACGTGCCAGACACATGATCTCAATTAGTTAACACAAGAAATATTGAGGGAGATATTTTTACTCTGACTTTTAAAGGTGAAGAAACTGAGGCTCAGCAAGTTTAGGTATCTTATCAGGTGGACTCTGTTAGTTACAAGTGACAAAAAGGAAAACAGACTCTTTTGATGCATATAACTGAAAACTCCACAGGTAAGAGTGGCTTTGTGTGTGTAGCTTGCCATCCTTTCTTGCCTGAATGGTGTATGCGTCTGCTCTAGGTTGACACTGGTCCATGTAGGATCAACCATTTCTCCCTGACAACATTCCTAAATGAGCCTGGTGGCTTAAGTCTAGTTTGCAGGCTTGCCCTGGAAACCTGAGGGTGAAGTAACTTGTTTCCAAAACTTCTAAGAGAATGAAGAAGAAATGATTCCTCGAAATTTAGGTGGACTATTATCAAAATAATAATGAGGACGACTGGAAGGTAGGAGGCCCAAGAACCACAAATGCCCACTGCAAGTGTCATGCCTGGGGACAAGCAGCTAGAGTATGGCAAAGCTAATGCTCATACTTGTATGTTTTAATTTTGAAGTCCATTCTCTGATCTAGGGGTAGTGTTTTTTTTTTTTTTTTTTCTGTAAGCAATTACCTAATAAATATTTTAGACTTTGCAGATCATACAGTGTGTGTTGAAGCTCCTCAACTTGGTCACTGCTAGCCAAGGCAGCATGGGCAACACAGAAACAAAGGGGCATGGCTATATTCTAACAAAACTTGATTTTCAAAAACAAGCAAATAGCTGGATTTTGTGCATGTGCTATAGTTGGCTGAACCCCCTGCACTCGTTTTTTATGATTGTAATCAGTCACGGTCCCCACATACTGCACAGAACTGGAACAACCTTTTTGAGTAGGTAGAAAATATTGCCTAGATAAAGGTACACCAGCCACACAGTTAGCAGCCGATCAAGGTCAGGGTCACAGGTGCTTACTGTCTATTCCCTCGAAAACTTCCCATACATTCCTGCTTGAATCAAATGAAACTCAAGAAACAACACATTTAGAGAGAATATTTATTTGTTTTATGCCTTAGATAATGTTCTATACGAGGTAGATATTTTCTATATCACAATTTTACAAGTTTCCTTAGGATGTTCTTATATATAAAATGTATAATTTAATATCATTTCTGATCTTTGTGGTAGATAAAATAATACCCTGCCCCCAAAGATGTTCATGTCCTGAGTCCCAGAATTTCTGAATAAATAACCTTATATGGCAAATGGGACTTGCAAATATGATTAAATTAAGATTCTTAAAATGGGGTGGGGGGCTATCCCAGATTATCCAAGTTAAACTAGGACTCAAGAGTCCTTAGACAAGAGAGACAGACTAGTCAGTGGTTTGGAAGAAGAAAATGAGATGATGGAGGCAGAGAATAAAGAGTAACTGCAGCCCTAAGCCAAGTAATGCTGGAATCCTCTAGAAGCTGAGAGAAGTCAGGAACAGTCTCCCCCTGGCCTGGGGTCTCCAGAAAAAAACAACCCCACCAAAACCCTAATATTAGCCACTAAAATAATTTTAGAACTCTGACATCCAGAATAGTAAGGGAACAAATTTTGTCATAAGCTACTGAATTTGTGATAATTTACAGCAGGTCTAAGAAAATACAATACTATAGCTAAAGAGAGTATTTTGCAGATTTCTTTTAGGCTACTGGACTCAGTAGTGAAATGAGTAAGAGAAAAGAAACATTGCTCTTAATTTCCCAAATTAGCATTTATGGACACTTAGATATCACTACTTCCAACAATAAGGTGATGGCAATTGTAAGAATAATAATACAAAAAGCAAGTAAATTAGTTAATATCTGTAAAGGACTTAGTACTTTTGCTGGCTCAGGGAACTAAAAAAATAGTAGCTAGTGTCATTATCAATAGTTTTTTTTTTATTGTTTGGGATTCATTGAGGTAACAAAGAATTAAGTTACACTGCAATTGTTAGATAAAGTCCCTCTTATAATTTTTCCAACCCCCCCAAAGGTGTGCCATACACTGTGACCCCCTCTTTCCTCTCCTCTCCCTGCTCCTTCATTCCCCTACCCCCTCCTTGTATTAGCTCATCTACTATCTTCATCTTAGAATTGAGCACATTGGGCTCTTGCTTCTCTATTCTTGTGTTGCTTTACTAAGAAGAACGTGATCCACCTCTATCCACATTAATATAAAAGATGTAAGTCTCCATCTTTTTTAGGGGCTGAATAGTATTCCATGGTATACATATACCACTGCTTATTAATCCATTCCTGGGTTGGTGGGCGTTTAGGCTGTTTCCACATTTTGGTGATTGTAAATTGAGCTGTGATAAAGAGCCTAGTGCAAATGTCCTTATGATAAAAGGTTGTTTTTTCTTCTGGGTGGATGCCCAGTAATGGGATTGCAGGATCAAATGGGAGGTCTAATTTGTGTCTTTGTGGATTCTCCATACTTTGCTCCAAAAAGGTTGTATTAGTTTGCAGTCACACTAGCAGTATAAAAGTGTTTCTTTCTCTCCACATCCACATCTGCAGCTTTAAGACTTTGTGATGTGGGCCATTCTCACTGTGGTTAGATGATATCCAGGGTAGCTTTGATTTGCACTTCTCTGATGATTAGGGACAAGGAGCAGTTTTTCATTTGCTTGTTAGCCATTTGTCTGTCTTCTTTAGAGAAGGTTCTATTCATCTCTCTTGCCCAGTGATATATGGATTGTTAGGTCTTGTTTTTGTTGATTAATTTGATCTTTCTATAGATTCTAGTTATCAAGATTTTTCTGATTGATAATAGTCAAACAACTTTTCCTATTCTGATGGTAGTATAGCCAAAAGTCTGATAGAGTGATACCTCTGTCTTTCTTAAGACTGTTTTTGATATATCTCACATATTTTAATAACTTGTGTCTTTATTGTTGTTATCTTTGAGGAATTTAACAGTTTTCTCTTTTATCTCTTCCTGAACCCAAGTATCATTCAGCATAAGGTTGTTTAATTTCCAATCTTTGAATGAGGATGAATTTTTTTGTTGGAGTTGAGTTCTATGTATATTGCACCTTCCTGTGGTCTGAGAAGATACAAGGTATAATTTCTATTCTCTTAATTTTGCTGAACTTTGATTTGTATCCTAGGATGTGGTTGATTTGAAGTATGTACCATGAGGTAATGAGAAAAATGTATATATTTTTTAGTTTAGGGATGATGTGTTCTGTATATGTCCATTAATCCCATTTATTCTAAGGTCACATTTAAGTCCTTTGTATTTTGGTTAATTTCTATTTAGAGGACCTGTGCAGTTGTGTCAGAGGGGTGTTAAAGTCCCCAACTATTATGGTGTTATGGGACATCATATTGCTCAGACCCATCAAGATCTGTTTCATAAATCTGAGAGCATTTAAATTGCATGCATATATATTTCAAACCGAAATGTCTTCTTGTCGTATTGTTCCCCTGACCAATATAAATGTCCATGTTTGTCTTTCTTAATTTTAGTTGCTATAAATCTGTTTGTATCTCAAAATAAGATTGCAGCCCCTCCTTTCTTCTGATTTCCATTTGCTTCAAAATACTGTTTTCCATCCCTTAAACTTGAGTCCAGATTTGTATTCAAGGCTACATATGTCTCCTGGAGACAGCATCTGGATGGCTTGTGCTTTTTTTTTTTTTAAATTAAATCATAACAGTGTACATTAATACTATCATGGGGTACAGTGTACTGTTTCTGTATACAATTTGAAATACTTTAATCCAACATAGTCTTCATATCTTTTTCTTAGTTATTGTGTTAAGACATTTATATTCTACAATTAGAGAGATTCACATGTACCCTTATAGGATGAACTATAGGCATGATCCCAGCAATCACAATCCCTCCACCTACCCTCCTTGTCCCCTCCCTCCCTCTCCCCTCTTCCTGTATTCCTGAGCTAAAATTGGGTTATAGCTTTCCTATGGAAGCTATAAATTAATTTCATAGTAGAGCTGAGTACATTGGATACTTTTTCTTCCATTCCTTGGATACCTTGCTAAGAAGAATATTTTCCAGCTCCATCCATGTAAACATGAAGGAGGTAAAGTCTCCATCTTTCTTCAGGGCTGCATAGTATTTGATGGTGTACATATACCACAGTTTATTGATCCATTCGTGGATCGATGGGCTCTTGGGCTTCTTCCATGACCTAGCAACTATGAATTGGGCTGCAATGAACATTCTGATACACATATATTTATTGTAGCATGATTTTTGGTCCTCTGGGTATATACCTAATAGAGGAATTAGAGGATCAAATGGCAGGTCTATTTTTAGTTCTCTAAGTGTTCTCCAGATACCTTTCCAAAAGGAACATATTAGTTTGCAATCCCACCAGCAGTGTAGAAGTGATGACTTTTCTCCACAACTATGCCAGCATCTGTGGTTTTGTGATTTTGTGATATGGGCTAATCTTACTGGTGTTAGATGATATCTCAAAGTAGTTTTGATTTGCATTTCTCTGATGATTAAGGATGGTGAGC
>NW_003852440.1:145172-167982 GCF_000181295.1 Otolemur garnettii | reverse complement strand
AATGCACCTCAATTTATAAGAGATACTCTAATAGACATGAGCAACTTGATTTCTCCCAACTCCATCATAGTTGGAGATTTTAATACTCCTTTGGCAGTGTTTGATAGATCCTCCAATAAGAAGCTTAGCAAAGAAATTTTAGATTAAACTTAACTATTCAGCAATTGGATTTAACGGACATCTACCGAACATTTCATCCTAAGAAAATTGAATATACATTTTTCTCATTGGCCCATGGAACATACTCTAAAATCGACCACATTTTGGGTCACAAGTCTAACCTCAGCAAATTTAAAAGGACAGAAATTATTCCTTGCATTTTCTCAGACCATCATGGAATAACAGTTGAACTCAGTAACAACAGGAATCTGTAGACTCATACAAAAACATGGAAGCTAAACAACCTTATGCTGAATGATAGGTGGGTCAGAGATGATATCAAGAAGGAAATCACCAAATTTTGGGGCCAAAATGATAATGGAGGTACGAGTTACCAGAACCTCTGGGATACTGCAAAGGCAGTCCTAAGAGGGAAATTGATAGCACTGCAAGCCTACCTCAAGAAAATGGAAAGAGAGGAAGTTAACAACTTAATGGGATATCTCAAGCAGCTGGAAAAGGAAGAACACTCCAATCCAAAATCCAGAAGAAGAAAAGAAATAACCAAAATTAGAGCAGAATTAAATGAAATTGAAAACAAAAGGATTATACAACAGGTCAATAAATCAAAAAGTTGGTTTTTTGAAAAGGTCAATAAGATAGATAAACCTTTGGCCAACCTAACCAAGAAAAAAAGAGTAAAATTGTTAATTTTATCAATCAGAAATGGTAAAGACAAAATAACAACAGACCCCTTAAAAATTCAAACAATCTTTAATGAATATTACAAGAAACTTTATTCTCAGAAATATGACAATCTGAAGGAATTTGACCAATACTTGGAAGCATGTCACCTTCCAAGACTTAGCCAGAAGGAAGTGGAAATGTTGAATAGGCCTATATCAAGTTCTGAAATAGCATCAAGTATATAAAATCTCCCTAAAAAGAAAAGCCCAGGACCAGATGACTTCACATCAGAATTCTACCAAACTTTTGAAGAGGAATTAGTACCTATACTACTTAACCTTTTCCAAAATATAGAAAAAGATGGAATACTACCCAACACATTCTATGAAGCAAAAATCACCTTGATCCCCAAACTAGGAAAAGACCCAACGAAGAAAGAAAATTACAGACCAATATCACTAATGAATATTGATGTGAAAATATTCAACAAGATCCTAACAAACAGAATCCAGCAACACATCAAACAAATTATACACCATGACCAAGTGGGTTTTATCCCAGGGTCTCAAGGCTGGTTCAATATACTTAAGTCTATAAATATAATTCATCACATAAACAAATTAAAAAACAAAGACTATATGATTCTCTCAATTGATGCAGAAAAAGCTTTTGATAATATCCAGCATCCTTTCATGATCAGAACACTTAAGAAAATTGGCATAGAGGGGACATTTCTCAAATTGATAGAGGCCATCTATAGCAAACCCACAGCCAATATTGTACTGAATGGAGCTTGTGCTTTTTTTATTCAATCATCCATCCCGTGCCTCTTCAGTGATCCATTCAGTCCATTGACATATATTGAAAGAATAGATAAGTGTGGTGGGTTCTATTTATCTTATTTTGTGAAAGTCCATTGTATAGTTTTATCCTTTGTGCCATTGTGGAAACTAAGTTCTGACATTAGGGTATTTACTTCTGGGTATTTACTTTGCTGGTGGTCCATTGTGGTGGTCAGTACTGTGAATAGGTCTAAGTATTTCCTGTAGAGCTGGTCTTGTTGTGGTAAATTTCCTCAGTGCTTGTATATCTGCAAAAAAAACTTGACTTCTTCATCCATTTTGTAGCTTAGTTTAGCAGGATACAGAATGCTGGGTTAAAAATTATTTTGTTTAAGGATACTGAAATTGGATTACCATGCTTTTATGGCATGGAAGGTTTCAGTTGAAAAGTCTGCTGTCATCCTAATGGCTCTGCCTCTGTAGGTCAGTTGGCCCTGGCTGCTTGAAGAATTTTTTCTTTCATCTTGACTTTGGACAGGTTCATTATAGTGGGTCTTGGAGAGGCTCTGTTTGAGTTGACATTACTTGGTGTTCAATATCCAGGTGAAAGGAGTGTGATGGAGTTTTTAGTAAAATGTGGAGAAGTTTTCATTTATGATAGTATAATAGAGCTTCCATTCCTTTGGACAATCTTCTTCCCCTTATGGAATCCCTATTATTCATGTTTGAATTCTTCATGGAGTCTCATAGTTCTCTAAGTGCCTGCTCTGCTTTCCCTTTCTTCTTTTCTGTCTCTTTAACTACTTGAGCTAACTCAAAAACTTTATCCTGTAGCTGTGAGGTTTTTTCTTCTCCAAGATCTAACCAATTATTGATACTTTCTACTGCATCTTTACATTCCCTGATTGTCTTCTTTATTTCCTTAAGCTCCGCCATATCCTTTCTATATTCTATATAAAAGCCTGCTGTCATCTAACTTTTCATTCTGTCTTTCCATTTTCTTGTCCATTCCTTTTATTGTCTTTATCATTCATATTTTAAATTTGCTTTTTCAAGTCCATTAATTCTTTATAGGTGGAGTCTTCTGTACTAGCTGCCTCATGTTTCCTTGGGAGAGTTCCTCTGTTTTGGCTTTTCACATTGCCTGAATTTTTCTGTTGGTTTCTCCTCTTGTGTTCTTTCTTGTTGTTCACCTCCTTGTTCTTCTTTTTCCTTCTCATTGCCTCCTTTGTTTCAAACAGAAGTTTTTGCTTTTGATGACAGTATATTACAATATGTCTTTGGGACATCATGTGGTGCTGTAGGGTTTTTAGGAGGCAGAGCACAGCCATCAGCCTCTCTGGTACTTATTCCAAACTTATTTGCCTTCAGTGATCACCTGATTGTTTCCTCAGCATTCAGACCATACAGGGTTGAGATCTTAAAGCTCACAAAATTCCTTCAGCGACAAGTCTCACAGTGCCACTTAACTCCAGTTCCCGTGGAGTGTCGGAGTTCTCCAGCTTGTCCCATGAGGGGAGTGCTGTTCCTGGCAGTTGGAATCCCCTGTTCCAGACAGCTGTGCTTTAGGCCCATGTGAAGACGTCATGACTTTCCTACAATGGCAGCCTCCTGGCCACCAAGAACTTCTCAGTATGCCTGCCTTGCCAGCCACCAAACCTATGGCAAATCCCCTCTGACCAGTATTCAACTCTGGTTGCTGTATACTGTTTGAGTCTAGCCACTCTTCCAAGATTTCCACTCAACATGCAGCTTCCCACAACAACTGAAACCTCCAGAAAGGCTTCCTCCTGTCCTAGACTTCCATGGGGTGGCCTGCCCACAATCAGATTTCCACTGCTATGGATCATACACTGTATCCAGCTCACCACTTGCCAGCTGTACTCCTTGAATTGTGTCTCTGCGTAAGGTCCCCACTCCCCAGTAGTTCTAGGTAAGCTCAGCTGAATGATCCTCCTGGTCCACCATCTTGTTCTGATCCCTATTATCAATAGTTGTAATGTCAGTAATTGTGATACAATTGGTATTGGTGCCAGTAATAATAATGTTATCATATGCTGGAAGGCAGCCATCCCCTGGGCTAGGTGCTAGCTGGTGATATATGAGAAAATTGGATTGGGTTGGACAGAAAGAGAGAGCTTAGTGAGCAGAACTAGAATCTATTCAGTAGATTGTAGAAGAATAGCTATGTGTGAGAATGAACCTAAGGATCTGTGTAGATAGCCAGAAGCTTTGCCTTGCGAAATAAACTGTCCTGAAACTCTCTGTAATTTTTAAAACATTTATTTGTGTTATAAACATTTCTTCTAAGAACTTCAAATAACTTGCCAGTTTGTGATTGGGAGTATCAGTGACACATAAATAAAACCCTAGACCTGTGATCTTCCTTACCTCTTTTCTAATACGTATGCTTCTAAGGGTTGCTACATATGACTGCAAATGCTACCCACTGCACAGCTCCTGAGAGTGCTATTCGCATAAACTATGATGTATTTGGAGCTTCTTGGAATTGAGCAATGCAAGACTCTTGCTGTAATAGAATAATGGAGCCCACCAAAGACATCAATGTTTTGGTCCCTGGACTATGGGACTATGTTATATTAAATGGTAAAGGAGAATTGAGGTTACAGATGTAATTAAAGTTACTAATTAGCTGATCTTGAAATAGGGATAGTACCTTTGATTATTCAGGTGAACCTAATCTAATCATTTGAACTCTTAAAAGTATGAGACACTAGAGGGGGTCAAGAAGTGAGACAGAAGGAGAAGAAGGACCAATTTGAAGTGTAAGAGGGCCATGACCAGCTAAGATGGAGGAAGAGGGTTACTAGCCAAGAAATTCAAATAGCATCTAGAAGCTGGAAATAGCTCTTGGTTTTTAGCTAGCACAAGAACTAGGACATAGGTCCCATAACTACAAGGTATTGAATTCTGTCAACAGCCTGAATGAGCCAGATAGATTCTTCAGTAGGTAGTAATTCTCTACCCCAGTAGGTAGTAATCCTTCCATCTGGCTTAACTTCTTTTTGGCAACAAACCAGCTAATACATAAATTTATTGAACTCCCTTACTTTTAAGTAATCTGTCTATAGGCTATACGCTTCCAAATTAAACAACATTTTGTTGCAAGAGAAGAAACTAGCACTCTCTTCTTCAAATTCATGCATAACAAAAAACGAGCCTTTTGTCTTCACTATTATCATTAACATTCTCTGCAATAAAAATACCATAGTCCCTAGAAAGAATGGCCTTAACTGTTAAAATAATAAAGGCCAAATAGAAATTCCACCGTTTGGTGAAATACCCACAAGGGTCACTTTTTCAATTATCTATTGCTGCATATCAAACTACCCCAAAACTTAGTGGTTTAAAACAACAACAATTTTATGATTTCTCAGAATTCTGTGGGGATCAGGAATTCAGATGGAGCACAACAGAATGACTCATCATCTCTCTTTCAACTTTGCTGTGGTAGAAATAGCCAAGATGGGTCTCTTCACTCATGTATGTGACAACTCAGATAGGATGGTTTGAACAGCTGAGGGGGTTGGTGGAAAGAACTCAACTAGTGCTACGTGTCTGGGGTCCAGGACTTTCATGTTAGCTGGGCTCATTAACTATCCATCCTCATTCTAAAGTCCCCCCTCCTCCTTTGTCTTTCCATGTTGTGTTTCTGGCTTGAATGTTAGGTGGGTTTTTAGGAAAAAGGAGTGGATGCTGCCAATTCTCTTAAACTTTAGTTCTGACATCATTCTTTTCCTTAAAGAAATTTACAAATTTCTATAAAATTCTTTCTTTTATTTATTAGTCAACCTAAGGTTAGAATACGAAGCATACTAATCAGTATTATATGTGACTTTACATTAATTAACAGAACTTTAGAATTCCACTGTGAAATCTCTTAGTAAGCCCCCAGAGGCTGTGAGACTAGAGTGTAATGGCAAGGTGAAGATAAAATTCAAGTGAAAGATGTTGCATATCCTTCTTCATTGGTTATAAAATTGTGCTTCTCAAATGTGCCACAATTAGTTCTTTAAATTATGGCTATAGACTGATTAAATGCCCTACTTGATATTAGGAGGAATAATAAATTCAATTGTTGGCCCCAATACCTAACATCTCTCTGCATCCAGACTTTTGCCATATGGTTTTGTAGTTCTTTCCTCTAGAAGCTGAGTGTACCTTCCCAGCCCTTGACTTTGAGCTCGACTGAATGTCTTATTTTGGCCAATGGCATGTATGCATAATTTATGATCGCTAGTTTTGAGACTAGGCTAGGCCTTCAGGGACATTATATGTTTCCATTTTACCTTTCTTATACCTCTGCCATTGCCATGAGGTAAACACATCCTTGTTAGTCCACCGGTCTAAAGAGGATGAGAAACATATGCAGTAGATCCAAATCCAACCCGAAAATGGAGCCTTAGCTAGTGGAAACCACCCTGGATTGAACTAACCCTCAGCTAACCTGCAGATGTGTGAGTGAGAGTAATGGCAGGTCAGTGGGACTTATTATGTGCATTTTGGATTTGAGGGAGGGTAATAATTGGCTAACATATCCAGTAAGATTATAAGAGGAAAATTTTTCCATGACTTCAAGCAATGGTTGTCACTATGAAATTTGAAAATCATAAAGTCAAAGAGGTCTAACCAGCAAGACAATGCCTAAGACCTCTGTATTACTAAGTGGTTTCCAAATACTGCCAGACTCATGGAATTCCCAGCTTTATGATATACTTGAAATGGCACAAATTACAAGCCAGGGGGATGAAAGGAACTCTTAATGGATATGCTGATGTTTATCTTTAGATGACGGAAACTAGCTGAGAAGCCTTTACAATAGCAGTAACGTTAGCCAGATTCCTGACATTTGCTAAGATGTAACTTTGAGCAGCTTTGGAAACCAGGATGTAGAAACAGAACCTATGCATTATATAAACAATGCCTGTTGCCTCAAATCCAAAGAGAGCTTTGGCCAAACAATAGTCTTCTCAGCAGATGGATCATGAATCCATGAATGATACTAATGTAAAGTATGGGACATACAGGTTTTACAGGACATAAGGCACATTAGTGGCCCAAGCTGAAAATTTCCCTCCTCCTCAACTGATGAGTAAGTGAAAATATTTTGTTTTGTATAAAAGCTATTTTGTAGAATGTATTTAGAAGTTTGTACTTATACGTACCTTTTAGCTTAGCACACAACTAAATCACACATTAGTTGACATTTTGAATATACCAGTCACATAAAAACATTGCTATTTACATGGAAGACAAAATTAGAAATAGGTTGAATTGTATCTTAGGTTCAACACAGGAACCACAAAAAGATCTCACAATTTGATTTAAACTTTTGCTATAGCAGCAAATAGCATTTTAGACAATCGATGTGAAAATTATAGTTTCACTCTTTGTCATCACGCAGAACATGATCATTGTATAAAGCTGGGTCTCTGTTCAGGTTTAAAAATTTTGTGTTGGTATAGCAGCAATCAATATATTGTCTGCAGCATCTCACCCTTACTCTATAGGTTATGTCAACATGAAATTCCTGAAAGTAATGTCAATGAAACATGGAATTAATTTTCTGTGGCTTGCTAGCTCTTGCCAAAACAGCAGTCATGTCTTTAAAGTGGTTACTTAAAATGCAGCTATGTTCTGTCTATGGAAAATTTAATTTTTCTCTTAGGACATGGTCCTTTTATTATACCGCCTCACATGACCAAAGGATAGCAAAACCCACATGCTTTTTTAAGTCCATTCCTATGTGAGGACCTGTAGTAAATTTTTAACATTTATCTAAGGGCCTCTATTATATAAATGGCAACTTACAGCTTTTTCTGAAGAGAGAAAGAAGGTCAAAAGATATGGTAATAAATTGGGGGGGGATGAGGAGTAAGTTACTGGAATGCTTTGGGGGAGGAGATAGTTAACCCACTTGAATGCCACAGGTTCTATAGTTTCCTGAGGGAGTCAGAACCTTTGAAGCTCAAGTTGTTAGTAAATGCTGTCATAGTTGATGAGCAGGAGAAAACTGGACATTCGACTTTCCCTTGACATCAGCTCCTTCCTCACATTCCTGTTCAACATTACCAGAGTTGGTTGGAGAAGAATGGCTGTCATCTTAGCTTCAGCAATGAAGGTTCACTGGGCATACCAGAAAAAAACAAGTTGTGCCCTTGTGGAATTACATAATAAAAAGACAAAATAGAGATGCTTCTATTTTGGATGCTTCATCTACTCCAGAAGAAAAGGATTTGTCCCCCATCTAAAATTTTTTGCACTAAAAATTTTTTTTGACTAATGACATCCCAGTCAGGACTATGTGGAAATTTTTCAGCCAGAAAGAAGGGTTTTCCCAGAAACCTTACCCTGTAAGGTGTACATTGCCATTTCTATGTGCTTGACAAATATTAGGTGAGGATGGGGGCAATCAAATTTCACAATCCATGGATAAAAGAGTATTTTCTGAGGATATAGTGTGGTTCAGGCATCACACTAGGAGATTTTGTTCTTAGGATTTTATTTATTTGTCACATTGTCCTCATTGTAAGGGCAGTTTCTTTTCAGTAAGTAGAGTTAAGGAACATTGTGGGCTTACAGCTGCTAAGTGTGAAATCAAGCGAAGTAGGAAGACTTTTTACTCTAATTATAGATGTAACTATATCCATTATATCTCACCATAATGATGGTTAGAGCAAGGAAAAAGGACTGCTAAATAGAATGATGAACTATAGAAAGGGAGAAAGAACAAAAGAAAAGAGAATAAAAGAGTGTTTACATTAATAAATGTGCCAAGTAAATGTTTTCTTGTTCCAAAAAGGATTGGTGGTAACTTAGGAACACTCATATAGTATCAGAGATAAATTTATTAATAGCAAAACAAGTAAATGAGGAGCAAAAAGAAGATGCTTATATAAATAAAAACATGAAACATAGAACTAGTTTTGCAATTTCAGTCAATCCTAAGTACTGACATTGTGGATGGTGAAAAGAGGAAATATGTGTATTAGCACCAGAATACTTCCGGTGTTGGAACATGATGAGGTTAGCCCTAGTACTACAAGTGGGGTACGATTTTGATGGAGACTTATTTTTTTATTCAGGAATAAAAGTATGATTTAATATGAGAAATTCTGTCGATGAACAAAAAAGAAACAAGTTTAGCCTGAATAGGATACTTTTTATGAAGGTTTTCTCTGGGGTAACAGCGTAGGTGACATGTAGAAAGTAAATTTGAGTTTTGCTGATAAGCCTCAGAGGCCCTTCGTAAATAGTTCCCTTCTAGTCCCTAGGTTGCTTATGAGTGTTGTTTAATTGTTTTTGGTAATTAATGACCACCTTGTCCTGAAATCATGAAAACTTCCAATTCTAGTCCTTAAATGTTTGTCCTCTGGTCCTAAATCCCATTCTCAGCCTCTGAACTCCTTGTATCTCTGAAAATATGCAAATAACACATGAGCTTCTATGGTAATATTTTTAGGTTTTATTTGTTATTATATATAATAGATGCACATACTTTTAGAGTATGTACAATAATTTAATTTTGATTGAGGTTTCTTAACGTGGTATCTTTCCACAGGAACTGTGTCCAAAATCAAAAGTGGTTCTATTTATGAGGATTGTATATTATATCATAATTTATTTCCCTATTAAGTATAAACTAAAATGTTTGAAATGTCAGCTGTGGTCTAAATGATGACTCTATCAGACAAGAGAAAAAATGAAACTGGTGTTGAAGAAGAAAAAAATCACAATTCGTTCAGTATGTGGTCAAAAGGGAAAGAATGCTGTTGAAGCTCAGAATCAGAATGTAGGAGGACTCGGTCCAGACTGAGGACTACCATCAGGTAGAAAGAAAATCTTTTACCAGAGGTAGGCCAACTAGTTAGGCACGATAACTGAGGCAACAGCTTAGGGAAGTTTTTCTAGGCAGGCAAAATGCAACTATAAGAAGATTGGCTGTATCAGAGTGATGTCTGTGAATGGGAAACCAGAAGTATTACCAGCCTGGATGTCAGGAGCTGCAGTTCAGTTTCAATGTAAAAAAGAAACCAATGAGAGGTATACTTCCTCATCTGACCAAGGAAATGTAACAGAAAGCGCTCCCGCTGATCTGGATTGCAGAAGTGAGGACAGGCATATGGGGTAGAACGTGGTGTGTATAAGCAAGACCTTTAATACACCATTTTACAGACAGGAGAGAATAAAGATGCTAGTCTTGAAAGCACAGTTTTTAGATTAAAAACCATTTCACTGTCCTTAGGGGAAGTGGGCATAGAGGTCATCAGCAGAATAATCTCTGGGTTTGGTTCATTTGTCCCATCCAGTCTAGTAAAATTGTTGAGCAGATGAAATCCACTGTCAGTGCCTCCCTCCCCTCCAAGCAGCCAGAGCACCATGTTGCCTTCTGATGATCGGAGCTTCTCCCTCGGCTACATGGGTCTCATTTCCTCGGGACCTCAGTCACCTTGCCATTTCAAATCCTTTCTCAGTCCGCTTGCTGACATCTTGGGCCAGTAGAATAAATCAGCACCAATAGCAAGTTGTATTGAACTCTTTAACACCTGGGGGTGGCAAGAACTTTTCTGCACCTCCCCACCAGAGAACCCCATTCTACTCCAGGCGGGATTATGAAACACCTCCATTATAGTTTTGGATGTTTTCTTGGATGTGAACTTCTCAGTAATGTCCTTTTTTTGGCCTTGGGTTTTTTTTTTTTTTTTTTTTTTAACATATTCAGCACCTTCTTCTTCATAAGGCTGATGCAATCATTTGGGGGATTCTGAGTGGTATCCAGAAGAAAACAGATGTGGAATATGTGGAATAGAAGGCTTAGGGGAGGCAGGGGACAGTCTTTCCTGTTGACACTGTTTAAAAGACCCATCATTCTTTTGCTTTTTCTCACTTGAGGATCTAAGTCATGAGGACCCAAAGGGAAAGGGGCCATGGAGGCTACTTAATCTTCTTTGAATTTAATAGGCAAAAGGTATTTTCCTGTTAAGGGAGAATATTGTGCCACTGCCTTGAGTCAAGAATCTCAGAAAGGAATTGGGGACCAGACACTGTAGTAATAACCACTACTGGAATTCGAATAGACAAGTGATACAGAATTTGAAATTCCAGGGTTCCAGCTATCTTGCTACCTCCTTTCTGAAGGCAGAACTAATACTCAGACATCACTAATCCCTGTTAGTGTTGATATTTTAAGTGGGGAATTTTCATTTTAATCTAAAGAAAAATTCATGCGGCTGTTTCTGTCTTTAACAGAGGACTTTTTATGTTAATGCCCTTCCCCCCTCCAAGAAAATCCATATAACAAGGTGGGAATTTCAAGTTAGTAAGATTGAGAGTTGGGAGTCAAAAAGCCTTTACAACTCCCAAATAACATCATTTAGGTGTTTCTTATTTCTCCTGCAAATAAAACCAATCCTGGTGAAGCCTATCTTTCAGATTACCTCACTTCCCGTATTTTCCCCAAATTCTACAATCTTAAACTTCACACAGGATTAGTCAAAAGGGATGGCAACAATTCCCACCGAGAGCTGACATCTCTGCTAAAACCGAGGGGATTAGCAATCTGTGCTAAGTGAGCTGAGGAGATGGCTGATTTAATTTGTTTAGAATTAAACCCGAATCCATTCCATTTCTCACAGGGTAAAGTGAGGTGAGAAGTGAAGTGATGAAGGAAAAAAAAATGTCTGTGGTTGCTTAATTGACTTGTCCGCGTTTGCAAGCTACAACCCATTGTCTTTATTCTCTTCATATGTTCTTAAACTCTTGGAAATCCTCAGAGGAACCAAGTCCAATAAATGTAAAACCCTGATGATACAGTACTGCTATTTTCACTCCTATTAAGCCTGCTGTAATGGTCTTCATGAGTCAAGAGAAGACGGCGCCATTCTGCGTTGCATGGAAATCTTCAGAACGTCATGAAGGGGAGGGAGTGATTTAGACGATGTCTGAAAATTGCTTTTTCAGGAGCTATGACTTAACAATGTTGTAGCAAAGAGCAAAAAAGAAGGGGTAGGGCTGGGGGTGGGGGGATCTATATGGCACACCTTGTAGTACAAGTGTTTGTGGTTAACCGAGAAACACGTTATGAGTCAAGCCTTGGAAAGAGGTGAGTAATAAAAGACAAATGCTATGACATAATCATTTACACACAACAGAAAGATTTTAGATTAAATCTGAACTGACCCACTGCTCAGCAAGTGTTATCGTGGATTCTTGAGAAGTATTCATTTATTTACTTTCTAATTTGGCCCATATGCTTTTTTGAAAACAAAAAAAAAATTTTTGTATTTCCCACAGGAAATAGCCTGAGTCCAGAGATGGTTAACAAGGTTGATGTATTTGGGAACAGATCTCCTGTGTACATCAACAAACCCAAGGAACATCATGTCAGCTCAAAAACACTTCCTTTGAAAAAAGTCTAGAAGCTTGGCTGTAAGAACTTTTACTAGGATAAATTCTTCCTTATTTAGGGAGGTTACAATGTGTTCTTTTAGATAAACTGATAAAACTCAATTAAATTAGCAATTCTGCCATGATAACAAAAATTACATTTTCTGACATTTTTACTTCACAACTCTTCGACCTGCCCCCAACACACACACTCACACATGTCTGCACACACGCAGACACAATTGTATGCACACACACATTACACACTCCCTTTCTGGCCTCGTGCTGTATTTCAGTCACCATCTCTTATCAGCCTGATGTCAAAAAACCAGTTATTGGAGCAAGAGGCAGATTTGAGCCTCCTCTTTTTCTAAATCCTAGCACTATAATATAAAACATGCTATGGAACTCCAGGAGATGGCTTCGTGGTTTTCCAAATGCTATGAAATTTTAGCTGCTGCCTTTATAAAATGCAGGAAATGGGAGAGTGCAGAGGGGGAAGGGATGACAGAGAGGCCCTGAGTTACTACCTTTAGTTCTTTGGGTTTGGGTAGATGTGAAACTCTTGAGATCGATTTTTCTGCAAATGAAATAACATTGCATGTTATGTGGTGAGCTGACCCAGATCCTCTATGGATGTCAGAACCTTCTCTCTGAGAGCCACACACTGGTGTGTGGGGGAGAGAAGGAACCATGGTCACACTCATCTCTCTGAGAAAGACTGAGGTTTAGAATTTCAGGGCCTTTAACCCACCACGTCCCGGGAGCTTTGCTGATTTGCCAGAACATGAGAGATGTTCAGAAAGGTGAGGAGGCTCAATTCAAAGCCTTTAAAAAATCTTCATATGGATGTATGTGCACGTGTATCTCTGTGTGTACGTACGTGTGTGTATATTTCTCCCTTAAAGTTGAAGTCATATTTCCATGAATATTTTTATATTGGGGAGGTAAAAGCAACTTTAGGAAACCACTGTACTTTTTCCTGCAGTTTTTATTATTGTTTTTGCCTTTGTTCTCATCCCTACTCAATTGTCTTGGTTATTAGTAAGGCTTCCCCTATACATTTTTTGAACAAATGCCAGCCCCATGGAAACCACAGTTCTCCCTGTCCATGGGTCACTTTGGTAGGTGTTGTGTTTGGTTTGTAACAGAGGCCAGATTCAAGGGCAAGAACTCACAACAGAGATGGGAAGGAAGTCATTATGTCAGATGTGATAGGCAGGCAGGCTGCTCTGCCCATTTCAACAATCATCAACCTCCTGGAGCACGGACAGATGGAAAGGGGGGGCTCTCCTGCCTTCCTGCCTAGTTGCCTCTGCCCCTTCCTCCCTAACCTCTCCCTACCGCTTCTGTTTGGTTGAAAGTAAGGAGGCAAGACTATTGTCAGGAAATTTATACGAGGTCTGTGTCTCACTCATCTCTTTCTTATTTTCCTTTCTCCCCATGAAGTCTTCTCTCCTGGTTCATTCAGGGATATTTTATCAGCACACCTTCAGCTCCGTAACTGCCCTAGCCTTATCCATGTGGCTATACCAGCAGTTTTTATTACATGCCCATTCTGAATTTTGTGTGAATGTTGCCACGTGTTGCCATGTCTTAGGAAAGGACAGTCAGTTCCCCGGGTCATTCTTTTATCTATACATTAAACAGTCAAACTAGCTTTTGGATTTCTGAGCTAAATAGTTGTACTTTCTTATAGGAATTAAGGAACAAAATAAGAGCTGGATTTTACAAGTATCTTTGAACTTCAAGTCTTGCATTTCACACTAGGAAGCCAATTTCAAACAGAATTTTCCTATTTTAACACCTAGGAGCAAAGGGGAAAAAAGCATTGCTTAAACAAACTAGCATAAATGCAATGTTAAAATCTGGAACTAAGGCTAGCTTTGGATTTTTCCATTTTTCTTTTGCTGTTTAAGCATTTGATTTTTAATTTGAACACACATAAATGGTCATAAAAGATCAGAAACAACAGGGTTCTGAGTAATTGGGACAGAAATCAGGCATGTGAGGGACAGAAAAGTAACACACAGGAATCCTAACCCTCATGATTTGTTTTTTCTTAGAATCAACTTGGAGATGACCCAGGTAAGTTAGCACCTTCTTGATTTCTTGGAATTTTCAAGTAAACAACTTTCCCTACTTTGCTTGACTGGTGGAAAAATGCTTAAAAGCACTTAAGGCATAAAAATAAATTCCCAAAGAAAAATAAATTCCATTATTTATGTTTTATAAGATATAGAATATATTTTATACATGTTTTCTGGTTCCAAAATCACTGCCTGAGTTTGACACTTCACCAGGTTGTTCACCTTCTTGTCTTCTCATTGTGTCCAAGAATAAATTTGCTTTTGGCTCCGGTGTACATTGTGTCTCTGTGTGCAAACCTGCATATTCATCACTCAGCAGTGCCTAATTTTTTTTTAAATTTTCATGGATACATTTATCAACTAAGCTAAGGAGGTGCTAAGAAGCTAGGTTTTAAGGTGTTTTTAAATGACAACTATATTGTAGGCAGGTTCCATAATCTTGGACTATTTGAGGTTTCTCAGCCAGTAAAGGAAAGCCTGGCCATAACGGGTCTGAGGGAGTCTTAAAACAGTGAGGAGGTGATGGTGATAACAATGAAAAATGAAATGAAGGACTTGCACAAATGCCTTCCTCACAAATATTTGTAGGCCAGTTCATGATATTTCACAAAATGCATCTTCGGTGTGCTGAAGATAAAACTATATTTCCCTTATGCTTTAGATTTTATCCAGTTTTAGCCAAGGCAATGGGATTCAAGAAATGGTGTTTCCAGTTTCCAAAATTTTAAAGATTTTCCAAATTTTTGAGAGTCACTGCTTTGGCCTAGGTCAGTATTTTTCAACCTTTTTTTTTTTTTTTTATGTCAAGGCACACAGAAACCTACAGTTAAACTTCCATGGCACAATTAAATGATGGTTACCCAGAAAAGAGTAAGAAAAAGAATATACTTACTGTGCTTTGAACTTCTTACAAAAGTAATTTAATCAATGGTCTTTAAAAATGTCTGTGGCACACCTAAGATTCTCTCGTGGGCCACCAGTGTGCCATGGTGCCCCAGTTGAAAATCACTGGTCTAGGTAGTGCTCACTCCCCAGCAGCAGTGAGTGACGCCCTTTTGTTAATCCCACTTCACTTCAGTTTTCTTGTTAACTCTTCTCTTTCTCATCTCTCTAAAGGAATCCTGATATTTATTCCGACTTAACATTAAGAAACAGTTCAAGGGCCCATCTCCAAAACATGTTGAATGGCTCAGGTGTATGCTGTCACCGCATTAGGATTTGGATGGTCCCACTGGCCATTGGGGCTTTTCATGCTACTTACTGATCAGCATATAAACAAGGACTTTACTGTTTGCTTGAGTGATTGATCCTGGTGACTAGGAGGAAGTTGGATTGCTGCTTCACAGTGGAGACAGGAAGAATTATGCCTGAGTTCTAGAGGATTCCCAGGGCATGTTTTTGTACTTCCATCCCCCTAGCAAAAGTTAATGGGAAATGACAGCAACAAAGAAAAGGCAGTACCAGTGTGCGTGGAAGATTTGTGTCACCCTTGCTGGTAAAGAACTACATTAGCTGAGGAGCTGAGGGAAAAGAAAACATGAATGAGGAGTGGAACAAAGACATGATAAATGTCTACCACGGCCCCGGGACTACTTACAGAAGCAGGACTGCAGCAGACCCCAGCTTTTCTCCCTTGCCTATTGTATCTATGCGAATTCTTTTCTCCCTTTTCCTTCCCTATTATTTTATATAAGAATTGTTGCATTGATGGATCATTTTACAGGTTAGTGGTTGGGTTACAGAATGTTCAGGTGGCCTATGTGGGAAATAAGAGAATAGTTAACATCAGTCAGAGATGGATATTGCACCTGTTGATCAGGGACAGAGCCATTGACTATAGGGACTTTGTGTCTCCTCTTTGCAGGAAGAGGGTGACAGAGATTTCATGGTATAAAGGATGGTTGCATCTTATTAGAGAAAGATATGCAGATTTTCCCGCTTCATGAAAGTTCTACATATATATGTAGAAGTGGGTGTGTCAGTGTGAGCAAACAAAGAGTGAACTGTTCAGCTTCTCGCGTTCTTGCCTCCAGCTCTGATGCACCATTTTTTGCTGTGCTCTGTGACCTTGGGGCTGAGACCATGCAAAGCACATTTCTCCTTTGTCAGTTGGCTTCTGTCCACACGGCGTACCTGAGACAGACTGGGAGGCAGGAGTAGGGGGAAAAGTTTTGCCCATTTTTGTTTCTGCAGCTTCTCCCAGAACTGGTCTTGTCCCAGGCACCACAGGTGGATGAAGTCTCCCATTTCTTTTAGCATCCCCAGAAACAGTCTCACTGCAGTCCTGGTACAGCTGGGGGATACCCCCCCACAAGTCTGAGTTCCAGTACTATAGGGTCACTTCCCTGGCACCAGATGAGTGGCACTCTTTTATGTGTCCAAAGCTCTGCTACATGAAGTCTTTCCCCTAAGATCCTGAAGGGTCTGCACAGAAGTCTAAATCTGGCTCCCCAGGGCCATGCTCTGAGCTTCACTACTAAGCATTCCTTTGCTCTCTAGACCCTACTGTTTCCAACTACCATTTCTGGGTTGCCCAAGTGTTTCCCTTTTGCTTTTTAATTCTCCACCAACTGTTTAACCAATTCCCTGTATTACACTAGTCTCTCTGTTGAAATATGGTTTCTTTTTTTCTGATTGGACCCTGCCTGGAAAAAAAAAAAAAAGATAACTGCTACATAGCCTTTCATTTGAAAAAAGAGAATGGGAAGCAATCCCAAGGGGCCAATGATCCAAAGCACACACCATATTCCCTTGGAAAGAAAAACAGGTACCTTGTGCTGGCAGAGGAGGGAGTTTGTTAGCCAGTCTACCTGTCGGCCTCCAACTCTGCCCTCTGGAATCTTTCCCATTTTCCTAGGGAAGCACTGTGGGTTCTTCCACTGCGTGTTTGAAGACATGGTGATTTCATCAGGGAAGGAGCAGTCTCAGGAGTTTATCATCAGCTTTTGTCTTCCACTAAACACAAAATTCCTAACGACCTTGGTCAAATTGTGAATTTTTTATTCACTTAATTCCAAGAGGTGGTGAGCTGAACTACTGCTATTGTGGGTCATGGTCTTTGAGTCTAGAATCTAGCATGAATATTTGTCTTTACTAGCCAACATTGGTTCTCTAATTATTAGCAAGTATTTATTAAGTACATGCTGGGCAGTAGAAATACACCAGTGAATAACATCTATCTTTGTTTTATACAATCTTGCAGATGAGAGGAGGGACAAAAGTGGGCATTTTAATTCAGGTAGTTCAAGTTGCAGTGTGAACAAGAGCTCACAGTTTGGTGGAGGTGGGGGCTGGAGGGTAACTCTGATGTTTGTATGGGGAGCTATTGGGAAACATTAGTCTCATTGCGGTGGGGATGACTCCTAAGCAGAGTACACCTGAGCTGATGGTAAGACAAGGGGGAGGAGGAACACTCCAGGTGACGGGAAATCAGGGAAGCATGAAAAGTAATAAACGATGCACACAATTGGTCAAAGAGCAGAGTCTGCTTCTTTTTTTTAAACCAGAAGAAAACTAGCTCAAGCTTATGCACATCAGATCAAACATTCACTGTCTCCCCCTTGCAGTTCCTCACTTTTATGAGTTTTCTAAAACTCCAAATGTTTGCAGAGTCCAACACGAGATCATCATTCCGCCTTTAACACCCAAGAGTAAAGAAAGAGCCTGGGGTCGATCTGATCAGCATGCTATTGCTTTTGCTTCGTGCTGCCACTTGGTGACACTGTGGAATATTGGACCTACCCAGTCCACAAAAGATGCCCCAGTGGGCTGGAGACCTGTTGCTATGGATCTTGAAGATTGTAGGGTCCACATCCTTAGAACCAGCCCCAGTGAAGTAAGGGGTACCATGGCTCAAACATGGGCCTTTGGATTCCAGGCAAAGTCATTCTCAGAGATGACAGATAATGGCAGGAGCCTGGACAGAATTAAACCAAGCATTTGTGCCTTGCAGCTCTAGAATTTCTTATCTTTTTCCTCCTTAAGAACTCATACCCAGCAGTCAGGAAGCTTTTCTCTCTCTCTCTCTCTTTCTTTCGAGACACAGTCTCAATTTGTTGTCCTTGGTAAAGTGCAGTGGTGTCACAGCTCACAGCAACCTCAAACTCTTGGGCTTAAGTAATTCTCTTGTCTCAGCCTCCCAAGTAGCTGAGACTACAGATGCCCGCCACAGCACCCAGTTAATTTTTTAGAAATGAGGTCTCACTCTGATTCAGGCTGGTCTCGAACCTGTGAGCTCAGGCAATCAACCCACCTCAGCCTCCCACAGTACTAGAAGTACAGGTGTGAGCCATCGTGCCCAGCCTCAGCTTTTCATTTTCAATCCTAGAAATAGATGGGTTCTTGTTTCCCACTCTTTTCCTGGACAAGCAGGATAGCTGCACACTTTTTCATGGCCACCTCATCTCAAGAGTATGTATGTATACACACACTCTCTCTCTTTATATATATGTACATACACACATACACACACACATACCCATACATACATACACAGTAGACCCTCCATAGCTGACCGACAATGACCATCTCCTTAAGTTGACCTAATTTTGTGGACCAGACTGTACGACATGCACATATAGTACAGTAGATCTGGTTCTTTATGTTGACTACCTCTGTTGATCAGTGGTTACAATCCCTTGGGTGGTCAACTTACAGAAGTTTGACTGTGTTTATGTCTGTATGATAGTGCTTATTATACATAACTATATGTAAAATATATAAAAGTACATATGTGTATATGTACCCTCCTCTGTGGACTGAAGCTCTGTGTTCAGTGCTTAAATATTTACTCTTCTACAGATGGCCAAAGTGACCTCCCAGTATCCCTTTCAGAAGAGAAAAAAAAAAATTGAAAATCCAAGTAAAATCTTTAGAGGTCATTCACTACAGAAATGTTGTAGGGGTTGAAAAGATTGTAGGGGTTCATGTGACTGGAATATAGTTGTCTGGTATTGAGAAATAGTAAAACATGAGCGGGTGAGAAATGTGAGGGGAGAGGTACACAGACAGAACCTGCCACCATGGGAGGAGTTTGGACTTACTCTTAACAGAAGGGAGAACCCATGAAGGACTTCAAGGAAGTGGCATGAGGCATTTGGATTTTAGAAAGGCCATTCTTACACTTGTGAGGAAAACTAATTGAAGAGGCCAAGCTTATAAACATTTAACAACAAATTAAACCATGACCTTAACATTTTTTGCTCAATTTTTTTCTAAAATGATAAAATATACACAACACAAAATTTATCATCTTAACCTTTTAAAAATGTACAGTTCAGTGTTGTTAAGTACATTAATAATGTACACACATCACCACCATCCATTTCTGTAACTTTTTTTATTTTGTAAAACTGAAAATCTATGACCATTAAACAGTAATTCACAATTTCTTCTTCCTTCTAGCAACTGCTGACCACCATTCTACTCTCTGTCTCTGTGATTTTTTTTTTTTTTTGAGACAGAGCCTCAAGCTGTCCCCCTGGGTAGAGTGCCATGGAATCACAGCTCACAGCAACCTCCAACTCCTGGGCTCAAGCGAGTGTCCTGCCTCCGCCTCCCAAGTAGCTGGGACCACAGGTGCCCGCCACAACGCCTGGTTATTTTTTGGTTGCAGCTGTCATTGTTGTTTGGTAGGTCGGGCTGGATTTGAACCCGCCACCTTAGGTGTATGTGGCTGGCGCCTTAGCCAGTTGAGCCACAGGAGCTGAGCCTGTGGTTTTTTTTTTTTTTTTTTTGATAATGTCCTCTTATAATTGTGTCCTGCCCCAAAGATGTGTTCCCCAATCTCTTCCCTCCTCCCCTCTCCTCACTTGCTCATTCCCCATTGTATTAGCCCATCTACTGCCTTCATGTTAGAATTGAGTATGTTGGATTCTTGTGAATCTTTACTAAGAAGAACGTGTTCCACCTCCATTCAGGTTAACACAAAAGATATAAAGTCTCCATCTTTTTAAGGGGCTGAATGGTATTCCATAGTATACATATACCACAGCTTGTTGGTGGGCATTTAGGCTGTTTCCACATTTTGACGATTGTAAATTGAACTGCGATAAACAATCTAGTGCAAATGTCCTTACAATAAAAAGATGTTTTTTCTTCTGGGTAGATGCCTAGTAATGGGATTTTAGGATCAAATGGGATACTTCCTTCCCAAAAGGTTGTATTAGTTTGCAGTCACACCAGCAATGTAAATGTGTTTCTTTCTCTCCACATCCAAGCTAGCATCTGCAGCTTTGAGACTGTGATGTGGAGCATTCTTACTGGAGTTAGGTGCTATCACAGGGTAGTTTTTTTTGAGACAGAGTGTCACTATGTCACCCTTGGTAAAGTGCTATAGCATCACAGCTCACAGCAAGTTCAAATTCTTGGGCTTAAGCAATTCTCCTGCCTCAGCCTCCTGCTGCAATGACTGTCTACTTTTTGGTTGCAGTTGTCATTGTTGATTAGCAGGCCTGGCTGGGCCTGAAACTGCCTATGTTGGTGTATGTGGTCAGTGCCCTACCCACTGAGCTACAGGTGCTGCCTATCACAGGGTAGTTTTGATTTGCATTTCTCTGATGATTAGAGATGATGAGCATTTTTTCATATGTTTGTTAGGTACTTATCTGTCTTCTTTAGAAGATGAATCTTACTTATCTTGCCCAATGATATATAGAATTGTTGGGTAATTTTTTTGTTGATTAATTTGAGTTCTCTGTAGATCCTACCATAGTTATCAAGTTTTTGTCTGATTCACAATATGCAAATATCTTTTCCCATTCTGAAAGTTTTCTATTTGTTTTGGTCGTTGTTTCCTTAGCTGTACAGAAGATTTTCAGTTTAATGAAGTCTCATTGTTTATTTTGTTGTTGTTCAATTGACATAGAAGTCTTCCTCATAAACTCCTTCCCTGGACCTATATCTTCAAATGTTTCTCCTTTGAGGATTTTTGTTTCATGCCTTAGATTTAAAACTTTTACCCATCTTGAGTGTCAATTTTTTTAATTGAGAGGTTTGGGTCCAGGCTCAGTCTTTTTCATTTGGTTATCCAGTTCTCCCACCATCATTTATTAAATAGGAATTGTTTTCTCCAGTGTATGTTTTTGTTTGGTTTATCAAAGACTAGGCTGTAAGATATTAGTTTAATCTCGTGGTTTTCTATTTGGTTCCAAATGTCAATGTCTTCATTTTTATGTAAGTACCATGCTATTTGGATCACTATGGCCTTGTAGTATAGCCAAAAGTCTGATAGGGTGATAAGTTTGGCTTTGTTTTTGTTACTAAGAATTGCCTTGGCTATACAGGGTTTCTTCTGGTTCCATACAAAATGAAGAATTATTTTTTCCAAATTTGAAAGTGTGATGATGGTATTTTATGGGGATTGCTTTGAATCTTTAGATTGCTTTGGGAAGTATAGACATTTTGACAATGTTGATTCTTTGTAGCCATGAGAATGTTATGTTCTTCCATTTGTTAATACCTTCTGCTATTTCTTTTTGTAGGGTTTTGTAATTTTCTTTGTAGAGGTCCTTCACTTCTTTTGTTATGTATATTCATAGATATGTTGTTTTATTTGAAGCTACTGTGCAGGGAATTGTGTTCTTGATAAGCTTCTGATCTTGGCTGTTATTGGCATATACAAAGGACACTGATTTGTGGACATTGATTTTATATCCTGAGACATTGCTATAGTTTTTGACCACTTCCAAGAGTCTTGTGGTTGAGTCTTTGTGGTTCTCTAAGTATAAGATCATATCATCAGCAAAGAGTGAGAGTTTGACCTCCTCTACACCCATTTGGATGCTCCTTATTTCCTTCTCTTGCCTAATTGTATTGGTTAGAACTTCCAACTCCATGTTGAATAGTAGTGGCAATAGACGACACCCCTGTCTGATTCCAGTTCTATGAGGAAAAGCTTTCAGTTTTATTCCATTCAGTATAATATTAACTGTGGGTTTGTTGTAGAAGGCTTTAGTCAGATTCAGAAATGTGCCACTATGCCAATGTTTTAAAGTTTTTTAATTAGAAAAGGATGCTGATTTTTTTAATTAAATGTTAGCTGTGTACATTAATGTAATTATGGGGTACAGTGTGGTGTTTTCATATACAATCTGAAATATTTTCATCAAACTGGTTAACATAGCCTTAATGTTATTTCTTAGTTATTGTGTTAAGCTGTTCATATTCTACTTTTAGAAAGATTCACTTGTACCCTTGAAAGATAAACTATAGAGGTGATCCCTCCAATCACCCTCCCTCCACCCATCCACTCCTCTCCCCTCCTATCCCCCTCCCCATATTCTTAGGCTATAATTAGGTTATAGCTTTCATATGAAAGCTATAAATTAGTTTCATAATAGGGCTGTGTACATTGGATACTTTTTCTTCCATTCTTGTGATACTTTACTAAGAAGAACATTTTCCAGCTCCATTCATGTAAACATGAAGGAGGTAAAGTCTCCATCTTTCTTTATGGCTGCATAGTATTCCGTGGTGTACATATACCACAATTTATTAATCCATTAGTTTTCTTCCCATTATCCCAGAGCTCTCTGAGAGAATGATCCGTTTTTGCTTTCAAGTTCTGTTCCTCTTTGGACATGTGGGCATATTGAAAAGCATTGTCCCAGTAACAGAATAGGATGGGCAGAAAAAAGGATCTCTGACATTGAAGAGAAATGGAGAGCAAAAACGAATTTTTCTCTCGGAGAGCTCTGGAATAATTCGAAGAAAACTAATATTCACCTTATAGGAATCCCTGAAGGC
>NW_003852440.1:112406-144854 GCF_000181295.1 Otolemur garnettii | reverse complement strand
TGCTATACTAAACCAGCTCTCCAGGAAATTCTCAAACCTATCCTCATAAAGGATGCTGAATTTTATTGAATGCTTTTTTTGTATCTGTTCAGAGGATCATATGGTCTTTTTGCTTCTGTTGATATGGTGAATTATGTTTATGGACTTGTGTATGTTAAACCAGCCTTGCATCCCTGAGATGAAACCTACTTCATCATAATGAATGATTTTTTTTTAATGTGTAGCCATAACCTAATATCTAGGATTTTATTGAGAATTTTTGCATCTATATTCATTAGTGAATTTGGTCTGATGTTCTCTTTTTAGTTGGGTCTTTTCCTGGTTTTGGTATCAGGGTGATGTTTGGTTCATAGAATGTGTTGGGAAAGAATCCTTCCTCCTCAATTTTTTGGAATAATTTCTGGAATTTGGGTACAAGCTCTTCTTTGAAGGTTTGATAGAATTCTGGTGTAAAACCATCTAGAGCAGGGCATTTTTTGTTGTTGTTGGGAGAATTTTTTATTGTTTGATCGATCTCAGTCTCTTGAAATTGGTCTGTTCAGGAGATCTATTTATTCTTGGTTAAATCTAGGGTGAATGTGTGATTCCAGGTATTAATCCATTTCCTCCACATTGTCAAATTTCTGGGCATAGAGTTTCTTATAGTACTCTGAGATGATCTTTTGTATCTTTCTGGCATCTGTTGTTAGTTCCCTTTTATTGTTTCTGATTGAGGTTACCACAGATTTTATTTTTCTGTTTTTAGTTAGTCTGGCAAAAAGATTATTGAATTTTATTTATTTTTTTAAAACTCAATTTTTATGGTTTTATGAATGACTCTTTTGTTTTCACTTTCATTCATCTCTGATTTAATTTTGGTTATTTCCTTTCTTCTGCTGAATTTGGGATTAGATTGTTCTTCTCTTTCCATTCCATAAGATGGTTCATGTGGTTGATGATGCATATCTTTTTTTTTTTTTTTGAATGCAGCCATATAATGTGATAAATTTCCCTCTCAACACTGCTTTTGCTGTTTTCCACAGGTTTTGGTAGCTTATGTCTTCATTGTTGTTATGTGTGAAGAATTTAATGATTTTTTCTTTCATCTCTTCATGAGCCCAACTATCATTAAGTGTAAGGTTGTTTAATTTCCCAGTCTTTATGTGAGGATGAATGTTTTTGTTGGTGTTGAGTTGCACCTTTATTGCCTTGTGGTCTGAGAACATACAAGCTATGATTTCTATTGTCTTATTTTTTCTGAGGTTTGATTTCTTCTTTGCTGAAGAAGAGAGTGTCTTCTTCTTGTATTGTTCTTTTGACCAGTGCAAAGTATTCATCTTTGTCTTTCTCAATTTTAATTGCTTTAAATCTGCTTGTATCTGAAAATAAGATTGCAACCCCTCCTTTCTTCTGATTTCCATTTATTTGAAATACTGTTTTCCACCCCTTAACCCTGAGGTCTTGATTTGTCCTTCAGAGCTAGGTATGTCTCCTGGAGACAGCATCTGGATGGCTTGTGCTTTTTTATCCAATCAGCCAGCCTGTGCCTCTTCAGTGGTGAATTCAATCCATTGACATTTATTGAAAGAATAGATAAGTGTGGTGGAATTTTATTCATCTTATTTTGTGAAAGTCCATTGTGTAGTTTTATCCTTTGCGCCATTGTGGAAGCTAAGTTCTGACATTTAGCTTTTGGGTGTTTACTTTGCTGGTGGTCCATTTTAGCCGTCAGTGCTGTGAATAGGTCTAAGTATTTCCTGTACAGTTGGTCTGGTTGTGGCAAATTTCCTCATTGCTTGTATATCCACAAAAGATTTGACTTCTTCATCCATTTCGAGGTTAGTTTAGCAGGATACAGAATTCTGGGCTGAAAATTGTTTTGTTTAAGGATGTTGAAGGTGGATGACCATGCTCTTCCAGCTTGGAGGGTTTCAGTTGAAAAGTCTGCTGTCATCCTAATGGCTCTGCCTCTGTAGGTCAGTTAACACTGACTTCTGGCTGCTCATAGAATTTTTTCTTTCCTTTTGACTTTGGACAGGTTCATTACAATGGTTCTTGGAGATGCTCTGCTTGAGTTGTGATGACCCAGGTTTCGACATCCATCTGAAAGGAGTGTGTCGTGTCTTTAGTAAAACTTGGGAAGTTTTTATTTATGATAGTCTATAGTAGGGCTTTCATTCCTTTGCAACAATCTTCTTCTCCTTGAGGAATTCCTATTATTCATAAGTTTGCACATTTCATGGTGTCTCATAGTTCTCTAAGTGCCTGTTCTTCTTTCTGTCTCTTCTTTTCTGTCCCTTTAACTACTTTAGTGCAAAAACTTTATCCTTTAGCTCTGAGGTTCTTTCTTCTCAGTGGTCTAACCTATTATTGGTGCTTTCTACTGCATCTTTACATTCCCTGATTGTTTCCTTCATTTCCTCAAGCCCCACCATATCCTTTCTATATTTTCTTATCTCTTGTCTGACTTTTGGTTCTCTCTTTCCTTTTTCTCATCCATTTCTTTTATTGTCTTTATGATCCGTATTTTACATTCTCTTTCTGTCAAGTCCATTAATTCTTTATAGGTGGAGTCTTTTGCAGTTGATGCCTCATGATCCCTTGAAGGATTTCCTCTGTTTTGATTTTTTATGTTGCCTGAATTTTTCTGTTGGTTCCTCCTCATGTGTTCTTTCTTCTTGTTCACCTCCTTGTCCTCCTTTCTCCTTCTCATTGCCTCCTTTGTTTTAAATGGAAGTCCTTCCTCTTCATGTTGCAATATGTCACTGGACACCAGGTGGTGCTGTGGTTATTTTAGGAGAGAGAGAGAGCATAATCATCACCCTCTATGGTCCTTATTCCAAACTTATTTGCCTTGGTGATCACCTAATTGTCTCCTCAGAATTCAGATCCTGCTGGGTTGGGATCTTAAAGCTGACAAAAATCCTTCAGGAGCAGGTCTTACAGTTCCCCTTGTGTCCAGTTTCTTTGGGGTGTGGGAGTCCCTCCACCTCTCCCATGAGTGGGGTTCTGATCCCTGAAGGCAGAATTAAGACTGCCATGCTTTAGGCCCCTGCTAAGACCTTCTCACGACTTTCCCACAATGGCAGACCCCTGGCTGCCAAAATCTTCTCAGTATGGCTGCCTTGCCAGTCATAAGACCTATGGCAAAACACTCCAACTGATGTTCAAATCTGGTTGCTCTATATTGTTTGAATCCACCCACTCTTCCAAGCTTTTTACCCAATATGCAGGTTCCCCTAAGAACTGATAACTCTGGAAAATCTTCCTCCCATACAAGACCTCTGTTGAGGGGTAAGCTGATCTTAGCTGGTCACAATAACTTGCCTAATTCATCAGATTTCCACCACTCTGGATCATACACTGTATCCAGCTCACCACCTCCTCACTGTGCTCCCTGTATGATTCTGGTAAGGTTCCCCTGCCAGGTATGGCTGAGTTCTCTCTTTTTTCTCAGTCATTCTAGGAAATATGAATGATCCTTCTGGTTTGTCATCTTGCTCTATCTCTTGTCTCTATGATTTTGAAAACTCTGTATCTCATATAAGTGGGATTATACAGTATTTGTCTTTTTGTGACTGGCTTTTTTTTCATATCATAGAATAGCCTTAGCTTCATGTATGTTGCAGCATGTGACAGAATTTCTTTTTTAAGGCTGAATAATATTCCACTGTATATACACACCACATTTTTGCTTGTCCATGTGTCCATCAATAGACATATGTGTTGCTTCCACTTTTTAGCTATTGTAAGTACCACTGTTATGAAAATAAAAATATTTTGATGAAGAAAAGCCTCAGATTGGATGGTTCCACTTTAAAAAAAAAAAAAGGCACTTAAAAAGAATAAATAACAATACTTCCAAACTTTTCCAAAAAATTCAAGAGTAAAGAGCACATCCTAACTCTCTCTGTGAGGACAGGATTACCTTGATACCAAATCCAGTGAGATACTTTGAGAAAAAAGAAAAAAAATCCCTATAAATTGATATCTGTTATGAACATGGATACAAAAATCTGTAATGAAATAGTAGCAAACCCTAAAACTCAGTAACATATTAAAAGGATTAAACATTATGGTCGAGTGAAACTTTTCCTGGAATGTAAGAATGGTTTGACATACAAAAATTGGTCAATGTAATATACCACATAAACAGAATGAAGAGGGGGAAATGGTCATTTTAATTAATACAGAAAAAGAATTTGGTGAAAGTCAATGCCTTTCCATGATAAAAATATCATGACTTTAATTTTGTTAGTACCAGGGTTCAACTGAGTCAACCTGTTATAATCAAACTTTGTAGGAGCATCTGACACTAAAGAATGATATTATGAAATATTTAAGGTAAGTCTTTCTTTATAAGTACATGTAGCTTGCTGTCCTTGGTTCTTTTCCCCCTTGGAATAAGGCTTTTTTTTTTTTTCATTTTATTATGATCTGTTTTCTTGAAATATTTATTCACCCATATTTTTCATTAAATTTTTTTCTGAAATATAACAAGAAATGTAGATTTTTATTAGCTATTAAGGGACAAGATAGTCCATCTTGGAGTTCTGAAGGCATAAATCATAACATAATTTGCTTATTTCTAAAGTTTTTCTCTTTCCTCATTTGTCTCTGACATTTTGCCAATTTCTGCTAATATTTTTGTAATATTTGTAATAATCATAACTCCCAATAGTTCATATCTTGAAACTAAAGATGGATGAAACCAGCTGTTTTGGGGGTTTGGTAGACATCTTGAACTATTTTTCAAATTGTGTTTTGGGTTCAAGGAAAACCAAAACATGTTTTCATATTTTACCAAGAACTTGTTTGCCTTTAATTTTAAAATGATGTCTATTTTAAGGGAAATTTAATCCATATGTTACCAAATTTCTTACACTTACCTCATCAATATTTGGTTCTGCAAGAGTGAGTTGATGTGCAAAAAGCCTTGGGAGTTATTTTGTAAAAGTTTTTTAAGAGGAGTTTTTTTTCTCCTTTGAAACCGGAAGTCAAATTTGCTAGGTGAAGATCGACACCAATGTATCTTTTACCAACTGGAAATTGTTTAATCAGCCAAAATTTCCTAATTTCATAAAAAAATTGAATTGTCAAAATTTATATAAATCCTGGTGAGGTTAGCTTTTGAACTTTATCTCAGCTATTCTTGCAAAGTACCATTTCTATAATAATACTGTCACACTTTTTAAAGACAGAAAAGTCATTTTTGGTTTCAACCTTAATTTGATAATCCCAATAATATTTAAAATATGTTATATTTCCCATTGATGGTAGAATCTGCTTGTTACCCACAGCAAAGCTTATGGAATTAACCTCTTCAAAATATATATATACACACACACATGAAAACACACAGATATTAAAAAATGTAGTAATTATTCTTTCTATTATTCAAATGTGTCTTTTAAGGCATTGTTTTTCAAAAAAAATTCCATGAATCACTTGGATCAGAATTACCTACTGTATTTGTTAAACACAGGATTTTTAGACTTCTTTCCAGGCCTGCTGAGTCAAAATTTCTTGCATTAAAGGCTCAATTCAGATACACTAGACCCATATTGACAATATATCACCAAATAAAATCATGTATGTAAAAACTTTCTCAAAAACCATAAAATGTTATAAAAATCTAATTTTTAAAAATTTATTTTTTATTTTTCAGCTTTATTGAGGTAAAATTGGCAAAGAAACTGTACACTTATATATTCAAGTGTACTATGTGCCATGTTTTGATATATGCTATGAAGTGATTTCCACAGTCAAGCTGATCAATATATCCATATCAACTTTTTTAGTTAATTTCAAGAATATGGTACTTTACTATTAACTATAATCACCACGCTGTACATTAGGTCTCAGAATGTATTCATCTTGTAATTGCAATTTTTTACCCTTTGACCAACATATCTTTATTACTCCCAATCCCCTGACCCCTGATAACTACCTTTCAACTCTTATTTTCTATATGTTCATTTTTTTAAGATTCTAAATATAGTGAGATCATACAGCAATTAGTCTTTCTGTGTTAGTCCTATTTCATTTAGCATAATGTCCTCCAAGATCATCCATGTTGTCATAGATGGGAAAATTTTCTTCTTTTGTAAAGCTGAATAATATTCTGTGGGGTATGTGTGTGTGTGTGTGCACATTTCTTTATCCATTCATCCACTGATGGGACTTTTAGGTTGTTCCATATGTTGGCTATTGTGAATAACACTACAATAAACATAGGCATGGAAACATCTTTTGAGATAGCAGTTTTATTCCCTTTGGATACACATCCAGAAGTGGATTGCTGGATGATGTGGTAGTCCAATCTAGAGTTTTTTGAGTAACTTCCATACTGTTTTCCCATTATGGCTGTACCAATTTATATTCACACCTACAATGCATAAGTATTCCCTTTCCTCCACATCCTATTCAATGCTTACCTTTTGACTTTTGGATAACAGCCATCTTAACCAGTATGAGACGATACCTCACTGTGGTTTCAGTGGTTTGCGTTTCACTGATGATTAGTTCTGTGGAGCACCTTTCCCTGTGTCTGTTGGTCATCTGCTCATCTTACTTGGAAATACATTTGTCTAGGATTTGCCCAGTTTTTAAACAATGTTACTTGTTTTTCTGCTATTAAGCTATATGAGTCATTTATATATTTTGAGCATTAATCTCTATTTCACATGTGGTTTGCAAATATTTTCTCCCATGCCGCTGGTTGCCTTTTCACTTTGTTAGTATGCAGGAACATTTTAGTTTGATGAGGTTTAGCTTGCTTATTTTTGCTTTTGTTGCCTATGTTTTTGGTGTCATATCAAAAAATCATTCTCAGACAAATGTCATGGAGTTTTTTCCTTATGTTTTCTTCTAGGGGTTATATGGTTTCAGGTCTTACATCTTACACTAAATCCTTTAATCCATTTTGAGCTGATTTGTGTGTGTGATGCAAGATAAGGATCCAGTTTTATTTTTTATGTTTTGCATGTGAATATCCTGTTTTCCCAACACTATTTATTGAGGGGATCATCCTTTCTGCACTGTGTATTTGTGGCACCTTTGTCAAAGATTAGTTGACTGTATTCAAGTGGGCTTATTTGGGGGGTGCCTGTTGTCTTCTATTTGTGTATGCATCTGTTTTTATTTTAGTACCATACTATTCTGATTACTCTTTGTAACATAATTTGAAATCAGAAAGTCTGATGCCTTGGCTGGGTGCAGTGGCTGATGCCTGTAATCCTAGTACTCTGGGAGGCTGAGGCAGGTGGATTGCTTGAGCTCAGGAGTTCCAGACCAGCCTGAGCAAGAGAGAGACCCCCAATTGTACTAAAAATAGAAAAACTAGGTGGGCATCATGGTAAGTTCCTGTAGTCCCAGATACTCAGGAGGCTGAGGCAAGAGGATCACTGGAGCCCAAGAGTTTGAGGTTGCTGTGAGCTATGATGATGCTGTGGCACTCTATCCAGGGCAGCAGAGTGAGAATCTGTCTTAAAAAAACCCAAAACCAAAAAACTGGGATGCCTCAAGTTTTGTTATTTTTGCTCAAGGTTGCTTTAGCTTTTGTGGGTCTTTTGTGATTCCATGTGTATTGTAGTTTTTTTTTTTATATATATTTATGTGAAAAGTGCCTATGTAATTTTAATATGGATCGTGTGAAATCTACAGACATGTTGGTGATATTATTTCTGAAAATTCTCCAAAAACTTTAATTTTGATAAGTATTTGTTCTCTTAACTAATATTTATTATCTATTCTACACAAGGAAGTGGAGATATAAAATATTACTCAGGGCCTGCTATGAGACAGATAGTGTACAAATAAATTTTCTCATTTAAACTTCCTAAATCACTGTAGGGTAGGTAATATTTTTTTTCAATTTTATAAGGGGGAAAGAATGGCAAAGAGTGTCAGTTGCCTACTCATTATCCATTCTTTCTTCTTGAGAAGCAGACTGGATATCTGACTTGCTGAGTGCATGTTTTCTAATTTTCCTCAATGATCTGTATGTAACACAATCCCACCCAATGTCATAACTATCAGGGAATAGGCCTTCTGGGAAAGCCAGGTATGAGAAGGCATTTCTCTTTAGTGCTAGCTTTTTTACTTGGCTCTTCCCTTATTGCTGGAATTTGGGTGTGCTGCTGGAGGCAGGCTTGCCATCTTCTGACTGCTATTTAATCAACATGAGGATGGAACCATAGTTTAAGGTGGCATGAAAAGTATAAAACCTCTTTTTGTTTAAGACAAAACTCAACCTAATCCTAACCCTGAAGGGCAGTACTCCATTCCTAATGATCTACAGTTTGGCTGTGAGGTAGAAAAGGAATCCTTTTCCATTTGCTCAAAGACCATGCTCTTTCATTTATGATTTTTTATGCTATGCCATCACTTCCCTAGGGTCAGAGCGAAAGGTTTCATATTAAATGGTACAAATGGTTGAAAACATGATTGAGACAGAAAGATGAGTTCTGCTTTCCAAGAACTTACTGTCGGGCAGGCAAGATGAGGCACAGCCACAATAGCCTGAAACATTAAATGAAAAAACAGATGCTGAACGAGAAGGCCTGGTAAAGAGACTGTATTGTTATCAGCAGCATCATCATCATTAATAATCACTGTAAAGATTGCAATTGGTAGTCATAGTGATGAGATTGCTCATTGCAGTCACACGGTAAGTTTTCTTGTTAGTCAGTTATCATTTTCATTGTTTCCTCTCTAGAGCTCCAAAGAGACCACGAGTAGTTCACAAGAAGAAAAATTTCTCTCTGCCCCGGCCCAGCCTATCCCTTTAGGGTACATATTTATCCCAATACCATCTAATGTCACAAGGTTTGCCCACTGTTCGATTTGGAATAAAAAATTCTCAGGAGTGCTGGAAAAATGGACAAGGTGGCAACAAAAGTGCTTTAGAATAAAGAGGTAGAGAGCCCTTGCTGCCTTCTCCTTCCCCACAGTAATCCCAGAGGGGAAGGAGACCAGGGCCCCAGAACACTCTTCCAGGATGCTCGGTTTCTACTGGACCCCCAGCCTGAGGCCTGGCTGGGTGTGGTCTTCCCAGGGGTCTGCCTGCATCGTGCAGCCGCTCACTGGAAACAGCCTTCACTGAGACCTCTCCACTTCGCCAACTCCAGAAATGATGTGGTAAGTCCTTTACATTTTTGTTTTGAGGGGGAAGAAGGAACAGAAAGTCTGGTGTGAAAGGTGTGCTTTACCTAAAGAAGCAGAGAAAAGAATCCTTTGGTCCCCTGGACAAATTTCAGAGTGAAGTTTACCCATGTTGTCCTCCCACTCATTCGTTCTTGGATACCCCCGACCCTTTTCACCTCTCAACAGCCCTCACATGCCCTGGCTCCTTTCAAAAGTCTATGCCCTCCCTGCCCCTGGGGTACTGCCTTGTGTCCTTCCCCTCAACTTCCCAAGGCACCAAACTTGGGAAGGCACATTTCTCATCTGTCCAGTGCACCAACATTAACTCTTCCTCTTTCTTCTCTTTCCACAAGTCTCTTCCTTTGACAGCAGTTCAGCAAGTGTTCAGAAAGTGAAATGATGAGACTAATCCCCACTCCGATGAGAACAACTGATGATCCACTGAAACGTTCCAAAGGGGTTTTTTGTTCACAGAATATATATTTTTAATGTACATAATTCAAAATAGTGTTAGCAGAAGATATTTTTAGCAGTGAAATGCCTGTTTGTAAATGTATTATATTTATTTAACCAATCCTATTTTTAGTTGAGGGCTACATGAAATAGAGGAAAGAAAAGTACACCATACCAGGCCCCAAACAGGTGGTCAGGAAATGTGTGTTTAGTCATGTGGATATTGAAACTCTCTGCATTAATATCTAATGACTGGCAGTATGATGATGATGCATTTTTAAACTGTGAGTCAAATTAAATTTATTTAAGCCTTTCATTTTCTTTACAATTTTGATTAGGAGTCTGCTATATCTAAAAGGAGAGTGATGGAAAGTTGAAAAGGACATGGTGCCCACTATAAAGAAAATTATGACATAATATAGAAGGCAAATTGATGTGTGGATGATACCAAGGATCAGGATTGGAGTAGGGGTGGGGGCAAGAACGTTCATACTATGCTGAATTTGGAATCTGCCAGACTACTAGTTTCAAACTGGAACATTCTTGCTACTGATAAAAGTTGCTCTAAATAAGAAATTGATGGTCAATAAGAAATTGATAGTCAATCTGTGATGTATAGTTTAAAGCAGGGGTCCCCAAGGACCAGTTAGATGGAAGATAATTTTTCCACTGATGGGGAAATAGTCCCTCCCTGCCAGCATGGGGAAGGGTGAAGGGGCGAGAGATGGGACAGGGACAGAGATCAGGCAGTGAAGCTGTGCAGCCCAGGGGTTGGGGGACCACAGGATTAAAGCGCCAAACACAGTTCATGCATGTTCATATTTTACAATTTTTTGGGTGATATTGTTGCTTCTCACTAAAGTTCAGAGAAAAATATAACTCCTCTTACTTGTTTTCCATTCTATGACTGACAGAGAAAGATTGTGGTTAAATACAAACTCTACGTTCAGCCTCAGTGAGAAACAACTCTTTAGAAAACAAAGGAAGGAACATGATATGCAATAATTTAATGCAATGATAAGACCACAGGGAGGCTAATGTAAAATGCATAAGCCAAAATTTTGGAAAAGGATAAGCTAAAGAGAGTCAAGCTAATGTTTAATAATGTCTCACTATGTGCCAAGAACTGTGCTAAATGCTTTGCCTGCATTGATACATTTATTCCTTCTTTGCAAGCCTTAGACACAAGAACTATTATTTTCACTTTAATAAGGAAATGGAGGCCACTAAGAGTTAACTTTCCCAAGAGACCACAGAGAATAAATGATTAAAGTAAGATGCTAACTCAGCATTTTCTGACACTAAAAACTGTTTTCTTAACCACTTTCCTATATGTATTGTTAAGTTTTCTGATGGGGCAAGGAATGTACACTTATGAAAATATGAAAATTATGAAGATGAGTTTTATTTCATTTCACTTTTTAATCAAGATTTCCCCATCATTTCCTTTTTTTTCTCTTACTCTGTAATTCATGGCATAGCCTTTGCTTTTAGTCATTTAGTTGCTCTGAGTCACAAAATGTCCTTTGAAGTCCAGCTCGGACAAAGCAAGATAAGGGCAGGCTCCAGCTATCCTCAAAGCATTCCCATTTTGTTTACTTTACTCACAGGCCTTGGTCTTTTGATCTCTGCATTCCTGCTTCCAGGATGCTTGCGTGCTTGCTTCTGTCACATCTTCCAACTCTACTCAGCTGTTCAGACCCACAAGCGCCTATTTGGGCTCTTATGAGGTAAGGTCCACAGGTTCCTGGAAAACCACTGGGACCCCAGGTAAAACGTTGGCTAGCTGTGTGTGAAGAGGTGAGGGAGCGAAAACTGTTGGATTTACTATTCAGCGCCCCCATAAATAGGCATGATATTGGTGTCACCTTGAAAATAGTCAAAACTAATCCCTTCCTGCCAGTGTGTAGCACTTTGATCTCAGCAACACACTGAGAAGTGTTATCATCCCAATAACAGACGTGGAGAGTTCCCAAACAATATTCTTTCCCAGAGAGCACACTGCAACTACCTGTTACATATTAAATTTATCTGAATTAAACAGGAAATGTAATCAGTTTAGTGTTGGTAACACGACTTCAGAAGATCGAAACTAAGCCTAGGATTCCTAACCAAGTCACCTATCTATCATTTGAGTTTCTGTGGCATCTGATTTCTTGTCTACGTAAAAGCACCACATAGGAACAGCTAGATTTTAGTAAGCTAATGTGTAATTCCTGTGTTTTGAAATGGATATTTCAAATAATTTTAAAAGTTCCACCCTGAAAATGAATCTTGTTCTCTGACATTCTTACTTCTCCCCTTATTCCAATGATACTGGCTATTAATTAGGTAACACCAGACATGAGCTAAGGTTACAGAATAGTATAACTCCCCAAATCTCAGTGGCTTAACAAAATATATGGATTTTTCATTTATGTAAAATCCAAAGCAGGTATTCCTGATTAGCTCTCTTCTAGTTGCTGCAAGGACTAAGATTCCTTCCGTCTCACTTTTCATTATCTTCAATACATGACTAGAGTCACCATTGAACAGAAAAGAGCATGACGAATCTTGTGTAAGTGATCTTTATGGGCCACACCTTGATGAGGTGTATATTGGAACTCAGTCACACATGAGGCTGCTGGGAAGGGTAGCCACGCTGCATTCTGAGGAAGAAGAAATGGATTTGGTGCTCAGCTAGTGCTCTCTGCCACATACTTCCATTGCTCAAGACCTGTTTGGAATTTCCAATGTAAAACTTTCAAAGCCCAGTTTATGATCTTATTAAAAAAATAAGGGGGCTCAGTGCCAGTAGCTCAGTGAGTAGGGTGCTGGCTACATACACTGAGGCTGGTGGGTTTGAGCCTGGCCCAGGCCTGCTAAACAACAATGACAACTGCAACCAAAAAATAGCTGGGCATTGTGGCGGGTGCCTGTACTCCCAGCTACTTGGGAGGCTGAGGCAAGAGAATAGCTTAAGTCCAAGTGTTGGAGGTTACTGTGAGCTGTGACACTGCAGTACTCTACTGAGGGTGACATAGTGAGACTCATCTCAAATAAATAAATAATAAGGGATGAGATGGTGATATATGTAAACATACACATATACAATTGTTTACCACTTTTGGGGTGTGTGTGACCAAAAATTACATTCACAGCTTATCAAGTAATATGTTATTGAGGGTGCCCTCTGTATTACTAACCATTTTCCAGAGAAACTGAAACAGTAGAATATTTATCTCTGTATCTATCTATTATAAGGATTTGGCTCATGTCATAATGGAGGCTGACAAGTCCCAAAATTTACAGTCACTGAGCTGGAGACCCAGGAGAGATGATGGTATAATTCCAGTCCAAGTCCAACAGGCTGGAGACCCATGATGAGTAGATTTTTCCATTAAAGTTCAAAGAAAGGTCCATTAAAGTTCAAAGAAAAGAAAAAAACCTGATGTCCCATCTTGTTAGTTAGGCAGAATAAATTCTTTCTTCTCTAGACATTTTGGTCTATTAACGTCTTGAACTGATTGGATGGCCACATTCCAGAAGCAATCTGCTTTACTCAGTCTACCCATTCAAATGTTACTTTCATCCAGAATCATGCTCACGGGCATATTTATTTAGAATAACACTCAACCAAATATCCAAGCACCTCATGGCTCAGTCACCATAGCCAAAATTAACCATCAGAGCCTCCAACAGTGTTTGGCTACTTACAAAGTTTATTTTTTACAAGATCAATATTTACCTACATAAAGAACCTAAAGAATTCAATGTATTATATTTGCTGGAGTCAACTTTCAAAGATACTTTTCAAAAGTTTTTTGGATGTTGGCCTATCAAGGTCTACATTAAAGAGACAGCCTTCACAGATGTGTGTTCATACGTTCTGAATGACTGCTATGAATTCAGTTACGTGTAGAGTACACTGTCTTCTAGAAAGCACTAGTAATAGCTGAGACGCTCGGTGTCTAAAGATAAGGTTACTTTTTATATAATTTGAGATAACCCAGCCCAATGCATTATCTCTAACCTGGAAATGAGAGTGTACCTGGGTTAAATTATTAGATGTTGCATAAACAAAGTGAAATTTTTGTAATGTAGTGATGGTGTTGGTGTTGGTGGTAAGAGAATATTATCGCCAAGAACATATAATTACTACTGTTACTCTCATTTTCACCCCAATTTTATTATTTATTTATTTAGAAAAAGTCTTGCTCTGTCACCCGGAGTAGAGCACTGTACTGAAACAGCTCACAGAAACCTCAAACTCTTGGGCTCAAGCAATCCTCTTGCTTCAACCTTCCAAGTAGCTGGAACTACAGGTGCCCACCACAACACCCAGTTATTTTTTTTCATTTTTAGTGGAGATAAGGTCTCAGTCTTGCTCAGGCTGGTCTTGAACTCCTTGAGCTCAAGCAATCCACTTGCCTCAGCCTCCCAGAAAGCTGGGATGACAGGCGTGAGCCATGGCGCCCGGCCCTCCACCACCATTTTAGGTTCTTCTCAGCAGAGGCAGCAGCCTTGTACTCCCCTCATCTTCTCTCAGCACCTGGTATAGAACCCAGTACACAGTAAGTAGTCAACAAATCTCTGTGTGGCAACTGCAGGTTTTTCAATAAATACTTAATACATTGTACACCATCTCCTGCCACCGTGCCACTGCTCTGTGCAATGCATGTATGCCGCACCCTGCCGCTGTGCCAGTGCTCTGTGCAGTCCAGTCGTGTGCATCAGCTTAAAGCTCGTGGAGCTATTTTAGTGTTTCATGTCAGCAGTTCTACCCGCCACAGTAATTTTAGGAAGTCCTTGAAGATTATATCCAATTTTATGTTCAAAGAGCAAATTCTCTAGATAAATGAAGAATCTTGGGAAACAAGCACCTTTAGCTATTTTATTTTATCAGTATATCACCTTTCTAACTTTCTGCTCAGGCTAAAGACTTATAAAAAACATTTTATATTCTTCTTTATCCTAATTAGAGATTAGTCTGCACACTGAGAGATAGAGAGGGTGTTTGTGCCTACAGCTCCTGATGGTTTAATTACCCTGTGATGCAAGTTAAATCTCATCACCTGGGTGCTCTAAAATTCTTCTTTTGTGATCTACCCCTTTAAGGCCTTTATCTTTCATCTCCATATCAGAAATTCTGGCCCTTCCCATTCCTAATTTATTGAGCCCAAGTCCATATAAGAACAGACCATGGTCCCCTCAGTGACATGGCATAAGTCAGCCTTGTATGTTGAGGGATATGCCGAACTAGTGGGTAATGTCTGGGAAATCTTTGGCTAACTTCCTCCTGTTCAAGGACAATTTTGCATTCTCACAAGTTCTCAGAATGTTTCTCCTTTAGGAATAACATCTGACACTGGAATGCCTGAAACCTGCAGTGCTGGGTCAAGCCAACCTTCTCCCTGAGCGGAAAAGTAAAAGCCAATTTTGTTCTTCATTCTTCTGACAGTTCCATGGTGTTGTGACCTTGTGTAGACTAGCTTTCATTCCCCTAGAGGTCTGTGCAGGCGATTTGGTACCTCCATGCAGTTCTTGGCGCTTACATGGCAATGCAGTGCGGGGGCTAGGGTCTTCCTTACCCAACCTACGACTTAGGGATCAGTCTTTGGATTTCTGCCTCACCTACTTTCACTACACAATTTAGACTTAATTATATGTGACTTTATATTTTGGGACTCTTGTTTCTCAGCCTACACTGCTAATTTGCTAAAGGTATAGGCTGTATTTTATACCTCTTCTGAATCCCACCCTGAGCACCTAGCATCCTGTTCTGAATAACCTAACAGTCACTCACTAAGTAGGTGCCATGACGATGAAATCATACTAATGGCTTTTGATGACATACCAGATCTCACACATTCAAATGAATGCTTTTCTTGGCAAGGTTGCCACCTGGGAGGCTAGTCACATATGCCAATGATGTTATCAATGCTCAAAATAATTTTTCAGTGACTCGCTCTGTTTGAATTCAACTCAGAATCTGTGATACATTTAATGTTTGGTATTTAGCTTTGACTATAACGTATGACACTGTTTTCCAGTGAGTACCATGAAGATTATTAAGATATGATTTGCTGCTCACAGATAGTTTTCAGTCTTATGCAGAGGGTCAGACAAGATGTGACAGTGATGATATGAGGTAAAATGTGTCAGGTGCCATAAGGGATATACAAAGGATTATGAGAATCAGAAAAAAAAGAGGTAATTTACAACTGAGCCTGTGGGGTATTGGGCAGCCTTAATCTTTATCTTTGCAAATCATTGTAAATATTTATTCTATAATTGGTTTGGTCTTAGAAAACAACTAAAAGCTGCTTGAAACTAAGGTGAGAGAATAAGTTATGTGAATACTATGCATACTGGGTAAAACAATTTTTTGAAAATTGAAATGGAGCAATGAGTAAGATCCCTAGGTTAGAAACTGGTTTTGAAGGTAACTGTTTCTTTAAATGGAAGAAACTAACAGCCAACTGAGCCAACCAAGTATTGTAAGATGTGTATGATGTCATTCACATCTGTCTGGCATCTAATTTTTGACCATTCATCTCTAAGGTCTGTCTGTACCTCTGTTTCCTCATTCGCAATAGTAAAGAACACAAGCCAGATCAAAGGTTTTCAATGGAGCCATGAAAATATCTAGGAGTTATGGGCTCTTCTGTGAAATTTCACTTGAATAAATACACAGCAATAAAGTGGTATTTGAGAATTGTTGGCCTGCAGAGATGTGGAGTTCCTTTTCAGCTCACATATTCTGATCTTTGCCCACAATAGATGGGGAGCAGCCACCAGAGCTACTGCTACCAAAAAGCAGCCAATTGCCACCTGCAGATCATCTGTCCTGAGGCCAAGAAGTCTCAGGGATTCCGGGATCCCAGGCACTGCCCTGCTTACCTGTCACTCGCTTTCCTGTGACCTGGTTTTATTTTTCTCAGTGTACTCATGACTTTTAAATTATTTATTTGTCTACCTATATATTGTGGGGGTTTCCCCCACTAGAATATAAAATGATCCATGAAAGCAAAGAACTTGTCTATCTTATTTACAGCCATATCTTGAGTGACTAGTGAGTTCCAGTGTCTGGAACGTAGTAGACACCTGATATTTTATGTTGAGAACAATGAGTCAATGGATTGATTGATTAGTTAATTCATGGATAAATATTCAGGGACATATCTAGAGAAGATGATAAAATATAAAAATCAATTCAATAAAGATATCATTGATTTATACATTCTCTGCTCTCAGCATTGTGGGGCATACTGGGAATACAGAGTAAATGGACCCACTTTTGATGAACTCATAGTTTATTTTGGGGAATGAAGCAGGAATTCATGAAGCCTTGTATACAAAAGAAAAATGATAAAATAAGATTAAACATCAAGAAAGAGCTCAGAATCAAATGGTGCATTGTGAAGCAGTAAACCATACAGTACATTGGTATTCAGAGGAAGGGGAGGAATTCCTGTGACTAGGTGTCCCAAAATATCTTCAAAGAAGAGAAAAACCCAAGAATTCAAGGAAGCAAAAATGTGGGCTTCCCAGACAGAAAGATTTGATGTGGGAAAGGGCAAGAGACAATCTCATTGGAGAAAGAAGAAACTAGCTTTTATTGAGAATATACTGTGTGCCAGCATCAGGCAGGGTTATCTTCAGATACCTTTCTCACATATATGACTCACAGTCCTGCAAGGCCAATGATACTGTGTCTATTTAGATGAATGTACTGAGACTCAGAGGTAGGGAAACTTTCCTAGATTCACCAAACATGGTGATGGAGGCAGGATCTGCACCCAGATCAGTTTGATTCTGAGGACCATGGTCTTCCTACACTCGACCAACATCAGGAGCCTCTGAGCCATGGGAGGAAGAAGTGTGTGTAGAGGAATAGTAAGAAATAAGCCTGAAATCAATTTGTTTTAGGATATACCAAGGGCCTTGAGTGGTATTCTATACTATCAGACAAGTGAAGATATTAAAAATTCTTACCCAGAGAAGCAACTCTTTGAAAGTGTTAATCGAGGAAGTATATCTGAATGGATTGAAAGAGAGAGATGGAAACAAGATCAGTTGACAGTTACTGTGACATCCTGAGCTAACTGCAAATGAAGCAGAAAAGAGTAAGAATATTGGGAGGACCTGCATTTACGCATAAGAGAATTGTTCAATTATCACAAAGTCAGGAGGAACTTGCAGCCTTAATACTGTTGGCCACTGTTTCTTGCTATCCCCACCTCCCTTTTGTGGTTACAGTGGTATTTCATCCTCCCTGCAACCCTCTCTCTCTCTCTCTCTCCTCTCTCTCCCTCCTTTCTTTGCTTTTGCTTATCTGTATCTTGTAGGTTTTTATTTTTTAATTCCAAATGAATATGGATTATTGTGAAATCCTAAGGAAATTTTAAGAGGGAGAATTAGTTACTGGCCCGCCTTACACGTGATGAAAATTAAAGAGGTATTTAAAATATGCCAAGAATCAAAAATGAGAAAAACACTTAAATTGTACATTTAAAAACAGCTCTATTACTTTAAAAGAGAAGACTACATAAGAAGTTTTTGGAAAATTGTGAAACTTTAAGGGATCTTTAAGAATAGGGCTATGTGAGGTTTACCTTATAGGGGTACAGGTGAATTTTTCTAAGAGTAGAATGTGAACGTTTTAAAGCAATAACTGAGAAAATGACATGAAGGCTGTGTTGACGTTGGGATGGAAGTATTTCAGATTGCATGTGAAAACCCCACACTGTACCCCAGAAGTGCATTAATGTACATAGTTACCATTCAATAAAAAAAAAAAAAAAAGAATAGGGCTATGTAAGCTTTACTGGGGAGTAACTGAAGTTATGATAGACATTCATTTATAAATTATAAACAAATGTATTTCTGATTGCCTCTTTACATCTCTGAAACACTACGAGATTAAGAAACATAATGCATGTGAAATCGCTTTAGATGTTTTTGAAGAAAGATTTACTGAAGCATATTTAAAGGCAAGGAGCCTGTTTTAAATGGGGTAAGAATAAGCTGGTATTTTTCCCACACTCTATCATCAAAACTTCCATGTACTTTAATACAATTTTCATTCAGTATAGTTATTATTTCTGGATATCTGGGAATTTAGAGAGCCCACTTACGATGAGAGCATCTGCTTCTACGTCAGGTACTATCCTTGTCATTCTTTACTGTAATTCTGTACCTGTTTTTCCAGACTATCGTGAATACTTGGGGAATATGATATGTTTATCTATTTTTGTATCCTTGGTGCTTGAATAAATAAGTTGTTTAATAAATAATATTAGTGAATGCATTTGTATAATGTAATTCATGCTGCAAGATTGTAATGCTCAAGAATTAATAATATGGAATTATTCTTGGAAAGACAAACTATTTTGTATACCAACCAGTAAAATATGAACATTCTTGAAAAGAGAAAACAAACATTGAAATTTCTAAAAGATAATTCCATCACCGGCTTATTCTTATCCTTCAGGAAATTAGAAAATTTCGGGATAAAAAATCTCATAGATTCATAAAACCCCTTCATTTTTTCTTGTATAAGTCCCTTTTCCACCTGCTGATGGATAAGGAAAATTTAATATTTTTTAATGGGAAAGATACATTTAGGTGAATAATACCATTATGTTCACAAGATAATCAGACTCCATGATGTAAATACCCTAAAAGATAAGATTAAGTTAACCAAATTTTTTCCAATAATTGCATTTGTATACAAATAGTGGAGGATGAAAAAAATATATACAATCAAGAAAAATCAGCCTCAAGAAAAAAAGTAATCTGCTTCAAGTAAGTGAAAATTTCAGGAAAAAATGGTGAGCAGTGATAACTTTTTCCCTTTGGGCCATTCTGAACCATTGATACATTTTGCACATGTGGTGAAGTCTTCATGTTTTACCATCTAAGCTTACACCAGCTCATGAAAGGACAACACTCCATGGTGGGAAGAGAACCAAATCTACAGTCAGACATTCCTGGACTTAAATTGCTGTGGCTTTACTGTTTAAAGTTATGAGTCTTTGGACAAATCACTTCACCTTTCTGATTTGAACTTTCCCCATCTGTCCAATGGGGAGGACCCACCACTATCCTTTTGCTTGTTTGGTCCTCAGTCAATACTTGTACAAATGCTCTCACTTCTGCATGTCTACAACACTTCCCAAAATACACAGATATCTCTTTGAATCTATTATTTCATATGGCTCCTTTTTTTTAACCTTGGTCTATGTATGTGATAAATGCATAGTACATACTGCTATGATGTAATAACCGGTAATAGTATTTGTTCGCCCTGGTAGGTTGAATACCACATTGGCTGCCTCCAACTGGTTATCTGTTGAAACACTTTATAAGGGTGAATCCAGAGTGCACTGAGTAATGCATAATAAAACTAGTTTTGGGGGAAAGGAACCAAGTTTAAAAGAAAAAATAAAAAGAAGGGACAGATAAGCACAGTAAAATAATCTCCAATGACTTCATTGTAAAGTAATGACTTTCACCAAATAACTGCATTGTAGTTTTATCTTTCCAACCAAGATTGTGTTAATGCTCTAAAATTAAGCCTCTTGTGAAAGTTATCTGGAATTTCTCAACGAGTTTTTAAAGGGGTTTTATTTTTTCATTGGAGGTCATGCCTCAAGAATTTGTAGGAATTCCGCCTGGAAAGTAATAATCAGTGGAAACTGGCAGTCAAAGCTAATTTATATTACTCTTCCAGATAAAAATTCCTTCCGTCTTAGACCTGCATTTCAAAAAAGATTATTATCACTCTGGAGAGAATACATCAGAGTAGAAAAAAAAAAAAAAAGAAAAAAAGAAAGAAAGAAAGAATGACCTCAAGGAAGTCGTTACTGCCTCTGTGCAACTCCAGGCCTGCTTCTTCTTAAATCTCCTTTTAAAAATCCCCTCTTTTGAAATGTTTTGTGGATATTCAAAGCATGAGGATGTCAGGCATGCTTGAGGAGAACTCTCAGAATGACGTTCCCTAATTTCCCTGCTGTGGGAGTTCATGACACGTCTTGGGTGGTGGAGAAAAGGACAGAAGGAAGAAATATTGGAGAGAGAGTTTCAGTAACTGGCCTGAGGGGAGGAAGATGTTTTCCATACAGCAATATATTCTCATTCCCTTAGTGACTAGAGGGATAGGTCGTTCTCAAATGAGACCTTTAGCCCCTCCTTTAATGGCTGTGTTTTCATTTACACAACATACTCAGGAGGTTATCGGCGTAATACAAAAGCCTGGTTATTTTTAAGGAAAGACCTACATTAAAACCTTGGGTTCTCCATTTATCGCTCCTCCCACCCCATTTATAAATTGCCTAACCTCTCTGGGTGTCAGTATCCAAATGTATAATATGAGTTTTATAGAGTTGTTAGGAGGAATTGGGTAGCTGTTACACGCAAATCATGTAGCTTAGTGTGTTCAAAAAGCTTCCTGGAAAAAAATGAGTAAATAAATATTAGTGCTATCTACCCTCTCTGTCCCATCCAGAAAATCTGAGAAATGCTAACTGCCATGTGAATAACTTGGAGTCTGTTCAAGGACCCAATCAATGAAATGCAAAATCACTAATACTCTCTGTGGCGATCCTGCAAATTCAAGCCTCTAAATATGTTTGGATCAATACCAACAAAAATCCACAAAAGAGAATTGTTATTTGTGTGGCTACATCAGGGATTATGAAGACCTACCCCTTTCTCAAGTCTCAGAGCCTATACCTTTATGGCTAAGAATAACATTTCAGACCACTTTTTATTCACAGGATTTCATTCTGAGACATGGCCAAAACCAGACACAGTATCAAAACTAACCAGTCATCCCAGATATGTGTAATGGGTCAGTCTCACCAAACGTCAACACTGAACAGAGGAAGCATTCTATTTATTATACTAAGAATTTAATCACATTTATTGAAATATTTCAGTAGTTGAACAAAATCTGCAAACATCATAAATACAATTTGTACTATTCCAAAAAGCATCTATTTGGGACAAGGCCATTGTTAATCCTACATGTTTTATTCAGTGGGTAGGTAATTCTTTAACAGTAGAAACAGAAGACAGATTTGCTTCCAATTGTGAGCTCATTCCTAAGGTCACAACTGAAAGAGAAAGATAGTCCAAAATAAACATCAGTTTGGACTCTAAAGCTTTTCTTTCTGAGGGTGCCCAGGTTTAGATGAAAGAATTTCACCTCAAACAAGGAGAATTCTAACTCACTTTTCTCTGTTATTAGTGGGCACATCTAGTGTCTGTCCGTCCACAATGATCCATTCCCCAACCTCAAATCCATTTTCCAAAGACCCTGGCTTAAAAACCACGTGGACCCAGAGTTCTTCTGACTAGTTGCACTTTAGTTACTCTAGTGGGGTAAAAAAAATAGGGTTATAAACTATCTGTAGGAACTGTCACTAACACAGTTGGCCAGAAAAGCTCCATTAGAGAGCCAAAAAGTTTAATTTGTTGTAACCTATGATTTCTTAGTAAATATTAACTAATGTTAGAAGTATGCATGGATTTACTTCTCTAGGCTGTTTGAACCTTTTAAATCATAATTTTTTTAAAAACAAAAAAATTTAAGCAAGACCTTTAAAAAGTGAGTCATAAAAGAAATGTGTTTTTTTAGCTTCCCTCTCCTCCCTCCAAGCTACCCATTTTCAGAGTGATGCTTTTCTTTCATGACCTTGTCCCCTCCACTTAGGTACCTGGTTGATGGATAATTCCCTCTGCAGGTGTCTCAAAGATGGATGGAATACTCCTTTGGTTCAATGCCCAAGCAAACTAACCTCTGTGTACAGAGCTACTCACCTTCCTTACCCTTTGTCTTAGTCATGACTCCTAACTAGATGTCTGGCTACAATAAGACTGAAGATTTGTCCATTTACTCAGGTGCAGAATCTTCAGGCCCTGCTAGAGTAATCAATGGGACATAAACCCAAACCCTGCATGTCCCTTAGCTATCAAAAGTGTCTTCCTGGCCCAGAATAAAGAAGCTTGATTGATCAGGAAATAGCTGTTTACATGAGCTGCTATTTCTTTATGATTTGTTTATTCACATGTTTACAGAACAACGAATGCTACCCCCTTTGCGTCGTATGTACATAGAACTACTTTACAATTTAGAAGCATCTCACCGTGTATTCATCAATGTACTATTTATCAGATATTTATTTAGTAACAAGTACATGACAACTAGAAAAATGAAGGGAAAAGCACACTCAGAAAGAGAAAAAGCAATTTCAAAGGCAAATGAGGCTACATAATACATAGTAGGAAATGAGTTGTGTTATTAACAATTGTAAAGTGAGGCCATAATTAAATTGTCTAAATGATAATATAAGGCAGTATATGTGGGTTACTAGTAGTAGCGATGATAAATGTTATAATGATAGTTAACATTCTTTGAGATGTTTCTTTGAGTCACTTTTTGCGTTGTTGATCACGTCTAATTCCTAGAAAAAAAACATAGGAAAGGCACTATGTTTTTTATTCTTATAAAATAAGGTACAGGGGCATAAGCAAGTTCAGAAACTTACCTGTAATCACACAGTTGTAAGTGGGAAGGGCAGTGTAAGTTCACAAGGTTTGTGGTGGATGCCAGAACTGCTTTCAGTACCAAAGAAGGCATTCCTTTTCCCAAAGACAAAGAAGGAATGTTGACTAGTTATAACTCCCAGTGTCTACAGGAATTATCTTGGCTGAAAGAAACTGTCTTACCTAAGGTTTAAATCAGTATTTTTATTTTCTGTTTTTTTGAGACAGAGTCTTACTCTGTCACCCAGGATAGCATGCTATAATGTCATCATAGCTCACAATAACCTCAAATTCTTGGGCTCAAGCCATCCTCCTGCCTCAGCCTCCCCAGTAACTGAGAATCCAGTCATCTCCCACCACACCTGGCTAGCTTTGCTATTTTTAGTAGAGACAGGGTCTCACTCTTGCTTAGGCTGGTCTTGAACTCCTGAGCTCAGGCAATCTACCTACCTCAGCCTCCCACAGTACTAGGATTAGAGGTTTGTGCCACCATACCCAGCCTAGATCAGTGTTTTTCAACCTTATTTATTTCATGGCACACTTGAACCTGTAGTTAAACTTCTGTGGCACACTTAAACTATCAAAAATAAAAAAAGAATAAGAAAAGAATATACTTACTGTGATTTGAATGTCTTTTGCAAACAATTCAATTAATGACTTTAAAAATTTTTGTGGCATACCTAATATCCTCTCACAGTACACCAGTTGAAAAATCACTGGAAAACTGTGGAAAGATGATCTCAGCTTTAGCACTCCTAAAAGGAGTTCCTCTACAGCAACCTCAGTGCAGTTCAATTTCTCTCTGCACAATATTATTTACCTTTCTCCATTAAGGGCATAAATTCTAAGTGTACTTTCCAATAATCTTCTTCCATGCAAATTTCTATCCAGAGTCTATGTCCCAGGAACCCAAGTGCGAGAAGGCTTGACTTCAATGCAGGTGTGCTTGGTAATTAAGCCACGTAGTAGAGAGTCATCACAAAGAATTTGAACCACACATGAAAGAAGGACTAGTATTGAAAGACAAAGATTAAGTGCCTAAGCCCCAGGGAATAATGGGGAAAATGTGTGTTTGGGGAGCAATGATTAGATGAGTCAGTCTGGTAGGAGTAAGTAATGGGGCATTCAGGCTGCTCTTGGATGTCAGAGTAAGAAGCATCTGTCTTGCTTTCTTCTCCATGAACAGATTATGATGTAAACAATATTTAAAGAAAATAAATCAGGCATCTGTGGACAGGCTGGAATGGAGAGGGCTACAAATGTGAGTGACATTTTGTGTCAAAAACCCACCATTATTCTTGAGTAATTGAATAAGGGAAGCCAGAAATAAGTAGGTATCATGGAGACTTGAAAGGTTTGAGAAGGGTAGGCGTCCTTCCAGAGAGACGGTACAGGTTTGTTCTCCTGAGAACAAATTCATAGTAGAGTTAATGTGAACGTAGATGGCTGAGTTTGGGGACATCTCCCTTCTACCCACTGCTTCATCAGAGTTTTTCTCTTCCATAAAATGTAACTTGATAAATCTTCACCAGCAAATTTTCTATTTCAATGTTGGTTTGAAGAAGACAATGAGAAAACAATGGAGGATAACTTGCAGTTTGGGTATTTTTCCAGGAATCAGTGCTAGTGACCTGTCTCTGCGCTGGACGTGCAGCACACAAAGGCCAGATGCGCTTGGGGGCAGAGCAGAGAAGGCGCCTTGTGCCAGGCAAGACGTGTTTTTATTCTCTCTCCAAGGGTGCTTTTCTCTTCATTAAATCTGAGGTTCTTATTGATTAGTTAATAATTAAAGTTAACTAATTATTTTATATTTAAAATGCAAGCTGCTTCTCTACATATTAATTCTGTCTGGGATATATTGTGTATAAAGAGATGTAAGCTATTTCTCTATATGCACATGTCTGTGGCTCAGTCATAATCAGTTACTAATCACTTGATGAAATCAAGTAGGAAAGACATTGTACCAGAACACTGTTTTATGTTTTGTAGTAAGCCTTCCAAAGACAAATGCTCTCTGGCTTTCAGCCACAGGAAACAAGATGTTTAATTTCAGTGTGAATTTCTTGATTCCATATTTAAATAAATAACAAAATGTGACAGATGAGGAAAACAATGTCTCCAATGGTATGATTACACTTGGTTGCCAAACTGGGGGAGGGAAGAGAGTTGGAAAAAGAGAGACTGTATTTTCAAATGTGAGCCAGGGATATAAAAATTAAAATTATAAATCTGAGCTATAAGATTCTTTCATTTAATATCCTTTATCTGATTTCATAATTAACTCATCATTTGGGGGACATACCCTACATTCCTTCCCATTTTTTGCTGTCTCTCCCACCTCCCTTATGTTTCTTTTTTCAACTTTTATATAGTTTGATGAGACCAGAAATGTCAAAACTCTGTAGAGAACAGCTGTCCTCATTTCTGGCTCATCTGCTCACAAAGTGCTCAGAATCTCTTTGAGGAGTCCTGCAAGCTGCTTCACTCCAGATGTAAATGAGGAGATTGATTTGCAGTCTGGGAAAGAAATGATCAGAAGCAATAGACCTGAAGTTTCCTTATCACTGAGTCTACTGCAGTAGAACCTCTATAAGTTGACCACTTATAGGGACTGTAAGGGTCTGTAAGGGACTGTAACAAACTGGGCAATATATGGAAGTGGTCACAATAAGGAACTATGCCTACTGTACTGATAAGTATGTGTGGTGTATCTCCAGTCTATGAAAATTAGGTCAACTTAAGGAGGTGGTCAATGTAGGGAGTGAGGTCAACTACAGAAGTTCTACCATATATACAAATTAATTTGGAAGCCAAAGCTCAAGGTAGCAGAGTTCTCAAAAGCTCCCAAAGCAGTGAGCCCACTAGGATATTAATAAGACATTCACTATTCTGCTTTTTGGGTGAAATCAGAGATCTGCTGTCATTAGGAAGCAGATTGGATAGCTCCTCCTCTAGGAAGTCTCTTCTGAAGCCCCATCTGCCATGCTAGGTGCACAGGAATCTTGCCTCACTCACTCAGTACACTAACTATAATATATATACATGCATACATATATTTATTATATACACATTATATGTATATACACATTTATTTATATATATATTTTAAATAAAAGTTTTGCTTTTATGTAAAATAAAATGCATTTATACAGTCTTTAGATCAAAAAATATACTGGCAATACTGCTAACCCACCCCTCCCTGGCACTGTTTTGGGCTACATGAACTGAGCACCAACACGGACTGTAACAGCACAGCAGACTAGAGCAAGACCAGGCCAGGCGTCACAGTTAAGGACCTCATGGCAAATCATGATCATAATTAAGTCATTATTAATTTAGCAGGTATTAAAATTTCATATGAATTATATATTTTAAAGGCATTTAATTAATGCAAAGATGCCACATTTAAGCCATTTGCTAGATGTAAGTAGTTTTAAAAAACTGTACAATTTGATAAAATATGTGTTTGTACATTACTTATACAAACGAATACTTCATAGAACTTTACTTCATATTGTAATGCAAAAGTTGCCTATTTTAGGCAGACAGTGAGGATGCTGTGTGAATACTAAAAGTGTTGTAATGCAATATGGTGTAAAAATAAAAACACAAGACAATATACACTCTTGCTTATTCAAGGACAAAAACATCATTTGACCTTGAAGGAAAATGCTGTTGGTTTGGCCTTGAAGGAAAATGGTTTGTTTTTGTCTTTGTATAAGACATATATTTTTATAATAATCCTCTTATGTGACTAGAAGCAAAAGATGTCTGCTATTCTACATTGTACACACAGTGTCTGGCACGTAAACCCATGAACAGTGTTCAATGAATAGCCTAAAGGTTGAATCCATTTTTAAATCTTCTAAATCAGATATGCAGCTAGAAAGAGTTCAGGAGGTATGAGGTTTCAGTCCCAATTTCAGATTAGAGACTTAGTGTCCTGCAGGCTGGCAGGACACCTGCAGGAGAAGGTGGTATCAGTGCCAAAAAGGTTGCTTAGACCGGCAGAAAGTTTAGCTCTCCCTAAACCCCTTGATTGGCTTCTAGTGATGCAGGAGAGATTCAGCAGTCCTACTTGTTCCCAGGGAAGATATGACATTGCTGAGAATCTGAGATTATGCGAGGAGTCGGAAGGTTGGTGTGAACCTGCCTGCACTTGTAGGCTGCAGGGCGATTTGGCTGGGGACCTAACGGGAGTTCTTCTGAGACTTCAGGGGCTTCATACACTCAGGAGAGGTGCAGAGAGATCTACAGGGAGAATCACTGGAGCCCATCAGCTCAGGCCTGAGGATCAGAGAACAACAGGTGGGGCGAGCAGAGACAAGGTGTCACTGCATTGCCAGAGGAGCAAAAGGACAAGCCAAAAGCATCCATGTCCATTTCCACTGTATGGGCCCCACCATATACCCAGGCACCTGCCTGTAAGAGCAAGGAGAATGGGCAGAAATATATTCATAAATATCAGAGACATGCAGATTATTTCAATTATTGCATCAAAGTGTAATCAATCTTGAATAAATTAAACATGCTACCTTTTTCCCCTTTGGCTTTATTCTCCAACTCTGCTATCAGTGAATGGAGGTGGTTGATCACAGTAGAGCATTTTGCAACAAAACGGAGAAGGTATATTTTCTCCACACTTGTGAATGGAGCATGAGGACGTTTGTAACTTTGCAACTGGTTGTCTTAATGTCTAATCTAGATACATAGAAAAGGCTTGGCTTAACTAGGCACCTATCTACAGAGCTGAGGGCCTGGGAGAGACTCTGGTTTTTGAGTGGCAGTAAGATGAGTTGGTGACATATTGCAATCATCATCATGTCCTAGTCCTATCCCACTGAGGGCCGGGAGGCATGGTGAAAACTGAATAGGAGGGAGAATGTGGGCCCATGCTTACTCCACAAAACAGAATAAGCATTATTATTATTATTATTAGAGAAGAATTATTAGGGGAGTCAGTTGATAAATGCTTCCCATAGAACAAGAGATAGTAGGTTATAGAGATTGAAAGCTGGCACTTATTTAAAACATTTGTACGCTGTTTACTTTTTGTACCTCTAAATCATTCACATGAAACAAACAAAAATAAACAAACACTTTCCCCTACACCCAGTAGCACCAGAAGAGCAGAACACAGAATCAGAGATCTTTTGGTTTTGTGTTATGTCATGGATTTAGAATTTACTAAATATGCAAAGATTGAGTATTTTCCTTTCCTTATTTTCTGATTTTGTCCTGACACCCAACACCATTGTATTAAGTACTATGGGTAAGTACAGTTGTTTAACACCATATACCATGGACTATTTTAAGCATGTTATATAACTTTAGTCAGGTGATTAACAACCCTAGGAAGTACGGTAGGTGCTATTAACTCCCCCTATCACAGGAAAGTAAGCTGAGAGGGTGCTATTAAGCAACTCGTTTGAAGTTATACAGCCAGTAGTAGTAGATAAAGAATCCAATTCCGTAAACTGTGCTTAACTCCTACACCAGACTGCTCTGTGAATAAAGCAATTTCTACAGAATTTTGAGAGTGCCTACTATGTATAAGGTGCTGTGTAGGAAATATAAAGATAGCATGTGCTGTCACGGTCACAGGTAAGATGTGAGCTCTAGAAACTTGCTGGCAAGAGAAACCAAACATGCCAATGAATGAGACACACTGTGGAGCCACAATCATGTTCCCCAGTTACATTTTTGTAGCATGAGAACCAAGACACCACACCTGAGCATGCTGATGGGTCCTGGCAAGAATGCCAAGGTGACCTGTTCTTTCCCCTCAGCTGGCATTTACTAACCATTTGGCATCAGAAAGGCAGAGCCAAACCTCGAGGCTCTCACTGCTTCCCTGCGGCTCTCACCAGGCCACAGGTTATCGGAGCACAGAGGGTTCTGAATCAGCGGGGTTAGCCGTGAGGTGCTCGTTCTCATTCAGTTAAGGAAGAGATGATGGCTAGATGTGCTCCTCTCATTAAAAAAAAAAAAAAGAAAGAAAGAAAAAAGAAAAAAAGAGGTGGCCACATGGTTTTAATATTAGAGAGACTTGCTTGGATTTAAACCTAAGTTTGGTCACTTAATTATGTCATCTTAGGAATGTTTGTTTAACTTCTCTGAACTGCAGTTTCTTCATTTATAAAATGAAGATGACATGCGTGAGTGTAGTGTGGGCATGAACAAAAACAATGCATGTGAAAGTGCTTCAGGGTACCGGGAGCTGGAGAAGAAGGGAAACATCTAAACCAGAATGTGGGGGACAGGGTGGAGAGGAAGTTTGTACTTGAACCCCGTAAGTCTTTACTGGACACGATCCTTTCTGAGCACTCCTACATTTCTGACCATCCTCCAGCCTGCTCACTAGGGGATTTTTAAACACATGATATATTGTTTTCTTGCCATGTTTTCTGTGCTATTAATCTGTAAGACCCTTAGGCACAGGCTTGTGAGTTCTGTTTCTTTCATATTCTCTCCCGTAGTATCTAATAAAATCTCCCCACACAGTGTGCACTCTGATAGGAATACAAATATTCTGCACTTTACAATTAACAGCACTGCACTTGCATTTTACAAGGTCCGAAATCATTTCGCATGCATCCCTTCATGTGACCCCACCGCACCTCTCAGGGGCTTTCTCGGTTCTCAGATCACGGTGATTGGAAGTGGGTGAACTAAGTACTGATCAGGTTTCAGCAGTAAGCGTGTGCTCTGATACTTATCGAGTATTTCTTTGCCACCTCCTTCTCCTTAACCTTGTGCCCTCTGAAGTGTATCTCAATTACACACCCGCAGGTCCTGTACCTCCACAAGAGGGTTCCAACAGCCAAAGAAAACCAAGAGATAACTCCTGCCAGCAGTTCTGCACGCTGTTCCCCGGAGGAAAACAGCCTACGCGTATCATCCACATTCATTAAGACACTAACATTACTGACCAGTTCAAACAAAGTGATTAAATAAGAGCATGATTGATGGCATTTGATGACAAAAGTAATATTTTAGAGGCATGAGTTGATTTTTAAGCTTAATTCTACTAAAATGCTCATGAATTAAGGTAAATGTAATTTTTGAAAACATTTCAGAGAATGTTTTCAGAGCAATTTTAAGTTCATGACCAAATTGAGAGGACGGTACAGAGATTTCCCATATATCCTTATCCCTACATAAGCAAAGCCTGTCACACTATCCATGTCCCTCACCAGACTGATGTATTTGTTACAGCTGATGAACCCAATGGGACACATCATTATCACTCGACGTCCATGGTTTACATTACGGGTCATTTCTGGTGTTGTACATGCTGTGGGTGTAGACAAATGTATAATGACGTGTATTCCTCATTATAATATTGTACAGAGTATTTTCAATGCACTGAAAATCTTCTGTGCTCTATTCATCTCCATTCTTACCTCCTAGAAATCACTGATCTTTTTACTGTCTCCATTGCTTTGCCTTTTCCAGGATGTCGTATAGTTGGAATCACACTGTACGTAGCCTTCTCAGCGTGGCTTCTTTCTCTTGGTGATGTGCATTTCACGTTCCTCCATGTCTTTCCACGGCTTGATGTATAGTTTTAGCACTGAACAATATTCCATTGTCTGAAGGTACCACAGTTTATTTATCCCTTCACCTACTGAAGGATATCTTGATTGCTTCCATGTTTGGAGAATTATGAATAAATTGGCTATAAATAACTTTGTGCAGGCTTTCAACTCCTTTGAGTAAATACCCGAAAGTGTGATTGCTGGATTGTATGATAAGACTAGGTTCAGAGTTGTAAGAAACTTCCAGATTCTCTCCCACCCAAAGTGGCTGCTCCATTTTACACTCTCAACAGCAGTGAGTGAGTTTCTGTTGCTCCACATCCTCGTCAGAATTTGGTGTTATCAGCGTTCTGAATTTCGGTCACTCTCATAGTCATGTAATAGTATCTTATTTTTGTTTTAATTTGCATTTCCCTGAGGGCATATGCTGTGGAACATCTTTGTTTTTTTAGAGACAAGAGTCTCACTTTATCGCCCTAGGTCGACTGCTGTGGTGTCACACAGCTCACAGCAACCTCCAGCTCCTGGGCTTAGGCGATTCTCCTGCCTCAGCCTCCCAGTAGCTGGGACTACAGGTGCCTGCGTTGGCCCAGGTTTTTTTTTGTTACAGTTTGGCCGGGGCCGGTTTTGAACCCACCACTCTCAGTATATGGGGCCAGGACCCTACCTATGGAGCCACAGGCACCACCCACTGTGGAACATCTTTTCCTTTGGCCTATTTTTTTGTCTGAACATCCTGTTTGGTGAGGTAAATGTAAGCTTTCAAATCCTACCTAAGAACTCATGGCCATGACTAGCATAGACTAGCAATAGAAATTATTCTGAAAGTGTTTCTGTGGCTTGGTTAACTCTCTGTTGGATACACTTTTAAATAGCTGGGCACAGTGGCTCACTCTTGTAGTGCTAGCACTTTGGGAGGCCAAGGCGGGTGGATTGCTTAAGCTTAGAAGTTTAAGACCAGCCTGAGTAAGAGCAAGAACCAGTTTCTACTAAAAAAAAAAAAGAAAACTAGGCTGGCATTGTGGTGGTGCCTATCATCCCAGCCACTCGAGAGCCTGAGGCAAGAGCATCTTTCAACCCAGGAGTTTGGCATTGCTGTGAGCTATGACAGTACAGCACTCTATCCAGGGTGACAGAGTAAGACTCTGTCTCAAAAAAAAAAAAAAAATGGAAAAATTACTCCCACATGGGGAAGACTAGGAGGACAGGGCAGCATGGCCTTGGTGTTCTTCCTCATGTCTTTTCCTGCATTCATGACAAAGGGAGGATCAGTGTGGTCTTACATGTGAAGCAGGTGGAGCCACTATCACCCTTACAGAGAATCTGAGGTCAGAAACCCAAACCTTATACCTCCGAGAGCAAAACGATACACTAGCCTTGCTGAGCAAACGCAGGGCAGGTGCCTTATCGGTGCTGCACGGTGCAAGTCAGCTGAAAAAGTGGAAAGTGTATTTTCCTCTCATCTTCTGTCCTCCTTCCTCACCTCCTCCTAATTCTATTGCAGCTTCATTCAGTGAAGGAGAAAGAAGTTAAATGGAAGAAGTAGAAGAAAACGACTATAGGAAAGAGTCAAAAAGCAGAGGAGGTAAGCCCTGAAAGCAGATGGCGGGCCAGGGCTGTTACCGTACAAAGGAGAGGCGACGTTTTCCGGAGCAAAGGGCTTGAGCTGTTTCCTGGAGCTGAAAGCAGGCAGAGCAGGAAAGCAAAGCATGCTTTCAGCTCCTCCTGTGATGGCTGTCACATGGCTTGTTCTGACAGCTTCTCTTTTCATTCAGGAAAGACGACTTTTTTTTTT
>NW_003852440.1:91771-112225 GCF_000181295.1 Otolemur garnettii | reverse complement strand
AAGCAATCCTCCTGCCTCAGCCTCCCAAAGTGTTGGGATTACAGGCATGAGCCACCGCGCCCGGCTAGGAAAGAAGACTTAATAAGGTACAGTGCACCGTGTTGAAGGAAGTGGGCAAGTTCAGAGACAAAGCATTTTGAACAATACCTTTACATTTGTCTTGGTGACCTTGACTGACCCTACTAAGTCAGAGATAGCTATCACTATGAAATTGTGATTGTTTTCATAGCATATCAGTGAGGAGGTTACATTGTGTGCCCTGAAAGTTTTAATTGAGTTTGGTTCCAATCAGAGCTGAAATTCAGCAGTTATGCTTGCTTTCAAAATATTAAAATACTTCCTTGCCTGTTGGTAGATAGCCTTTTCTCTAGATCTCCACATGATCTGCTAGACCCCAAAGCCCTAGTTGGTCACTTCAAGGAAGGACACTAGCCAGCCTACTGCAGCTTTCATGCACCAATTCCCTTCCCTGTTCCCCAGTGGGAGACATGACACCCCTTGTACACTAGTGGACCAATACTGGTGGCCACTGACCCCATAAGCTCCAGCTACCTGGCTGTCTGTGGGACCTGTAACCTTCTAAGTACACCTTTTTTTTTTTTGCAGTTTTTGGCCAGGGCTGGGTTTGAACCTGCCACCTTCTGTATATGGGGCCAGCTTCCTACTGCTTTGAGCCATAGGTACCACCCACGCCCTTGTTTTTTTTTGGTGTATATGTATATGTGTGCATGTGCATGTATTCTAAATTTTACATGACCTATCTTGGATTTTGTTGTGTCCTTCATTGTGGTAGTTTTTCCATATGTGCTTTCAATAGGGGGCTATCTGTCTTTTAATCTGGAAATTTTAAAAAGTTCTTCTTTGATACTGTCTCCCTTTCATTTCCTCTACTTTTCTTTCTGGAACTCCTAATCATTAACTGCTGAACTCACAAAATTGATACCATAATTTTTTTCCCCTGATGTCCCTCTCATTTCTCTTTTCTTCAATTTCTTTTCTTTTCTATTTTTTTTTGAGACAAAGGCTCACTCTGTTACCCTAGATAGAGTGCTGTGGCATCATAGCTCACAGCAACCTTGAATTCATGGCCTCCTAAGAGAGTCCAAGTACTGGGACTAGAGGCACTTGCCACAATACCTGGCTAGATTTTCTATTTTTAGTAGTGGTGAGGTCTTGCTCTTGCTTATGCTAGTCTAAAACTCCTGGGCTCAGGCAATCCACCTGCCTCAGCCTTTCAGAGTGCTAGGATTATATATGTGAATCACCAAGCCTGACCTCCTTTCTTCAATTTTTGCTCTACTTTTAAGAGTTCCTTGACCTTGTCTTAGAATCGTCTATTTAATGTTTGTGTTTGTTAATGTTTAGTTCTTGTATTTTCAATATTCAGGAATTCTTTCTTGTTTCTGCTCTTTTCTCACCATGATCTGTATCTTTCTGATGTCTGCATTGTCTCTGAGTCATCTAGGTCCTCCTTGTCTTACGTCTCTGTTTCATTGCTTTGTTCTCTGTGCCCTTGTTGTGACTCTTCCTCCAATGCCTGGTGATTCCTTTCAAGACTCGTTGAAACACTGCTGGAACTACTGTTTACATGAGCAGAGGTGCTGATTAGCAGGGCTCACTGCAGGGTCCAGGGCATGACCCACTTTTTCCATTGCCGAAATGTTTATTTCCCTAAAGACTTTTCTTCAGGGAGCAGCATAGGTCTGACACCTGGTCTCTGGAGCATGCAGGGCTGAAGGGAGATAGTGCATTTTTCCTAAGTCTCATCGCATCAGCCCTCTCCTGTTGGGGATAGCAGATGTGTGGCTGTATGCAGGGGAGGCAGGGATGTTGATCTGAACCATCCCCTGAAATCTGTTTTTTCTGAACTTAGATCCTTCAAATTCTGAGTCTCTCTGGGGTTTTGCAGGATGAATTGCCTCACTTCTTATTATTTCTCTGATAACAAGTCCTTAGATTTTACCTTCTCTGTTTTTATTTACTGTTTTCCAACTGTCAAGAATGCATTACAATATTTTATCCATTGTTGTCTTTTTTCAGTTATCTTTTTCTTTATGAGTTAATAATCAACTTTCTTTTGTTTTTCTTTTTACTGACACAGAGAGGGAGGGGGGAGGTATGAAATGCACATGTCCATATGTTAGACTTCTTAGAATGTTGGAGTCTCTCTGCAGAGGGTCCTCAAAACGGTAGATGTTCTCTCAAACTGGCAAGAAACCAATGAAGATGAGAGAAGAGTCTGCTGGCTGATTATTTATGATGTGCTGTTGATAGAAACAAACAGGTCTGCCTTTCCTGCACTGAATGCACATTGTTCAGAATGCATAATGCAGTAATAAGCAAATTGTTAATGCAATCCTAATACCTTCAAAAATTAAATAGTCATCTTCCCTCTATCCTGCTTCCCTTACCTGTATATATCACCAGTAAAGCAGATAAAATTGTAGTTTAATGGACAGAATAAAATGGAGTCTCAAATCCTGGAACAGCAGATCTCTCTTGTCCAAATGAGTTGTCATAAAGTATTAGGAATACTGTTGTTACAATAATAGCTTCTATTTCAATTATTTTGCTAAGTTTTAAAAATACATTTTTTAAGCATCAAAAAAGACTTACGTAACAGGTATTATCTGCCTGTTTGCATTTGGAAATAAGGTTTAGGAAAGTTATGAAGCTCAATAAAGATCCAGAAGAGATTGGACTAATGTCCGAACATCTCTAAGCCTACATACCTCATGTTGCAGTAGGGAATGATGAAAATGGCATCTATTTATCAACTTGTAAAAAGTTTGCTGGGGATTTCCCCTGAGAATCTTCTGCTAACATAGTGCTCATGCTATTCTGCCACCTCACCTCAGGGAAGGAAGTTAAGAAGATGTTTGCTATATTTATAATCAGATTTTTCCCCCTTTTTTATTGTTTGGGATTCATTGAGGGTACAAAGAATTAGGTTACACTGATTGCATTTGTTAGATAAAGTCCCCCTTATAATGGTGTCCCACCCCTAAGAGGTGTGCATGATAATCCCTACCCCCTCCTCCTCCCCTCCCCCACTTGCTCATTCCCCAACTCCCCCCACCTTGTATTAGCTCATCTACTGTCTTCATATTAGAATTGAGTACACTGGATTCTTGCTTCTCCAGTCTTGTGATGTTTTACTAAGAAGAATGTGTTCCACTTCCATCCAGGTTAATACAAAAGATGTAAAGTCTCCATCTTTTTAATGGCTGAATAGTATTCCATGGTATACATATACCACAGCTTGTTAATCCATTCCTGGGTTGGTGGGCATTTAGGCTGTTTTCACATTTTGGCAATTATAAACTGAGCTGCAATAAAGAGCCTAGTGCAAAGGTTCTTATGATAAAACGATGTTTTTTCTTCTGGGTAGATGCCTAGTAATGGGATTGCAGAATCAAACGGGAGGTCTAATTTGAGTTCTTTGAGGATACTCTATACTTCCTTCCAAAACAGTTATATTAGTTTGCAGTCCCACCAGCAAAGTAAAAGTGTTTTCAACATCTACGACGCCATCTGCAGCTTTGAGACTTTGTGATGTGGGCCATTCTCACTTGGGTAGTTTTGATTGGCATTTCTCTGAAAATTAGGGAGGATGAGCATTTTTTCATATGTTTGTTAGCCATTTTTCTGTCTTCTTTAGAGAAGGTTGTATTCATCTCTCCTGCCCAGTGATATACAGGATTGTTAGATCTTTTTTTTGTTGATTAATTTGAGTTTGCTATAGATCCTACTTATCAAGCTTTTGTCCAATTCATAATATGTAAATATCTTTTCCCATTCTGAAGGTTGTCTGTTTGCTTTGGTTGTTTTTTCCTTAGCTGTACAGAAGATTTTCACTTTAAATAAATCCCATTTGTTATTTCTGTTGTTGAAATTGCCAAGGAAATCTTCTTCATAAAATCTTTCCCCAGGCTGATATCTTCAAGTGTATTTCCCACACTTTCTTCAAGGATTTTTATTGGTTTCAATTTAAATCTTTTACCCATCTTGAATCAATTTTTGTAAGTGGTGAGAGGTGCAGGTCCAGGTTCAGTCTCTTACATGTGGTTATCCAGTTCTCCCAGCACCATTTATTGAGTGGGGGTTCTTTTTCCAAGTGTATGTTCTTGTTTGATTTATCAAAAATCAGGTGGCTGCAAGAGGTTAGTTTCATCTCATAGTTTTCTATTTCGTTCCAAATGTCAATGTCTCTATTTTGTGCCAGTACCATGCTGTTTGGATCACTATGGCCTTGCAGTATAGTCAAAAGTCTGGTGGTGATAGCCCTGGCTTTGTTTTTATTACCAAGCATTGCCTTGGCTATGCGGGGTTTCCTCTGGTTCCACAGAAGATGAAGAATTATTTTTTCCAAATCATGAAAGTATGATGATGGTATTTTAATGGGGATTGCATTGAATCTTTAGATTGCTTTGGGAAGTATAGGCATTTTGACAATGTTGATTTTCCTAGCTATGAGCATGGTATGTTCTTCCATTTGTTAATATCTTCTGCTATATCTTTTCTGAGGGTTTTGTAATTTTCTTTGTAGAGGTCCTTCACCTCTTTTGTTATGTATATTCCTAAGTATGTCATTTCATTTAAGGCTACTGTGAAGGGAATTGAGTCCTTGATTAGCTTCTCATCTTGGCTATTATTGCCATATACAAAGCCTACTGATTTGTGGGTATTGATTTTATATCCTGAGACATTGCTATAGTTTTTATCACTTCCCAGAGTCTTGTGGTTGAGTTTTGTGGGTCTTGAAGTATAAGATCATATTGTCGGCAAAGAGCAAGAGTTTGGTCTCCTCTACACCCATTTCAAGGCCCTTTATTTCCTTCTCTTGCCTGATTGTATTTGCTAGAACTTCTAGCACTCTGTTGAATAGCAGTGGCAATAAAGGACAACCTTGTCTGGTTCCAATTCTAAGTGGAAAAGCTTTCTGTTTTACTCCATGCAGTATAATATTAGCTATGGGACTATTGTAGATGGCTTTGATCAGATTCAGAAATGTGCCACTTATGCCAATATTCTTAAGTGTTCTAATTAGAAAAGGATGCTGACTTTTATCAAATGCTTTTTCTGCACCTAGAGGGGATCATATGGTCTTTGTTTTTGCTTCTGTTGACATAGTGAATTATGTTTATGGACTTGTGTATTTTTTTTTCTCTTAACTTTTTTTTATTAATCATAACTGTGTACATTAATGCATTTATGGGGTATGATGTGCTGATTGCTTACATCAAACTGGTTAACATAGACTTCACTTCACTTAATTATTGTGTTAAGACATTTATACTCTAATCTTAATAGATTTGACATGTATCCTTGCAATATGCACCATAGGTGAGGTTCCACCCGTAATCCTCCCTAGACTTGGTCTTCCCTCTCCCCTCTCCTCGCCCTAGGCTATAGTTTTATTTTTCATATGAAACTGGGTGGTTATATATTGGCTTCATAATAGTACTGAGTACATTCATACTTTTTCTTCCATTCTTGAGATACTTTACTAAGAAGAATATGTTCCAGCTCCATCCAGGTAAACATAATAGAGGTAAAGTCTCCCTCTTTTTTTAAGGCTGAATAATATTGCATGGTGTACATATACCACAATTTTTTTAATCCATTCATGGGTTGATGAGCATTTGGGCTGCTTCCATGACTTGGCAATTATAAATCGGGCTGCAATAAACATTCTGGTGCAAATATCTGTGTTATAAAATAATTTTTGGTCTTTTGGATATATACCTAATAGAGAAATTGCAGGATCAAACAGCAGGTCTACTTTTAGTTCCTTAAATGTTCTCCAAACTTCTTTCCAAAAGGAATGTATTAGCTTGCATTCCCATCAGCAGTGCAGAAGTGTTCTCTTCTCTCCACATCCACGCCAACATCTGTAGTTTTGGGATTTTGTGATGTGGCTAATCTTACTGGAGTTAGATGATATCTCAGGTGGTTTTGATTTGCATTTCTCTGATGATTAAAGATGATGAGCATTTTTTCATGTGTCTGTAGGCCATGTGCCTCTCTTCTTCAGAGAAGTTTCTGTTCAAGTCTCTTGACCACAATGAAATGGGATCACTTGTTCTTTTCTTATTAATTAGTTTGAGTTCTCTGTGGAGTCTGGTTATCAAATCTTTGTCATAAACATAACCTGCAAATATCTTCTCTTATTCTGAGGGCTGTCTGCTTGTGTTACTTACTGTGTTCTTGGCTGTGCAGAAGATTTGTAGTTTAATCAGATCCCAGTTGTGTATTTTTGGTGTTGCTTTAATTGCCCCAGGTCCTCCTCATAAAATATTCTCCCAGGCCAATTTCTTCAAGTGTTTTCCCTGCACTCTCTCCAACAACTTTATAGTATCATGTCTTAAGCTTAAATCTTTTATCCAGTGAGAATCAATTTTTGTTAATGGTGAAAGGTGTGGGCCTTGGTTTCAGTCTTCTGCAGGTCACCAGCCAGTTCACCCAGCACCATTTGTTAAATAGGGAATCTTTCACCCAATTTATATTTTTGATGGGCTTATCAAAGATCAAATGATGATAAGTGTCTGAGTTCATCTTTTGGTCCTCTATTCTGTTCCATACATCTACCTCTCTATTTTTGTGCCAGTACCATATTGTTTTGATCACTATAGATACAGTATAGAGTGAAGTCTGCTAGTGTGAGTCCTCCTGATTTGTTTTTATTTCTGAGTAATATCTTGGCTATCAAGGTTTCTCCTGATTCCATATAAAACAAAGTTTCTCCTGATTCCATATAAAACAAAGTATGATTTTTTTTCAGATCTTAACAGTATGACAGTGATGCTTTAATAGGAATTGCATTAAATTTGTATATTGCTTTGTGTAGTATGGACATTTTAACAATGTTAATTCTTCCCAGCCATGAACATGGTATGTTTTGCCATTTGTTAACATCTTCAGCTATTTCTTTTCTTAAAGTTTCATAGTTCTCTTTGTAGAGATCTTTCATGTCCTTTGTTAGGTAAATTCCCAGGTATTTCATCTTCTTTGGCACTACTATAAAAGGAATAGAGCCCTTGACTATATTTTCAGCTTAACTATTGTTGGTATATATAAAAGGTAATGATTTGTTAGTATTGATTTTGTATGCTGAGATGCTGCTGTATTTGTTGATCACTTCTAAGAATTTTATAGTTGAGTCCCTGGGGTTTTCCAAGTATAAAATCATGGATGACCATGCTCTTCTTGCTTGGAACATTTCAGTTGAAAAATCTGCTGTCATCCTGATGGCTCTGCCTCAGTTGGTGCTTACTCTTGGCTTCTTGCGGAATTTTTTCTTTCATCTTGAGTTTGGACAGGTTCATTACAATGTTTCTTTGAGTTGAGATGACCCAGAGTTTGATATTCATCTGAAAGGAGTGTGTTGGGGTCTTTAGTAAAAGTTGGGAAATTTTCATTTATGCTAGTCTCCAGTAGGGCTTCCATTCCTTTAGGACAATCTTCTTCCCCTTCCGGAATCCCTATTATTCATATGTTTGAATGTTTCATGGAGTCTCGTGGTTTTCTAATCACTTGTTCTGCTTTCTGTCTCCTCTTTTCTGCCTCTTTATCTACCTAGGTTAACTCAAAAACTTTATCCTATAGCTCTGATGTTCTTTCTTCTCCATGATCAAACCTATTTTTGATACCTTCTACTGCATCTTTACATTCCTCGATTGTTTCCTTCATTTCCTTAAGCTCCTCCACATCCTTTCTGTATTCTACATATCTCTCATCCAACTTTTGCTTGTGTCTTTCCATTTTCTTGTCCATTCCTTTTATTGACTTTATCATCCATATTTTACATTCCTTTTCTGTCAAGTCCATTAATTTTTTTATAGGTAGAGTCTTCTGCAGTTGATGTCTCATGGTCCCCTAGAGGAGTTCCTCTATTTTTGGCTTTTTGTGTTGACCAATTTTTTCTGTTTCTTTCTCTTCATGTGTTCTTTCTTCTTGTTCACCTCTTTGTCCTCCTTTCTCCTTCTCACTGCCTCCTTTGTTTTGAACAAAAGTCCTTGCTCTTGATGTCAGTATGTTGCACTATGTCATTGGGATACCAAGTGGTGCTGTGGTTTTTCAGGAGACAGAGAGCACAGCTAGAAACCTCTATGGTCCTTATTCCAGACTTACTTGTGTTTGGTGATCTCCTGATTGTTTCCTCAGCATTCGGACCCTGCTGGGTTGGGATCTTAAAGCTGACAATAATCCTTCAGGAGCAGGACTCACAGTGCTCCTGATTCTATGGGGTGCAGACTTGCTCAGCCTGTCCCAGGAGTTCTGATCCTGGTAAGCAGAATTAAGACTGCCATGCTTTAGGCCCCTGCTAAGACCTTCTCAAGACCTTTGCACTTTGGGAGGCCCCTGGCTGCTGAGGCCTTTTCAGTATGGTTGCCTCACCAGCTACCAACCTTATGGCAAATCCACTCCAACCAGCATTCAAATCTGGTTGCTATATACTGTTTGAGTCTGCTCACTCTTCCAACCTTTCCACTCAAGGCTCAGCTTCTGCCAACAATTGAAATCTCTGGAAAGGCTTCCTCCCATCATGGGCCTATGGTTGTGGGGCAGCCAATTCCAGCCTGTGGCAATCACTTGTCTAATTCATCAGATTTCCACCACTTTGTATCATATGTTGCATCCAGCTCATCACTTCCTTGCTGTGTTCTCTGAGCTATGACTCTGGGTAAGCTCCCCATGCCAGGTATGGCTGGGTTTTCTCTTTTCCTCCAGTCATTCTAGGAGAGCTCAGCTGAATGATCCTTCTGGTCCATGATCTTGCCTACAATAAGATTTTTAATGAGCTTGAGCTGTCTTAAAGGTGTAAGCCTATCTATAGTTTCTTCTACCCCATTTTTCTTTTTTCTGATGTGATTTTCAGAAATACCTATGGAAATTCTGGAATCCTCTTTTATATGTCTGATAAAAATATGACTCAGAAAGTCTTCATTTGAATGAAATATAAATCTGTCTGTGAAAGATCTTTTTGACTTTGGTTTTTTCTACACAGTTGAAAATACTGTTATGATAGGATGGCTATGCTACAATTAAATACACATACTATAAGAAATCGACTTGTCAAAACTGGCTTGTTAAATAAGCTTGGAACCATTATCTGAATAACAAACTAGATCTGAACTTGGATTGCAAACTTCGGTTTTATGGGTCTTCCAATGACCTAATTGTTATAATAATTGAATATACCAAGTTTCCTTATCCATCAGGAAAGTCCTACACTCTGTGTTTCCAATGACTCAGAAAACACACAAATGTCTCTCATGGTAAAAGATACCAAGTTCTGGATTTCCTCCATCCAATGTCCTTACAGCTACACATCAAGGTATTGTTGTTCTAAATTTAGCTTCTGTTTGAGGGGAATTGCCCAGTACAGCCCCCATGACAAGTAGTTATCAAGGTCTAATGTCAATAGTGCGGAGACTAAAAAAACCTATCCCTAGACCAAGAGACAAGGAGACAAGATGGCAGGTTATTGTCCCTTCCTTCCTAATCAATGAAAAATTTTAGTGCATTTTATGTGGCAAAAGTTCTACTCAATACTGAGCAAGATAAGAAGAAATGTCAGTAAATTTAGAGCAAGTACAGTGGGTAAGACACTGACTCAAGACCCAGACTTCCTGGGTGCAAATCCCACCTCTGTCACTTATGAGCTCTGTGAACTTGGGCAAGGTTCTCTTTAGGCTTCATTTTCTTACCTGTAGACTATCCCAAACAATGATATCTACATTATGAACTTGTTGTGATAATTAAATGAAATTTAAATATATACATATATGAGTAGTTCTGACATAATAATAATCTCTCTCTTTCTCATTCTCTTTCTCCTTACCACTTAAGATGGCTAGGACACATTATGAGTCTTTAGACAAAAAATAAATAAATAAATAAATAAAAAATACTGGTTCCTCTACAAAGGGTGAGACCTGACAGGAATGTGGTTTATAGAAAAGAGTCCAAAATTAGGTTATGTTTTAGTTCTCTAGTTTTTACTTTGTAACAAGCCTTGGCAAAAGTACTCAAACAACCCAGGCCCGCTATCCTTAAGTGCAAAAATAAAGATGTTGGCATTTGCCACATTATAAGGTCACTGGGAAAATAAATAAGATAATAAATGTGAAAAATTATCACAGACTAAAACTTCTCAAGTAGTATTTCATGTTATATGTTTTACATTTTCTTTCATTCCCACGCTTCTCCTCTCAACCTTAAATAAACAACAACAATAACAACAACAACAAAAATTCTCCTTGAAATGGTGGATCTGGAAAAGTTTAACTCATCTGAAGTTCCCAAATTTGTTTTTGGATGTAGACCAGTGAATTAAATTAATTTTCAAAGCTTTGCTTGGATATTAAAAACAATTACAATGACAATTTTCTGGTTTTAGGAGATGAGGAGAGGTTACAGAAAATATATCGGTTATTTAACCCAGTTTGTTACATGCTTCAGAAGAGGTGACATCGAACATGGCCTAAGTGAATAAAGAATAGCATTAGACAGGCTCTCAAATAAGCTCTGTCCTTGTTTTCCATTTTCTGATCCTAAAGTGTGGTGCTTTTCTTCTTACCTCCTAGTTCTGATCTCAGTGTGTGTCCACTACACTTCCAGCCTCACTCCTGTCCATGCCGTCTGTGTGGAGCCCGGTCCAGGTTTGGATAAACGGAGTGAGTCTTAAATCCACAGCACCTCCCCACCTCTGTTCCTCCCTGCCTACGTACATGCTGTTTTCTGTGATCTGCAAAAATCAGAATCTGCATTCAGCTACACCCCATTTAACAACAGCAAAATCACTGACCATAATCAATGAATATTCTCAGCACTAGGTGAAAGGAGCTGTCGGAATGCATCATAGGACACATGTCAACAGCATAAAGCTTTCAATAGAAATAGCAGAGAAAGGGAGCATGACCCCTTGTAAAGTTAATTGCTCCAATTGGGGATTACACAGGATTAGGTGGGAGTATAAATCTTATGCAGTGCTTGTGGCAGTCATTGTTCCGCCAAAATACAAAGAGCCCTCACCTCTAAGGACTAATGTCAGTCTCGCTTTATTTTTGCAACACTTGTTATTTCCACTGCTGAAATTCTCCAGTTTTTCTATTTGTTCATCATAGTTTATTTTTCCTTATGAAGCAGATAGGGACAGATATGAAAGTCATGTCTGGGGTGATTTTACAAATGCGTGGTGCAACTTGGTATTGATGTGATAAAAGCCATTCTATACCTAAACTCTTGTAATTCTTCATGCTGATGGAGGCTGTATATGTCCATAGAGGGATTTCTCCCCACACTTCTCCTTTCTCATACCTCTTTTGCAAACTGCTCTGTCTAGGTGTCATGTTAAAATGAGGCTAAACTGAATTTCCCATCCAATATGCAACATGATCCCCACTCAAAGCAAAATCAATCTTCATTTGTCACTTCCCCCAAAGTCCTAAAAGACTATATCATTACATTTGCACAATTCACACATGGCCCCACCACCAGGGGCAAGAAGCTGGGCCTCCTGATCTAGCCCTGCAGTGATCTCTCAAGAGTTTCCATTAAGATACTGGATGGGTTTTTGCTCAATTTACTCTCTGGCTGACTCAATTCTATGTCTTAGACAATGAATGCTTTTGTAAAGAAAATGTTCTTGGCTTGTAAATCTTTATTTTTTTAAAAAGACTCCACTGCAGATCTAAAAATTGATTTCCTTTGCTATTTTTCCTTAATTCCAAATAATGTGGCATATGCTGCTACTGCCTTGAGGAGCAGGAAGGCCATAATTTACCAGATGTGAGGCTATTAGGCCTTCATTTCCTGAAGCAATGAATTAGCAACTCTTTTTCCCTGTCACAGAAAATTGTCACCCATAGAGTCCAAGATACAATAGCAAGTCCAATTATTATGTTTCTTCAAGTGGGCCCAGCTGAAAGATGAATAGCTGAGAAAGAGACACACTGGTTTGGAAATTGCCTGCCATCAAAGGCCAGATAGGGGCAGGGATGGAGCTGCAGAAAATATTCTTTTATATTTTATTTATTTTATATATTCTATTTATTTTATATATTCCATAACATAAATGTTTCAAAAATTACATAAGAATTACTCTTTCTAACTAGTCAAGGTGAAATATCACAGATAATATCTTTAATGTTGTTGGTTCTGATTCTCTAGAAGGAAACACCTACCTTTCACTTTCGAAAGCACTTGTTCCCTTCCTAATTTTTAATGAAATAAATAAATAAACAGAATTGATTACTAAAGCCAGAAAACAAAACAAAACCAAGCAATTCACAGTAGCAGCAGCAGAAAGGTAGAGTAAAGCTTGGGTCTTAAATGCTGAATTTTAAAATGGGTTAAATATTTTAAATATTCTTTTAAATATATATTAAATTTTATAACACATTTACATATTATATTTAATTCTATATTGATATTTTAATATTGGAGGTGTTCAGACTTTGAGAAGAAAGATACAGCTGTATTTACCTATAGCTCCCCTGAATGGATAGTATATTCTTATCCTACCCTATGGAAGTAGCGTTAATGTGTGTGGTAGATTTATAATTTGCTTTTTGAAGAAAGTGTTCTCCAAAGTTGACTTTGCTATTTTCATTTCATAATGAAAAAATCTACTTATGATTTGGTTAAAAAAATATCAATTAGCATTAATGATACAATATAGTCCATGTTTCTGAATACATAGAAAATTATGGATACTTTTCTCTTATTTATGCATGTAGTTAACCATCATGTCTAAACTATACAGAAGAGGTGAATGACACAGTCACTGTCCTTGAGGAACTTGGGAACCAGTAGGGAGACAGGAGAGTCGTCCCTGAAGCAGTGGGAGGATAATTACTAGATGGCACAGGAGGGGATGAGAGCCGGTGTGTGTAGTAGAGCACACATGTCAGTGTCAAGGCCATCTGAAATGAAGACTGTGTGCTGTGGGGTGAAGGCACTCAGGAAAATTTGCATCTCTTTCCCTAAGAAATTTTTCAAAATAAAGAAGAGAAGATTGGGGGGAAGCAGGAAGGGAGTTTAGGTCCTAGCTGTAAAAAATGGGAAGGAGAGGATGACAGAGAACCTATGTTGAAAACACCCAGTCTTTTCCTTTATGTTTATGGAAAGGTTTTCATGAGACTGAGGGGCAATAAAAATGATTTAGAAAAAAGTAACTTGTATTGATTGGGCAATAGTAAAGAAAGGAGATTTACCCTTTGAAGAATAGTATATGAAGTTCATAATAATAATTAAAATTAAAATCATTTTTCAAAGGCTAGTATAAGAAAAGGGCATGTGGACTTTTACAGAGTCGTTATCGATGACTTCACATGGTAATGTCAGGAAAATCTATCCTTCTGCCAGCTTTGGAAGACTATGAATCTTTGAAAGTCAGCATAGAAGATTCAATCTATTCCTGAAATGTGCTGATTAATACCACTTAGATCCTAAAAAATACCAAATTAGGTCTTTGATACTTCAAGTTTTCCTCAGGTAAATGATAAGAGCCACGTTTCCTATTTTATAATTTCTAGGTCACCTTCTGCACTCCCCTGAACTCTTGATGAAACAGGCTGCTGGTCTCCTATGTAAGTTGCAAACTTTCCCTCTTTTATGGATTTGAACGTGTTATTTGGAGTGCCTGAAGTAATAGACACCACTGTCCTGCTTCATTGCTTTTTTGTTCAAAATTCATTTTCAAGATCTGACTCAAATTCTCCCCATTCCTTTTCAGCTTACTTCCTCAGCAAAACTTACAAAACACACATAAAAATCACTGTAGAAGTTACAGGAAAAATATAAAAATACATGGTTCTTGCTCACGGATAAACAATTCTGTTTAAGGAGAACGAACACCCAAAGGGAACAATACCTTGGAACACAAGCTCAAGTGGCACATTGAGAACCCAACTTGACAGCATTAATACCGAAGGAACCAGGCTGTTAGTTTAGAATTTAAAATATCCCACCTCCTCAGTCATTAGCCATTTCATTCTGTCATGCCTGTAAATGGACTCTTCATAAGTTGTCGTCATCAGGTGCCTAAGAAAAACACAAATAAATCAAAGTCAACACACTTTTATTTATTTACCCAGAGATTTGGGAAAAAATGATATCACAGTGAGGGTTCTGATTATGAATGAAGTACATTGAAAAAGTCTTACATCAAAAAATGCATGTTGGTGGTTCTATATGACATCATCTGATAGATACAAGAAAGATTTTATGTCGATTCAAACTACTATTTTATTGCAGTTGTATCAAATAAGGTAAGCCTCCTCTTAGGACTTTAAAAATATTTACCTTTCCTAGGCAATTACTTAACTTTGCAATTACCCAGAAAGTGAGCTCATGTGGAGAACAAAATATAGTAAATAATTTTAACACAGGCAATTAAAAATTAGAATTTTCATGTGCTACTTCTAAATAGAGTTGGTTGCTTTATGGACAGTTCCTATATGGACAGTCATCATCATCATGTTCTCTCTTTTGACCATATTTATAGTAGCTGTTTGCTAAATTCAATTTAGAGGGTCTCTCTGAGTCTATTTCCATTGGTTTTCCCCTCCCCCGGGGTATGAGCAGCACTCTTCTGCTTTTTTAGCATGTCTCATAATTTTGTATTAAGAAACTGGGCCTTTTAGATAGAATAACAACTCTGGTTCTAATTTTTGTGTTTGATTTTTCCTCCTGAGAAGTTTGTTATTACTGGGTGTTTTGTTTCTTTTCCTTTTTTTCTTACTTAAAAAAAAAATAAACTAGTTAATCAGAAGAACCGATTACCTCATAGTATATGGCCACTGATGTCTCTGCTCAGATTTAAAAAAAAAAAAAATCCTACCTGAGTTTTTCAGCCTGGCTTCTCGGGGGTCATCCTTGTATTTGCATGTCTTAGTGGTTTGCCAGTGATGGACCTGTCGTGGATGGTGCTCAAACCTCTCTAGTGTCTACGCTTCCACTCTTGTTATTGGATGTGAGCTTGGTTTGAGGAGTGTGATCCAAGTCCAGGCAGTCTGACAGTAGGTCCCCATTCTTCTTTTCTGCTAGGCTTTCCTAGATCTCTACTGAATAAGGGCACAGGCTTTCAGATAGCCAGGGATATAAGAAATGATTATCAAGGCACTCTGTGGCTATCTCCCTTCCAAGACCACTCCTCTGGTATTCCACTTACCCCTCAACAGGGACCATAAACTCAGGCTACGTGAGCTGCAGACTTTTCTTATCTGCTGCCAGGTGTGGGCTTTCCTCCTTCCACTCCAAATAAAGTTAGCTTCCTGCAACAGCAAAGCTGCTCGCTTTCACAGGCTGCCTTGGGAGATTTCCAGGTACTTGGGATGACTGTTCTTACCAAATTTACCCACTTTTATAATTCTTTTAGAGGGAGATGACTTGCTGATCTCTTGATTCTTTCATACCCCAAATTCTGCTACATCCCTCAACCTAGAATCTTGTCTTTTTCAAGAGATTTTGGAAGTTCACCTTTGTTTTCCCTGTGGTGTTGGGCTTCGCTTCCTGGCAGGTGGCCCCTCATCACTGCCTTGAGAAAACTAGTCAGACTTCAGGCCAGTGTGATCTGAACACCAGTCTGGTAAGGGAAGAAAGAGATTAGCGTTTCAATTTTGTATAATGCTAAAGGTGAACATCAGCTAATCAATTCCACATTTCTAAATTAAATATACAGTCTTTTAACTGGCAATATGGTGTTCAGTGCACAGACAGTGAAAAACAAACCCATGCAAATCCGCTAAGCTCATGCAGTTTGTCTTCCAGATAGGAACATAAAAATGCTAAAGAAAAAAATGTGTTCAGAAGAGAAATACTTCAAGCAGCATGAATCAGTGAGTTCTCATTAGCCCCCCTGGGGCTGTGGGAATTAGCATAGGCTAGCTCTCAAGAGAAAGCTCCTCCAGGTCCCACCCATTTTTCCTTAAGTCCAAAGAATCTTTATAAAATGTAATTTAAAGGTACCTAATAAATGAACAGACAAGAGCACCAAGAATACACAAGACTGAATCAACCTTTCCTTTCTTGTTCTGTCCCCTCGTCATGGTACTGTTTGGCATCTCTGGCTGGGTGAAGGGGATATACTTGGGTGTCGCCCCTCTGTACTTCCACCTGGACCCTGCCAGTCACTTGAGGGAGGTCTGAACCTAATCTTTATGTTCCATTTTCTGACAGCAATGTCTAAACTCGATATTTAGACAAATTTGATACTCTACCAAACTTGGGCTCTCAACCAAGCATTACGTCCCATCTAAGTAATTTTTTCTTAAAATCTTATACAAAGTTTTTGCTTCAGAGAGATAACAGTTCTGTACATGATTTCTAGTTTGCATTCCTGTTTTCCTTCATGCTTGAAAACAGAATGGCAAGCACAAAGTTAGACTATGATACTTTCTATATCAGAGATTTCCCGCTTCCTCGTAGTATGATATGTTTATAATTATGATTTATGATCAGTTTATAGTCAACATGCCTCGTAAAAAGAAAAATTCAGTCTATCAGTTTAAATCTCTAGGAACAAAAATATTAAATGGGGAAGGTGGGCTATGTTCCAATTATCCATTAGGTCGATATATTTATAAAACAAAATAATTACGCCATAAAGTTAGCCGAGATTGATTGGCCTGGATGTAAAACACTAAGCAAAAGCCTTGCAATGTGGCCCCTGAAACGGGCTTGCATGAAAGCACAGGTAAGATATTAATCAGATTTTTGGTCCCTGCCTATTTACCCCTTCGGAGAGAGAAAACGGAGGTGGCTGTTAGTCTGTGAGGTTGTGCATTACCACACTATTTCCACTACCTGTGAAGTCTGTGAGTTAAATCATTTTCAAAGAATTAGTCACTATGTTAAGTTTGTTTTTTTTTCTGGCATGCTTTCACTCTCTGTTTTGCTAGTACTCCAAAGCATTTTCCTATTCAATAAAAATAAGTTCAAAATATGCATTACAGACGTAAAGGCACCTAGCTTAACTCACCTTCCCTCCTGCTCCCCAGCTGTCCTCAGTGGCATCTTCTCCTGCCACATTTCCACTGCCAGGAAACAGAAGAGAAATTTCTCTCTTCTCTGACTATAATTTTCAATCCCCCCCCTTCAGATAAACCTGGGCACACAGCACCTTTCCCTTCCAATAAACGTTTGGAAAGGCGGCCAGCCATGGCCTGTCACAGACATTGAACTGGTGAACCTTGTCCGACTAAGTCACCTATTGACAATCAGCCAGAGGAAAGGGGATTTGATGACAATGGAAGTAATTGGGTTAGGAATAAACAATTACTCCACAGGCAAGCTGGCCCGCGTGCATTGCTTCTGAGGACCTCAAGTGCCCTAGGAGCCAAGTCACAAATCCCACAAAGCCTTCTGCACTTAGCATAGCACCTCACACAAAGTAGGTTGTGCGTTTGATAAATATTTGGTTAGTGAGTGATTGAATGAAACCGATGGGTGACTACAGAATAATGAAGATTCTTTTTATGGGAAAGTGATGCCAGTTTTCCTGGAATAATGTAGAAAAACACCTGCCTTTACATATGAGTCTGAATTACATAGCTTTAAAAATCTTCTAGCCTCATAAACAAAATTCTTTGCTTTTTGTTTATCAATGCATATAGATATTTTGCTCAAAACCTGAGAATGATTTCTCTTTTTTATTCAGAGTAAAAATAAAGGTACTTACATTAGCGTGCAACCCCTGGCATGAGCTCTCCTGGCCTTCCCTTCTTAACCTTTCCAACTCTGGCTTTTACTCTTCTTGAGCTCACTTCAGCCGCCCACGCTGGCCTCCTTGACGGTTCTCAGATGCACCAGGTACGCGCTCAGAGGCCTCCAGATCTCTTGCTAGCTGTTCCATCAGCCTGGTTATTTTTCCCAGATAAACACATGGCCCATTCCTCGTCCCCTTTAAATGTCTCCTTTGCACAGAAGGTGACTTTGACCACCCTGTTTAATACATTCCCCTTATCCAAACTCTCCTTTTCACCTTGTAATGCTCTATGTTTTTCATCACTTACCACCTCCTAACATAAGGCATAACTTACTTATCACATTTTGTCTGTCCCCTGTGACTTGCTTCTACTCCACAGTAGAATATAAGTGTCACGAGGGCAGGGATATTTACGTTTTGCCTGCTACCATACCTCTAACAATGCCTGACTTGTAGGGGTCGCTTAATAAGTATTTGTCAAATGAATTGTTATTTATAAAATGTTTTGGACCATTTGTTATGTTAGGAGTTGGAAAACTAGGGTGGTATTTTAGTCGTTTTTAAAGTGGGCCACACATCAAAATCACACAGGACCCTTGTTAAAATAGATTCCAGATCTCCACCAAAGAAAATTGGGATTCAGTGGTCTAGGGTGGGATTCAGACCCCCCTGTGTGGGGGCCTCATAATATTCTGATTAGCTCCCAAATGGTAGAAAGAACATGATTTTGGAGTCATATCCATGTAACTTCAACTCTCTGCTCTGCAGTTTATTAGCCGCCTGTGGGATCTTGGACAAAGCACTTATTGAAGCTATTCCTTACCGGCCTGTTCTCTCATCTGTAAAGTGGGAGCAAGTATTTAGGGGATGAATAATTGAATGACAGAATAGATCAGAGGCCCTCAAAGGGATTTCCATAAATAACATATACGCAATGGAGGTAACACAGGCCTGAAGCACAGGCACTTAAGGGATAGTAATGAACTAGTTTTCTGTAGGCACAGTTATATTTAACAAATAAGCAGAGGCATATCCTGTCCATATTTGCAGCTTTATTGGTTTGGCAAAGGCTAAGTTTACTGGGGCTTCATCCAAGCATGAACTATTCAATCCTTGTACTTGGAATAGATAGGGGCTAGCTAATGCTGGCAGCTCTTTGGGAAAATGTCCTAAGTCTATGTGATGGGTACATTTTGACAAAAATAGAGAAGTGGTATGTTGCTGTGGGAGATTAATAAGTAGTCTTGTTTGAAATGACTCTGCCTTCATTTGATTCAATAATTTTGACTCTGTAAAAGATTCCTTCCACCATGTTTCCCTGAAAATAAGACCTACCCAAAAAATAAGCCCTAGCAGGATTTCTATGCATTTGTTAAATATAAGCCCTACCCCAATAATAAGACCTAGTGATGGGTCATGCATTTTGGCACGGAAAGAAGACATCCCCTGAAAAAAGCCCTAGTGTGTCTTCTCGAGAAAAAATAAATATAAGACAGCGTCTTGTTTTCGGGGAAACACGATAGGGTTCTGAGAAACACACAAAAAGAATTCATGCACTGTCTTAACATGAATCCAGAAGAAAGTACCTCAGTGCTCACTGGTGATTATCACACAAAACCTGGGGTTTTCCTGCCAACTTGGAGTTTATTTTCACAGAGTAATTCGGGTAATATTTTCCAACATTAAGGAATTCATTCATAAATTCACCGTGGTCTTTCTCTGATACAACCAATAACAGGGTCCATTTTCACGAAAGTATTTATCTTCCACATACTGTCAGTTTGTAGTACAATTTTGAGCACAATATCTGGGGGGTGGGGGTGTCAGTGTACCTTGCTGAAGAGAGTCCACACAGTCATGTCCTGCTTAATGACAGTTTAGTCAGTGACTGGCTGTGTGTACAGTGATGGCTCCATAATGTTAGGGAGGCCCGGTGGTGGCTCAAAGTAGTCACCAAGATAATCACAGAGAGTAAGAGCAAGTCAAGCTTGAGGAAGAAAGGAAAAGTTTATTTTAATGGTTTGGACAGCAAACTGGGCCCTGTCCTAGCTCCTGCAGGAGTCATGGAGAGCACAGTGCTGGGTTTCATATACAACTTTTGGAGGTCGTCAGCTACTTCTTAGAAATTTCCAGGGTCTTGATCAGGCTGTTTCCATCACATCTTCCCCTAACAACTTGTATCTCTCTGTCCATGTCAGAAAGTCCTGGGCCATTAACTGGTTATCCAAAACAACCAGCTCCACAAAATTACCCACCTGCAAGTCCCCACTTAGCCCCACTCCCACACTAGCCCAGGTGAGCCTGACCCTACCCAGTCCAAAATAGCCTAACCACCTCTGCCATCCACCCTGCTCATGTTTAACTAACTATTTTACCTAATAAGATGACGATGGAGCTGAAAAATCCCTGTCCCCTAGTGATGTAGCCATCTTAATGTCACAATGCAATGCATTGCATGTTTGTGGTGAAGCTAATGTAAACCAACCTGCTGTGGTGCCAGCAGTACCCAAGTATCACACACAAGCTGATGTGCAGACATCCCCGAAATGATAATAAATGACTGTGGTATTGATTTATGTGTTTACTGTCATTATTTTAGTGTCTTCTTTCCGCTTGTAAATAAAATGTTAAAGAGCAGTGGAGACAATGGGCACCCTTGCCTGGTTCCTGATCTGAGTGGAAATGATTTCAGTTTGACTCCATTCAATACAATATTGGCTGTAGGTTTGCTGTAGATG
>NW_003852440.1:38615-90924 GCF_000181295.1 Otolemur garnettii | reverse complement strand
AGGGAGAGGGATTCGAGGGTTCACTTCTGTGGTTCATCTTACAAGGGTACAAGTGAATCTTTTTATGAGTAGAATATGAATGTTTTAACACAATAACTAAGAAAGTTACATGAAGGCTATATACCCCCAAAGTGCATCAATGTACACAGTTACCATTCAATAAAAATAAAAAAATAAAAAAATAGAATGAATTCAAAGAATAAAGAAAAGTGACAAAAGCAAAAAAAAGTAAATAAATAAAAAAAATAAAATGTTAACGTAAAACATCCTTAGGCAGATCTTTCAGGAGGTATTTCAGAAGAAGGAGTTGTTATCATAGGAGATGACAGCTGTGTGTGTATGTTCCTGCCCCAGAAGACCTTCCAGTGGGACTGGATCTGGAGACAGTGATATTGATGATCTAACCCCGTGTAGCCCTAGGTTAATATCTTTGTTTGTGCCTTAGTTTTTAAGAAAAGTGTTCAAAAATTAAAAGAAGTTAAAATAGAAGAAAACTTATAGAATAAGAATATTTTAAAAAGGCCAGGTGTGATGGTCTGTAATCTCAGCACCCTGGGAGGCTGAGATGGTTGAATCACCTGAGTTAGAGACCAGCCTGAGCTAGAATGAGACCCAGTCTCTAGAAACAGCCAGGAGTTGTGGTGTGTGCCTGTAATGCCAGCTACTTGAGAGGCTGAGGCAAGATCTCTTGAGCCCAAGAGTTTGAGGTTGCTGTGAGCTATGATACCACTGCACACTACTGAGGGTAACAAAGTGAAACGCTGTCTCTCCCCGCCCCCAAAAAGAATGTAATGAAAGAAAGAAATAGTTTCATATAGTTGTATAAATGTTTGTGTTTTATGCTATATTATTACAAATGAGTCAAAAAGTTTAAGAAAACAAAAGTTTATAAAATAAAAAGTTATAGTAAGCTAACTTTTTCATTTATTATTAGAGAAAAAAGTATTTAAGTAAATTAAGTGTAGACCAAGTGCACAGTGTTTATAAAGTCGACAGTAGTGTGTGGTGGTGTCTGAGGCCTTCGCATCTGCTCTCCACTCACTCACTGATCACCCACAGCAACTTCCACTCCTGTGAGCTCCCTTCATGGTGCCCAGACAAGTGTACCATTTTTTGTCTTTGTGCCATATTTTTACCCTACCCTTTTTATCTATCTTAATACCTCTGATGTTTAGACACACACAATACTTACCAGGTGTTACAATTGCCTACAGTAGTCAGTAGAGTAACAGACCTACTGTGCCGGTTGGTAGCCTAGGCGCTCAGACTGTGCCCTGGAGCTTAGGTGAGCAGTAGGCAATACCCATGTAGGTTTGTGAAGTACACTCTGTGCTATTTGCAGTGAAGAAACAGCTCAATGATATACTTCTCAGAATATATGCCTGTCATTAACTGATGGGTGACTGTATTACAACAGAAATGCATGATGATTAAACTAGAGATGAAATTTTAATGTTAATTAAAATGGAAGTCAATAGCAGAACTTGCCAGTGTGTTTCTGTTGATAATGTTAACTATACCTAAATAACTTTGGTGGAAAACTGCAGTTGGACAATCAAGCACTGCTTTGGAATTTTGTTTTGTCATTATGTGACATATGGCTATTATATATCTCTTGAATTGTGATTTAACATTCTATGTTTATGATTCATCTCAAAATAAAAAAGAAAGGTGCCATGTTCTTTATTTAAAGGCTTTTATGGGACCTGGATCTGAGACTTCAACATAAGAAGAATGTAATGAGCCTTTATTGTTTGAGTGACTGGCTTGCCAAATATAATAACATGCTGCTTTTAATCCATGTAACCAAGGAGAGGAACATTAGCTAGAAAATTATAGAGAGTGCTATATATACCCCAGGGCCACACCCATGCTGAGTGAGCCCTTCAGGCATTCCTTCTCTTTTGCCCAATTTATTACCATTAATACTTTTCACTTAGGAACCAAAAAAGTGAAATTAATACAAGTCAGTGGAAACTTTCAATACTAACTTCTAATACAAAGTCAACTGGCTACTTGAAAAATAATGCAGTTTAATATGCCCACCCCAGCCAATCATAAATTATGTTTTTTAAAAGATTGTTGGCACGGTGATGTGCGTAAGGCACTGAAATCATAATTGGCACTACCGTTTTGGCCCTGTGACCAGTTTTACATCAGGGACTTATTTTCCAGTTTTTTCCTCTGAGTTGTTGTAATCATTTGCTCTAGTAGAATCTAAATTGAATGGCATGCACAATAAATGTGCCCCCTCCTGGAGCTCACACAGGCCTTGTAAAATGCAAAGAAAACAGTGGGAGGCATTGAAGTGGTTCACACACTGACCTTTAAAAACAGAAGAGGAGAAAAGAATATCTAAAAGCCCAGGTTAGTCCAGAATCCCACCCACAGGACTTCAGATGGCCTACTGCTCAACCCAGTCAAACACTCATTTCCACGTGTCACCAGCAGACAGATCCAAAGACAATGTGGTCAGCCCAGATCCATAAATATAAAGCCATCATGTGAGGATGAAGTCTACTTTGGAGAGTCTGTGAAGTCATTTTGCCCAAGTTGGTAATCATACTTAATGTTTGGTTTTGCAGTACAAATCTAAGTTAAATAAAAAGGGCTAAATTTCTGCACAGCTAAGGACACAACAATTAAAGCAAATTGACAAACTTCAGGATGGGAAAAGATATTTCCATGTTACAAATCTCACAACGGGTTGATAACTACAATCTATAGAGAATTCAAATTAATCATCATCAAGAACAACACCACCACTCAGCAAATAATCCCATCTATCTCTGGACTAGAAATATGAAAAGAACCTTCTCTGAAGAAGACAGATGAATGATTAAAAAACATTGAAAAATTGCTCATTGTTCCTAATCATCAGAGAAATGCAAATGAAACCTCTCTGAGATATCACCTAGTGAGAATAGCCTACATCACAAAGTCCCAAAGCTGCAGATGCTGGAGTAGATGTGGAGACAAGGGAACACTTTTATACTGTTGATGGGACTGCAAACTCATACAGCCTCTTTAGAAAGAAGTATGGAGAATCCTCAAAGAATTAAAAATAGACCCTCCATTTGATCCTGCAATCCCATTACTAGGCATCTACCCAGAAGAAAACCCATCATTTTATCATAAGGACATTTGCACTAGGTTGTTTATCACAGATCTATTTATAATCATCAAAATGTGGAAACAGCCTAAATGTCCACCAATGAGTTGAATGGATTAATAAACCATGGTCTATGTATACCATGGAATATTATTTAGCCACTAAAAAAGATAGAGACCTTACATCGTTTGTATTAACCTGGATGGAGTTGAAACACATTCCTCTTAGTCAAGTATCACAAGAATGGAAAAGCAAATATCCAATGTACTCAATACTAGTATGAAGCAGGAAGATGATCTAATACATGCCCGCAGAAGAGAAAAGCTCAATTCAAGATGTGGGGAGGAGGAAGAAGGGAGGGGTAAGGGAGAGGAGGCCAGGGTTTGGTGTGCTCCCACTTGTGGGCACAAGGTGGGTGTATATGGCACTCTTCCTAGGGGTGGGACGCAGCTACAACAGGGACTCTCCCTAACAAATGCAAACGCTGTAACCTAATTCTTTGTACCTTGAAATTAACTTGAAAAAATTTTAAAAGGGGTAACCTACCAAAACTTTTTCTAACTATTTATAAAGTACTTTACAAGCTAAATGTATTTTCAATGGATGGGAAACTCTATCAGAGATGCTCAGAAAAAAGAGATTTTTTTTTTAGATTTTTTTTTATTAAATCATAGCTGTGTACATTAATGCATAAAAAGAGATTTTTTGTTTTTCTATTTTAAAAGTCACCTTAGTTAGAAATTCAGGTGTTATTCCATGCAGTTTCACTCCATTGGCTAGGACAGAACGGACAGCTTTGAAAAGATGAAGTCTGGCCCCAGCCATTTCTCCTTCTCCTTTCCATCCGACAGGACAGAAAATTAAATTAAAATTAAAATTTTTTTTCTCTCTCTAACACCATTAATAATATTCAGCTATTAAAACAGAGTTGACCTTTTTATCAGTACCATGTAATACGCACTTAAATATAGGATTACACTTGCCAGATTCTGGCTCTGGAGCTATCTGTATATGAGTATTGACATTCTTTGTTTCTCTTTGTATTTGCCTGTTACCTCTTTGGTTCTGCCTTTAATATGAATTTTTTTTCACTTTATTTTAACTGTATTTCCTTTAACAAGTAATTTTTTTTATTTAATGCCAATCTTAGTATCTATGAGTTTTATTGAAAAATTCAAGCCATTCATATTTACTATAATGATTGATATCAATGATGTTTATTATTTCCATCTTTATCATTTTGTTGATTATTTCATCTTCATCTTTCTTCTATTTCAAATTTCTGCTATTTCAAAAAATAAATAATTTTTCCAGATCTGTATCAGTTGGCTTTTGTTTTGCAATTTGAAAATAAAAATTCATTTTATAGATTTTAACACCATGATTTTTCATTTCACCTTAATCCTTTATCTTCAATTCTATTTTATTGAGCTATCATTGGCAGTTATAAACAAATAAATATTTTAAATTTTTCATGCAAAGTTTAATTTTAAGAGTATTAACATTTCTATCTCTAATAATCATACACTTCCATTGAAATATTTAAAAGAAAGAAATTGACTATCATTTTTAGCAAAATACTCTATCGCCCAACAAAAATTTATCTTGCCCTTTACATTTTGTACTCAGAAAGGTAAAAGTTTAGAATCTGTCCACTTATCCCCCCCTTCCCCCCAAATGAAATATTTAGAGTGACTTTACAAAACTATCACCCTAACACCTAACTTTTTCTAATATAATTTCACTCTTTTGGTCTAATGTTCTATCTGAATTTTCTTGAAGTCCCTTCTCCAAAATCTCTTTTAAGAACACATGCTACACATTTCTTACCCATTTAAATTCATCATGTTCCCTTACTCTCTTTTTCATTCCTCTTCCTTTTATTCCCATGTTAAGGTCTCTGTTATGGTTTATTTGTTATTTGGTTGGCATATAGCTATTTTTCTGAAAATTTTTGTTAGATTTGTCAGGCAGAAGATATCAGTTAGTTCACTAACTTTCAAGTTCTTCTATTACTGATGTAATAGAATTGTGAATGGTAAGTGGATACCTAGCAGTGTAACTACGTTTTTCAGCCTTCTTCATAGCTATGACTCACTAGTTCTCACCAATGACATGTGAACAGAAGTGATGTTTATTACTTCTGACCAATGCTCTTAAAAAGCAGTTGTCTAATCCTTTTCGTCTGCTACTGGCTGGGTGTGGATAATAAGGAACAGGTTGCAGGAAAGGGTATAAACATGTGATGGAAGGGCTGTGTCCCTGAATCACTGCATTCGGAAAAGCATCATTCCATCTCTTATCCACACACACTCCTTTATTCTGATCACCTATGCCCACTTTCAATGATTACATAAATGATAAATAACCTTCTGCTGTAAGTGAGCCGCCATAGCATTTCAATTTGTTATAGTAGCTGACAACTCCAACAAACAGCTACTCTCTGATCCTTGCACATCCTCAACTCTCTTTCACTTGTTTTTCTATGAAAGGTAAATGACATTCTAGCTGGATAGAATTCTATTGGGTTATATATTTTTTACTCTTATCTTTCTACATGTACTCTTTAACTATATTTACCTTTCAGTATTTTAGATGAGATTTCTATATTCTTTTATAGGTAACTTTTTTATTGAGACATAATTCACAGACCATAAAATTTGCTTCTTTAAAGTACACAATTCCATGACTTTTGATATGTTCACAGGGTTGTGCTACCACCATCACAATCAATTTTAGAGCATTTGAGCAAAATCTTACACAAAACCCCATATTGGCAATCATTCCCTCTTCCTCCAACCCTCACAGCTCTAGACAACCACTAATTTACTTTTTGACTCTATAGATTTACCTATTTTCAACATATCATCGAATTAAATTGAACCAAACAATATATGGTCATGTGTGACTGGCTTCCCTCACTCAGCACAATGTTTTTGAAATTCATTCATATTGTAGCATGCATTAGTACTTCATTCTTTTTATTGCCCAATAATATTTTATTGTAAGGATATTGCACATTTTATTTAATCATTCATCCCTTGATAAATATTTAGGTAAAGCCACTTTTTGGCTATTAAAAAGAATGCTACTGTGAACGTTCAGGTACAAATTTTTATGCGGACATAATTTTTTATTTTTCTTTAGTATATACCTAAGAATAGAATTACTGGGTTATATGATAACTCTAAATTTTACTTTTTGAGAAATGTCCCAACTGCTTTCCAAAGCAGCCCCATTTTACAACCTTACTCACAGTGTATCAGGGTTCCAATTTCTCTACATCTCTCCATCAATTGTTAGTATGTATATTATGTGTCTCTTTAATCAGAACATTGTATTGGGTGTAAAGGGGCCTCTGTTTGTGTTATATATTTTTCTTTTTTAAATTAATTTTTAATTAAAATCATAACTATACATTTATGGTGTACAATGTGATGACTTGATATACAATGTAGAATGCTTAAATCAAGCTGATTAACATAGCCATCACTTCACTTACTTATTTTTTGTGGTAAGACATGTAACATTTACTCTTAGTTTGAAATATACCCTTGCATTGTGCACATTAGGTGAGATCTCACCAAATGCCCTTCCTCCTCCCAAAATATAGCCCCTTTTGGTAGACTATATTTGTGTTTTTTCACACGTATGAGTATGTAAGTATTTATATATTGGTTTCATAATAGTATTGAGTACATTGGATACTTTTTCCCCCATTATTGAAATACTTTACTAAGAAGAATGTGTTCCAACTCCATGCAGGTACACACAAAAGATGTAAAGTCTCTCTCTTGTTTATGGCTGAATAGTATTCTATGGTATACATATATCGTAATTTGTTAATCCATTTATGGGTTGATGAGCATTTGAGTTGCTTCCAGAACCTGACAATTCCCTGAGGACTGGTAGATTCCTTTTGCTTGGAAGTTTGGAAGATAATCCTTTGAGTTTAGAAATTTCTTCTTTAGGATATGACAAATTGTCTTTTCTCATCCTATATGGAACATGCTGAATAGTTTAAAGATTTAAATTCACCTCTTTCTTCAATATTAAGAAAATCCTTTTTTTCCTTAATGAATTTCCTGAGTCATATTACTTTTCCTACTGCATGAGTTTTATTTTTTTTTCTGCAGTATATTCTCAGTTAAACTTCCTTTATCTACTCTCCAAATCTTTGCTATTTCACTTCATAATATAATTTTTCTTTATATTTTTACTTTATGCTTAAAAGTAATAATTTATTTGTTCATATTTAAAAATTCAGCAATACCTTCAGACTAGCTTCTGAAAGCACAACCATCCATCTGAGAATAACTAGAAAAAATGGACAAATTTAACAGCAGTTGTAAAACACTTGAGAATTATCAGTGTAGAAACAATACAGAGGGGAAGAGCAGAGAGAAGTACGACATTCACTGCCACTTTTCTATTCAACGTGATTGCTAATTTGAATGTCATGCATTAAGAAGCTACTAATGTGAGCAAGGGTTATTTTAGTCTTACCAGGTTGGGGAATAAAAATTTCAGTTCAGAAAATACCAAGGAAGTAAGGTTTAATTAAATACATAAAGCTTTCGGTCAGACTCTTGAAGGGCTTTATGCTAAAGTTAAAAATCAACTGTATAAGACTCAGAAAGTCTTATAAAACCAAATCTTCTTAATATATGACTGCATTATGATAATCTATGCCTGGGCTAACTGCTTGCTAGCAGCCAAATGTAATCCTCTGGAGAAAGATAACATTATCCAAACATCAAATTATTTCTCAAGTTTTCCTATAAAATGGAGTGGAACCTCTAGAGTTGACCAGCTCCTTACACTAAACACCTCCTTGAGTTGACCTAATTTTCATAGACTGGAAATATGCATGTTTCATATGTACATGCACCACTTGTATGTATCAGTTCCTTATCTTGACCACCTCTGTATGTTGGCCAGTCTGTTACAGTCCTTTGGGAGGTCAACTTACAGAGGTTCTACCATATTTGGCATTTTAAGAGATAAGATAAAACAAATAAAAATCAAGAGAAAAAATAGACAATAGAAGCAGATGCACAAGAGGTAGAAAATGGGAGTTATCGACTCTCCCTACTGAAGCACAGAGACAAAAATGTAAATAAATGAATACAGTAAAAATGGTTAAAAAATATACGGTACACTCTGAAAGGGATTTACCTGTATAAAATTGGAATTTCAGAAGGAAAGACATGAGGAAATGGACAGAAATAATACTTGAAGAGGTAAGAGTTGAGAACTTTTAAAAACTGAGAAAAGACACCAATTTATAAATTTAAGAAGCATAATGAATGCCAAGCAGAATAAGAGAGAAATTCATAACCAGAAATAACATATTTAAACTTCTGAAAAATAAATACAAACAGAAAAAAACATTTTTTTTTTTTGAGACGAGTCTCACTTTGTTGCCCTTGATAGACTGTTGTGGTGTCACAGCTCACAGCAACCTCAAACTCTCAGGCTTAAGTGATTCTCTTGCCTCGGCCTCCCAAGTAGCTGGAACTACAGGCACCTGCCACAATGCCTGGCTATTTTTTTGTTGCAGTTGTCATTGTTGTTTAGCAGGCCCAGGCCAGGTTTGAACCTGCCTGCCTTAGTGTATGTAACTGGCGCCCTAACCACTGAGCTACAGGCACCAAGCTACAAACAGAAAAGTCTTAACAGCAGCCCTGGAGAAAAATACACATTGTGTTTAAAGAAATAACAAAAATACTAAAGATTCCCTTCTTAACAGAAACAACCAAATATAAAATTTAGTGGAATGATATCTTCAAAACGCTGAAAGAAAATAAATGACAACTCAGAATTCTTTAGGCAGTATCTATTTCCTTAATTATATAAGAAAAATAAAAACATTTTAAAGACATCCATCACACTTCCTTTCCTATCAAGAAACTTTTAAAAAGTCACTAGTTGATTAACATGAAGGGAAATAATAAAAAGAGTTTTTTAGATAGAAGAAAATATCCTATATAGAAATATGGCAATATAGAAAACAAACAAAAAAATTAAATGCAATTAAAAGAATAAATGTGTAATTCCAAATAAAGTATTTTAAATGGGGTTAATAATAAAAATAATGTGTTATAGAGTTAAAAATGTATGAATAATGAAAATACCTAATAAAAATAGTAAAAAATGGTATAAGAGGAGTAAATAATATAAAGTGTTCAAAGGTCCTTGCTTTGTCTGGGAAATGGCAAAAGTGTTAGTCCACATTAAAACTACAGTAAGTCATGATACATGTTCTGATATATAGGGTAACCATTACAAGAATAGTAAATAAATATGTAATTAATAAGCTAATAGAAAAGAAGTGGAATTTTAAAATTCATCCAAAGGAGGAGAAGGAAGAAAGAATATAATAAAGATGACACACATAGGAAATAAATAGGAAGATGGCAAATTTATACCTAAATATATCAGTAATGGGTTAAAAACTCCTATTAAAGATAAAAGTTATTGAAAGCCAACAACATTCTGCTGATAAAAGATACACAGTATACATAGATTACAGTATGATTAAAAGAAAAAGGTTAGAGAAATATATGCTATACAACCAATAACCAAAAGGAAACTGGGACGTGAATGTGGAGAAAAGGGAACACTTTTGCACTGCTGGTGGGAATGCAAGCTAGTATGTTCCTTTTGGAAGGCAGTTTGGAGAACACTCAGGGATCTAAATGTAGACCTGTCGTTTGATCCTGCAATTCCTCTTCTAGGTGTATATCCAAAGGACTAAAAATCATTTGGCAATAAAGATATTTGCACCAGATTGTTCACTACAGCTCAATTCATAATTGCCAAGTCATGGAAGAAGCCCAAGTGCCCATTGACCCATGAATGGATTAATAATTTGTGGTGTATGTATACCATGGAATACTATGCAGCATTAAAAAAATTGGAGACTTTACCTCTTATATGTTTACATGGATGGAGCTAGAAAATATTCTTCTTAGTAAAGTATCTAAGGAATGGAAAAAAATATCCAATGTATTCAGTACTACTGTGAAACCAATTTACAATCACTTACATGTGCATATGAAAAATGAAACAGAACTATAGCCTAGAATGAAGAAGGGAAGGGGAGGGAGAGAGAATGGGAGAGGGGTAGGTCGATAGAGGGAGGGTTAGTAGGGGAACCACACCTATGGAGCATATTGCAAGTACAAGTTGGATCTATCAGGTGTAGAAATGTCTTAACACTGTAATTGGGTAAATGAGGTGAAGGTCATGTTGATTAGTAGGATTGAAGGATTCCAATTTGTACAAATAATCAACGCATTGAATCCCAAATAGAAAAAAAAAAAGGAAACTGGTATAGACACTTTAAAATCAACTGAAGCATAAAGTATCAACCAGTGGGGAACACCATATACAATAATTTTAGCTGTGTATATATTTACTAAGATACCTTCAATATATGTAAAAAAATTAACAAAACATAGTTTAAAAATAGGCAAATCAACAATAATAACAAAAGATTTTAACATAATTTAAAAAAAATTTAAAAAAGAACAAGCAGATTATAAAAATAAGAATATGGAGCATCTGAAACAGTCAATCAAGAAATTATCTAACTGACAAACTAGAATACTAACAAAATATACATTTTTTTGAAGTACACATGAAACGTTTACTAAAATTAGTAAAATTTGGGGCCATGAAGTAAACTTTAGTTTTAATAGCTTTGAGGTTTATTCTCTGGCCACAATGAATTAAAGGCAAAAAGCAATAACAAAAATAGAGCCAGAATATTCCCAAATGTTTGGAAAATAAGCAATATACAGGTACTTCCACATAAGTCAGATATCGATAACAGATGCAATGCAAACTAAAACATAATTTGAATTAAATGATAATTAACATATGACAATTAGTAGAATGCAGCTAAGACAGTGCACAGAGGCAAGCCTCTAGTCTTATATGTAAATATTAGAAAGCAGAAATACTTAAATCAATAATTGAATATTCATCTTAAACTATTACAGTAAATTAAATATAAAGAGGTAATACATGGAAAATGATAAAGGTCAGAACAATAATTAATGAAATCCCAAAGCAAATGTGAAATTAGAAGAATCAAAAAAGCCAAAAGTTCTTTCTCTGAAAAGGAAGATTAGCAATTCTAGTAATACTGACAGAAAGAAAGGAAGGAAGGAAGCAAGTCAGCAGGCTCACTTTAGCCTTTTGGAAAGGGGTCATTACTATGTAAGTTTTACAGATATTCAAAATCTAACAAGAGAAAACTATAAACAATCATATGCCAATAAACCTCAAATTTTAGATAAAATATACATATTTCTTCAAAAACACACCTTACCAACACTAAATCAAGAATAAATAGAAAATCAAAATATTCCTTTATTTATTAAGGAATTGAATCAGCTATTAAATAATCTCCTCACAAAGGACACTCTAAGCCCAGATAGCTTCACTTGGGAATTCTCCCAAACATTTAAGGAACTAATAAACTAATATTTTAAAAACTCTTTTAAGGAAGAGGAAAAAAGGAATGCTTTCTAGCTAATTTCATGATGCATTAAACTTTGATAGAAAAATCTGATGATAATATTACAAAAAGGAAAATTACAGGCACATTCCCCTTATGAAAATAGATTAAAAAAATCCTTATCAAAATATTACCAAATCCATCAATGCATAAAATAAATAGCACATCATTACCAAATAGAGTTTAAAATTAAACATTCAGTGCAACTTATTACATTATAAGTAAAGAGAAACAAAATCACATAAATTTCATTTCATTTTTGTTATTGTTATAGATACAGAAAAATATTTTGATAAGAGTCAGTACACATTCACAATAAACACTCCTAGATCATAGCAATAGAAAGAAGCTTCCTTAATCTTCAAAGAAGAATCTACTAAATATTTAATGGTGATGTATTAAGAGATTTTTCATTGATATTAGGAATGAAGATAGGACTGTCCTCTCTTGTCACGTCTATTTGGCATTGCATTAGAGGTATTGCAAGGAAAAGAAAGGAAAAGCATGAGAATTAGAGAGGAAGAAAGAAAACTGGAATTTGGGGAGAAGAAATGATATTAAACATAGAAAACCCAAATGAATTACAGCCAAACTTTTAGAATTGACAAGTGACTTTAGCAAGTTTGCTGTATCCCAGATTAATAAAAACAAATTATTTGTCTATATTAGCAAAAAGTAGAAAACTAAATTTTAGAAATATGTTTACAATAGCATAAAAACAGCAGACATCTCTAAATAAATATTATAAAAAATGTACAAGATCTCTATGCTAAAAACTAAAACAATTAAAAAATCAAAAGCATTAATGAGAAAAATTAAAGAAGTCCTAAACAGATCGAGAATATATACCATGTTCATGAAAAGTAAGTCCTTATTGTAATCATGTTAATTATTCCAAGTTCATCTATAAATTTAACACAATTCCAATCAAAATGTCAACATACTCTTTACAGGTATCAACACGCTGCTTCTAAAATCTACATGAAATTCAAAAGGCCTATATCAATTAAGGTTATCATTAAGAAGAAATATAACTGCAAGACTTATTCTACTAATCCCAAGACCTTCTATAAAATGATAGCAATTAATACTTTGAATCATTATTATAGGAACAGAATAATAGAACACAGGGATAGAAACAGCCAAACATGCACGACCGCCAGATTCTAACAAAGGTCACAGGGCAGTGTGTTCGGGAGAGGACAATAATTTCTTTCCTTTTTTTTTTTTTGAGAGGACAATAATTTCAATAAATGGTGCTGACATGTAAATTGAATATCATAAAAGTGAATCTTGATTCCTACTTCATCATATACAGAAATCAATTCCAGAGTATATATCTAAATATAAAGGGTAACATAGCTAAGCTTTTAAACATAGAATAATATCATTGTGATTTAGGAGTAAACAAAAATATTTCTTAATATAATTGGTGCTACACAAAAGAACTCCACATAAAAGGGAAAAATCAACCAACTGTATTAAATTAAAATTAAGACTGTCTTGATTTATCAAAAGATGCCACAATGAGAATGAAAAAGTAGGGAATGAGAGAAAATATTTGTGGTTTTTAAAATTCCCCTATCAGAATGGCCATTATTGAGGGGGGAAAATAGATATTAGCATGGACCCAGAGAGAAAGGAATGCTTACGCACTGTTGATGCAACCACAAATTAGTACAATCTCAATGAAAAATAGTGTGAAGATTCTTCAAAGAGCTAAAAGTAGACCTACTTGATCCAGCAATCCCACTACTGAGTATCTACCCAACAGAGACATCTTTATCACAAAGACACTTGTACCTGAATGTTTATAGCACCACAATTCACAATAGCAAAGATATAGAATCAACTATATCCAGTTGAAGTGTCCTTCAACTGATCAGTGGATAAAGAAAATGTGATATATATATATACCCTGGAGTACTCCTGTAGGACTCGGCCATAAAAAGAAATGAAATAATGTCATTTGCAGCAACTTGGAATGAACCGAAGTCCATTATCCAAACAAAGTATCTTAGGAATGAAAAAATAAACACACGTTCTCACTACTAAGTAGGAGCTAAATGATAAATATACACGGTCATAAAGTGCTGTAGTGGACACTGGCAAACCAAGAAGGGGGAAGATGGGAGGGAGGCGAGGGATTAAAAACTTACCTATCAGGTACAACGTACACTATTCTAGTGAGGGGTGCACTAAAATCCCTGACTTCAGCATTCTGCAAATCGTCCACGTATCAAAAACATTTATGCCCCCCTTATCCTTCAGGAGGAAGAAAAGAAAAATATATAGTAAAACAAACACACAAAAAACTCCTAAATTTAAGTAAACAAACAAAAAGCCAGTGGGAAGAGGCTAAAACGTGTAAGTAGAAATTTTACGAAAGTAAAATCCAAATGTCTATAACCATATGAATAGGTTCTCTGCTTCACTAGCCATGAGGGAAATGCTAATTAAAGCACATGCCAGGTCAGTGCAGACTCACAATTTAAAACACAACTTAGATTTTGTGGCCAAGAATATGGAGCGACCAGTACTTTCACACCCTTTTGTATACTTTGGGTAAGAGGGTAAATTGATTATAATTCACTTTGGAAAATAATTTGACATTTTATTGTATAGCCAGGCATTATCATCATCTATGATCCAGCATTTTCACACCTTGATTTTTTTCTCATGTGTCAGGAGACATACCCAAGAATGTTCATGTCAGTGGTGTTCTTACGAGCAGCACACACACACATTCAAATCTGTAAGGCCTCAAATGTTCATCAATAACAGAATGGATAAATACAAGTATTTTAACACTATGGAATTTCATGAGAGGGACTTATAGTCAAAAATATGGATGGATCTTTAAATCATTCATAATTTTGAGTGATGAAAGAAGGCCACAAACAATTTGCTACTTTAAAGGCCAAATGGCAGAGAAATTAAACCATATATCACATACATGTGTACATATGTGTTTCTTCTTTAAAGGAAGAGAATAATAAAAAGGCAGGAGCTTCATGATAGTTGGAGGGAAAGGAAAGCAAACAGCTTAGAAACCTGACATATATAACTCATCGGTGACCATCTAGTCCTTTAATTACATGAGGGTTTCATTCTGAGATACCCATATAATAGAATATTATGCAACCATTAAAATGAATATATGTGTGTACATGCACACACCCAATAGAAAGAGAGCGAGAGATAGATTGAACACTGTTTCTTGGTATTTCATAAAAATAAAACTCTATCTTAATCAACAAATGCAGGTGCCGTTTTTTAAAAGACACATAGAAGGAGGGAGGGGAGGGGAAAGGAAGAGCAGAGAGAGGGAAGAAGAGACGGGGGTGGGGTCTTGGTGTGTGCCACACCTTTTGGGGGCAAGACATGATTGTAAGAAGGGACTTTACCTAACAAATGCAATTCATGTCTTTTGTGTTTCTTTGTGGTGTAAAAGTTCTGTAGTGAAGGTGGAACACTTTCTTAAATATACTACTTTTTAATTTCTAATTCATTATCACAATAATATTTAATGTTGAGTAAACTTCATTTTTGCTATAGTTCTCATTCCCCGAGCAACCACAAAATAGAATATTGTATATAGTGTGCAGTCTCTGTGCAGATCAGCCAGCCCCCACAATGGCTGAAATAATTGTACCAACAATCGGTAGTTATGTGTGCCATAGTGACACAGTAACCTTCATAGTTAATATTTCTTTTTTTTTTTTTTTTGATAGAAAGTCTCAATCTTTCTCCCTGGGTAGACTGCTTTGGCATCGTAAATCACAGCAACTTCAAAATCCTGAGCTCAAGCAATACCCTTACCTCAGCCTCCCAAGTAGCTGGGACTATAGGCACCCACCACAACTGCTGGCTAGTTTTTCTGTTTTTAGTAGAAATGGGTCTTGCTCTTGTTCAGACTGGTCTCAGACTTCTGAGCCACTTATCTTGGCCTCCCAGAGTTCTGGGATTACAGGCATGAGCCATTGCATTCTGCCGTCATAATTAATATTTCAAAAACTTTAATTCCTTGTATCTTTTGTGATTTTATATCTTCTTTTCTAGAAATAAAAAAGAAATGGAAAATGAGATAGGTGTAGAGAGAAAGTTCACTCTTCTGAGAATGTATGTTCTGAACGTAAAGAAAATAAAGGCACTCAGCCTCTGAACCTGAAGCTTTGTATTAATTTCGATTTTAAAATCTGCCACTCTCATCTCACAAAGAGCCAGGTGTGGCAAACAGATCCTCTTGCATAAGTCTATAAAGCGAACCTCATCGCTGAAAGTGTCAGAGCCCAGAGATTTATTATAAAGTGATATATTTTTCAAAGAGAAGCAGCACAAAGAGTGTTTTAACACAGAATTTGTCAGAGACCTCGCCGACATCAAACAGATGCTTTTCACTTGGAGCATTTGACGCTTAAACATCAATGTTTCATATGTTAAGTGATTGGAAACTTGGGAACCATGAAGTAATACTTTTCTCTGATTTGGAAAATTTGACTCTTTAACAATGAAACTTTAGATGCATATTAAGAAATACTTTGAGAAGTGGTACAGTGTTTTCTTTATACTGAGACTATCATTTGGTTCAGTAATATTACTCTTTCAAGCACCAAAAAAAAAAAAAAAAATCCCTAAAGTTGATTTCACGTTTCTGTGGATTTTTTTTTAACCCTCTCTATTCTATCCCCCTTAACTTACCTACATTTCTCATTGATTTCTCCAAAAAAGCAAATAAGCACTATGATGTCAAGTGTGAGGCTTTGATAAAAGGCTTCTAACAAGGGTCATTTGATTTCTTGCTTTAAGAAAGAAATCACTTGCCAGAAGCCAGTTACTGTCATGTCATATTCTTGAATAAACATGGTGTCTCTCTTAACCTGAGGCTGTTGCCAGCATTCATAATTTTGCCTACCTTTTAACCCAGATGGCTATATTGAGCTTTCCTGGTTACCAATCATATTATAAACCAGAGAAACTATGCAAAGTGGGACAAGCGGAGCCTTGCTCTGGTTAATACCTCCACTCAGCTTTTGGTCCAGCTAACTCTAACTACATCTTGAGCTGGATCATAATAAGGGAAAGAGCTATTGCTTTTGGATTTAAAAAGTATGCAGTGCCCGGCATTCCTAATGCACAGGAGGAACAGCTGGGCCACCCAACATGGTCTTAAACCTGTACCATAAATAATGAGACACAAACTAGAACTTTCCCAAGTAAAGAAACTTATGAATTTCACTTGACAGATGTTTCTTTATAAGATTTTTGCATTGTGCTTTTTAATTTAACAAATAAAACTTCTTTGGTTTGGATTCTGTTATTCATTCTTCAGAGGTAAAGTCTGGACTAAACGGAATTAACATTTTTTGACTATTTGTAATGTACTAGAAAATGTAACACATTATTGGAAAAGTTTGCTTTTGCTGAACAAGTCTTATAATTCCTAATAAGAATGATCTTTTACTGAATCCCTATTTACACTAGGCATAATATTAACTGCTTTTAAAAATATATCTAACTTCAAATTCAAAATAGTCTTACCAGAGAGCTATGATATTCATTTTTCAAATGAGAAAACAAATTCAGGGAGAGTGGTTGATGTGTCCCCAGTCACATTGCAATGGACTCAGACATCCAACTGAGGTGTTCCTCACTTTATGGTTATGATCTTTCTACTGTATGTTTCTTTATTTTATAGAAAATATAAATGAGGGTTGAGTCTACTTATGAGTGAGGCATCTATTTGAAGGAAGAGAGTTTCTTTTTTGTTTGTTTGTTTTGTTATCACTCTAGGCAGGGATGACAACAGAGGGTGCATGGGAAGAAGCACTAAATAATAGAGAAATCAGACCCAGATGGAAATCAGACCCAGGAATATGTCAACTCTAGTACTGATAACCGCAATGAGATAGAATGACTCTAGGTATGTTAATAAAAGGGCCTTGCTCTCCCATTTCAAGACTAGACTCTGGGCCAGCCTGCCTGCAGGATCATTCAGAACTAGACAATAGGATTCCTGCCTCTCATTGATCTGGGGCTTGCTATCTTCTGGGGATTCCATTTTACTCAATGAAGAAACGTAGGCTATGGAAGCCGTATCTACCAGACAACTCCATTCTTCTTCATGGAGCAAGAGGGAAATGGATAGCCAGTAATGCTATCCTTATAGAAGTTATGCAGAAAATCAGAAGGCAAAGGGAAAAAAGGTTCCCTCATAACATTCTCTAGCATTTTGATTTCTTAATTACTAACCTGAAATAACCCCTTATTCCATGCAGCATACAGAGGAGGTTCTTTTTTGACAGTCCGGCTCTGTCTTCTAGAAACTAGAGCCCCTCTGCTGTTTGTCCACCTCAGGCCTAGCGTGCAGTTTAGATTTTGTTACCAAAAGGTGTTGAAGTAGGTCCAATTTTTGTATTTATCAAATTAACTCAGGGCTTAATTCTATCCTCAGGATGAAAAGTCTCTTCTTTCTCTATTTCCTATTTCAAATTATGTTGAGATATATAATTTGATATAATTTACCACAGATAAAGCATAAAATAACATAACACAGATCCTGCTTTTGTACAGGTGGAGATATGTCAAATTTGATGATTAAGTTATTTTTATGGTCAAATCAGAAGGATATAATTAAAGTGAAAACTCCCTCACTCTCTCATAAGTTAAATGCAATTAAAGACAACTTCACAAACATCCAAAACCAAAAACCATACTCCCAAAGTTATCATTCTCACGTTCATGCCTGCAAGGAGTTACATTTGCTCCAGTAACTACAGCAGAAAGCAGAAGGTCCTTTAGGACTCCAGGCATTGAGCCGACTAAGACATCGAGGTGCTCATCTGCCCTAACCAGTGTATGCAAATATTTCTAAGTTGTAATTTGATTTCCCTCTTTTACCCTGTAATTCTGAAACTTCAATACCATATGGAAGAAAAGCTCTCATAAAGCTTATCTAACCCACTGAAGGAAGGAGAAAGGAAGGGATGGGAGGGAGGGAGGAAAGAAGGAAGGAAAGAGAAAGGAGAGAGGGAGGGACACAAAGAATGAAAGCAAGAAAATGGAAGAGAGAAAGAAATAGAATGAAAGAAAGAAATGGATGGCAAATAGTCTTACTGTGACATATACCAGAGCTTCTATTGTGGCCTCTGACTATAGAATTGTCAGAACAATAAAATCTGACTCTTAGGGGCGTTGTTTGCTGATCTCCAAGTATGTGGCAGCTGGAAACTTCCCTTCCACACATTGCTCACTGGAAAAGCTGTTGCTGCCTCTGAGAACTGTCTCTCCTATTAGGACCTCCCTCCTTGCCATGAGGACCCCAGGCAGAATCAGAGAGGTGAAGGACTGATACTGAGAGGTTATTCTGAGACATGGACAAAAAGAAGCGGAGTGCAGGTTCTGTGTGGCAGTGAGGCTTGATTTCACTTGGATGCAAGCAGGCTAAGTTCGAAAAAGAAGTCAGTGTGTGGGTTAAGGTGGGGTGGGAATCTAAGAGTTCAGAGGGGTAGAGATTGGAGCATTCATTCCTCTCTGGGTGGGACTTTCTCTTGCTCATTCCTTCCTGGGCAGGAACTTCTTTTCTGGGCGAGGTGGTTCTATTTGGGCAGGTCCCTACATGCCACCCTATTAGAATCCCTCCTCCACTTTGAAAATTTCCAGGTCTTAAATAACTTGTACTATTCTAATCATGAGAGTAAGGTGATTCTATCCCGGGGTGTTCTCCCATCAGACCAACATCTAATCCAGATCTCAGTCACTGCCCCAGCTGGCTTTCCTTCATTCAGCCTTTTAGCTTCCCTGCCTTTGTTTATATTTCTTATTGTGCAGGTTTTTTCAAGGCATAGAAAATAACTATATCCCCCACTCACTACGTCACCACGAAGGTCACCAATAGCACTCAGTCTTCACGGGCTAGTTTTCCAATTGCATTGACTATCTATACCAGTCGCTTTTGAAAAGGCTGATATCAATAGTTTCCTGATTATGATCTCTCTGGGGGCAATTCATTTCAGCCTGCTCGCTGAGATCTTGTGGGCCTTCATCTAGTACATTTATTTGAACCTTGGTCATTCTTTTGGAGTTGCTAGTAGCTAAAACAAACAAACAAACAAACAAATAAACAAAAAGTAACAACCTTCTCTTACCTGATGTATCTTTTTTTTTTGAGACAGAGTCTCACTTTGTCACCCTCAGTAGAGTGCGGAGACATCATAGCTCACAGCAACCTCAAACTGTTGGGCTCAAGCAATGCTCTTGCCTCAGCTGCCCCAGTAGCTGGGACAACTGGTCACCACCACAACGCATGACTCGTTTTAGAGACAGGGTCTCCTCACACCTAGGAATATCTCTTTTTCCATTTCTGAATCTCTAGACCAGTCATTTTCAACTGGTGTGCCATGAAAATATTTAAAGATCATTAATTAAATTAGTTTTGAAATAAGTTCAAAGCACAGATAAGTATATTCTTTTTTCACTCTTTTTCTGATAAACATAATTTAAATGTCCATGGAAGTTTATCTATAGGTTCAAGTGTGCCATGAGGCGCAAAAGGTTGACAAACACTGCTGTCTGGTATCCTCTCAGCTCTCGTTTCTCTATCCTATCTGCCGCCTGACCTGCCTAAAATCTCAACACTTCTCCTCAGGAAATCTGCCTGCACATTAATGATTGTGGTTTGCCTTTATTTTGCTTTCATTCTTACTGCCTCACCTCCCATCCTGCTAGTGTGCATCCAGACAGCCCTCCTCCCTGAACGGACCTGAGTCCTCTTTCTACTAGTGTGCATCCAGATAGGACTCCTCTCCCAAAGCGTCCGAGCCCGACCTCTCCTTCCTTCTAGTGTGCATCCAGACAGCCCTCCTCTCCCAATGCACCCAAGTCCTCACCTCCCCTTTCTGCCAGTGTGCATCCAGACACCTGTCCTCTCCCAGAGCACCTGAGTCCTCACCTCCCCTTTCTGTCAGTGTGCATCCAGACACCCGTCCTCTCCCAGAGCACCCAAGTCCTCACCTCCCCTTTCTGTCAGTGTGCATCCAGACACCTGTCCTCTCCCAGAGCACCAGAGTCCTCACCTGTCTTTTCTGCCAGTGTGCATCCAGATAGCATTCCCTTTCTCAGAGCAACAGAGCCCTCACCTCCCCTTTCTGCCAGTGTGCATCCAGACACCTGTCCTCTCCCAGAGCACCAGAGTCCTCACCTCCTTTTTCTGCTGATGTGCATCCCAGACGGCACTCCTCTCCCAGAGCACCTGAGTCCTCACCTCCCCTTTCTGGTAGCGTGCATTCAGACAGCACTCCTCTCCCAGAGCACCAGAGTCTTCACCTCCCCTTTCTGGTAGCGTGCATTCAGACAGCACTCTTCTCCCAGAGCAACCAAGTCCTCACCTCCCGTTTCTGTCAGTGCACATCCCAGATGGCACTCCTTTCCCAATGCACCTGAGTTTCTCATTCATTTTCTAGTAAAACTAGATCCCTAGGTAAGGTGTTCTAGTCATGGGCCTTCTTAATTTTCCTCTTTGCCTTTGGATTGCAAAAACTAATTGCGCCTTTTTTTTTTTTTTTCAGTTCCAAAACATAAACTTTTCCATGAAAAAGTTGTTTATAAGTAAAATTGATTGCCTTTCTGTGGTTAAAGCCAATGTCTTAGAAGGCCATCGGAAATGTGAAGTCACAATTAGAACTTAATATAGTTAATAAATGTGGAGTCATCTTGAGACGACATATTTGGGAAGTCAAAACCTGAGACCAAATTACAGGAATCCACGAGGCTGGCATTCCTTTCCACAAATTCTCTCCCTTCTTCTTGACCCCCGTAATAAAATAAAGCTGATTTAGCACCACCTGTAGATGCCTGGTTTGACACACACAATTGCTCCTTCACCCACATGAAACTGAGATGTTTTTACAGTTGAAACTCTAATCTACAGACTTAAGAAAAATTGAAAATACAGCAAAGAAAATAAATAAATTAATAAAATAAAAATTATTATGCCAAACTTTTAATTTCCACTGTTACTTATCCATCTCCAAAATTTTAATTCTATAACAGTATTAATTTGTTTTTACAACTATACTAAACTTAGTTTAAACTATATTTAAACAAATTCAAGCTCTTTCTGATTTATTGCTTTACTATTTGTTTTTGTATCTCTCTTCTTCTTGAATATATATGAGGAGACTCCAAAACGGAAGTGTATGTCAAAAAATGTAATTGAAAGATGCCTCATTTTAAAAATGAATTTTTTTAATAGAAATGCTCCGTCAATATCAAGATACTTTTATGAGTGAGGATACCAGCCATTTAGTCTGTCCTCAGAGCATTCAGAATTCTGAGAATTGACCCATGTCAATGCAGTCTATTTTACATTATTAACTGAAGAAAAATGGGTGTCCTCTATAGATTTTTCATAAGATTAGGAAGCAAAAAGAAATCAAAAGAGCCAAATTAGGACTGTAAAGTGGATACCTAATGATTTCCAATTTAAACTCTTGTAAAACTTCTCATTTGATAAAAGATATCAGCAGGAATATTGTCATGATAAAGAAGGACTCTCTGGTGAAGCTTTCCAGGGGTACTTTTTTGCTAAAGTTTTAGCTACCTTTCTCAAAACACTGTCATAAGAAGCAGAAAAGTCACAAGCAGTATGCCCTGAGCTTCTCAAACAACTGTTGCTATGACCTTTGCTCTTTCATTTTGGCTTTGACTAGACCACGTTCACCTCTTGGTAGCCATTGCTTTGATTGTGCCTTATCTTCAGGATCGTACTGGTAAAGCCATGTTTCATCAAAGCAATCAATCATGCTTCATTAATTCTCCAATTAAATGCTCCAGCATCTTGATCCCATGTGTTGAAAATTTCTATCGAAAGTTCTGCTTTTATTTGCATCTGATGTGGGTTTTTCATAATATTTGTTTTCCATAAAATGTTTGATGTTCCTTGTATATTTCCTTCTAGCACATTCTCTACTAAGTCCTACAACAAGACTTATTGGGAGTCAATTTTGTGGGAACTACATGCCCTCAACAAAGATACAACAATGAAGCAGGGACAAGACAAGCCATAATTAAAATCTTCCATTTACCTCACTCCTATCAGAATGGCTATTTTTAAAATGTCAAAAAACAATAAGGCTGGTGTGGATACAGAGAGAAAGGAATGCTTATACACTATTGGTGGGAGTGCAAATTAGTACAATATCTGTGAAAAACAGTATGGAGCTTCCTCAAAGAACTAAAAGTAGTCCTGCCATTTAAATCGACATTTCACTACTAGGATTTACCCAGGAAAGTTGCTTTACTAAAAAGACACCTATGCTTGAATGTGTACTGCAGCACAATCAACAATCTCAAAGAGGTAGAATCAACTTAAGTACCCATCAATCCATAAGTGTATTAATAAAACGTGATGTGTACACACATACACACCATGGAGTACTACTTAGCCACAAAAGAAATAAATTAATGTCTTTTGAAGAAATTTTGGATAGAACTAGAGACCATTATCCTAAGTAAAGTATTACAGGAATGGAAAAACATACACCACGTGTACCCTCTAATACATGGGCGCACAAGGCACAGACAGAAGTAAAAGTTACTGGAAATAAAGAAGGGGGAAGGGAGAGAAGAGAAGGAGTAAAAACTTAACCTAATGGGTACAATGAATACTCCTTAGGTGATGGGCACACTAACCATTGACTGACTTAACCATTATAAAAACTATCCCTCTATCCATATAACATTTGTATCCTCTTAATATTTTCAAATAAAAACAATCCTCCATTTAGGAAAACAAGTGAGAGTCACATTTCATAACAGTGATGAAATCCAGCATGGAAGACGCTGCCCTGTTTTCTACTGTAGGAATGTAGAAGTGGTCTGAATAGGCCTGGCTTATGTTCCGTGAAGGGACTACTTTGTCAATGATACTTCATGAGCAGTGGTTCTGCTCTTCAGTATGCTCTTGCTTGTTTATTTTTGTCAGATTTATTGGAGATGGACATGGGGTAGTATGCCAACTTTGCTGTCATGAAGGATTAGAGATCTGTGCTTGATTTAAGTCCACATTTGTGGCTTTTCTAGTGACAATTACTTCAAAACCTTAGTAGATTCTGTTCTACTTGCTCCCAGTCAGTTCTATGGTCAGTAGTGCTGATCAATAACCATACTTCAATTTTATTCCAGAAATATTCTTTGGTCTAATTTATTTTGTTTCCTCACTTTGATTCTTTTCTCTATCAATAGTGGTTGTTCTGAACCATGGGTAAGAAAAACCACATTTTTAATTTAATTATAGTTCCTATCCCCCAGGAAAAGACTGATTTCTGGCTATAGAAAGAAGTAACAACTTAAATGAGTTTTAAATCCATTCTATGTAATCAATGACAACTTTGCATCTGTAATCACACTTTGAAAGGTAGCCAATCAACATCCTAACTCCAAAATACAATTCTGAAAGGTAGTTTGTTTACAACAGTCTTATTCACTTTATAGCTAAAGATCAATTTCTGACTTCTGTTTCTGAAAATCTTCCAATTTATAAATTTCATGGTTCCCCAAACCTTATATATAAGATCAGGTTTTTGCTTTTCTCATAGATTATCTATTTCATAAACATAGATCTTCCTTCTTAGGAAGCAATAAATTAAATTTTTTATTTGTTTCATATAGTGAGTGGTGGTCTCTTTCACTGACAGCTCTCAGTCACTTTATTATACTGAGAAGTTTTACTGGGCCAATGTGGCTCAGAAGTCCTAGTTCTTGCTCTTTGAGGGCTAGATACAATTGAATTTATAACTTAAGAAGATAAGGATTTCTAGCTATCCAGCTTGTTTTGTTTCTGCAAAGCTCATGCCCAAATTCTAAGTCATGCTATATTATTTAGGTTTTTGTTTCACTACCAATTCTACATGATACAAGCTTTCCTATATACATTAGGAAACTTAAAATTAGCTGTTATAAACAACTATCTAATTTGTAATCTAATAATAATAATATATTTCCTGGCACAGTGCCTGACACAGAGTAAATCTTGAATGAATGTTAAGCATTATTATCTGATAAGTCAAGGATAGGAGAAAGGTTAAGACAGATAAATAAGAAATAATAATTAAAGTTATTTCTCTTGATGTTTACATACTAATCTAAATTATGATGATGAGAATATATGATCAGTTTCACAATCTAATTATCTTGTTTTATATTAAGCTTATGTTTAAAAAGGCAAATGAGAATTTTAAATGCGATTAAGCTTATATTGTTTTATCTGTACTGTATGGGTAAAATAGAACCTTATCTTATTATTTGCTATTTGATTTTCTCTAATAATCTCAATATTATAGAGCAGAGAGCATATACAAAGTCTGTAGTTATTTAAGATGTTGCCTCAGAAGCTAAAGAAAATGCTCTGTATCTGAGTTATCAGTTACTAGTTTGCTTTTAGAAGCATTTCTCCCTCAGCATGTCATAGGAAGTTGTGAAAAACGTATCTCAGGCAAGTGAAATGGTATTCTGAAGAAAAAACTACTCTCTCTGAAGGGTTTACCACAGAAAGATTAAAAATTCATATCTGTAAAGTTATGGAAATCATTTTGCCCACATCATTCAGTCTGAACGTGAGGAAATTAAGGCAGGTGTATGTTCAGTGATTTGCTGAAAGCCATACAATTAATGACAAGGTCTAGAAGCCAGGTCTGCCGATTTCCCATTCATTCATTTTTTAGCCACTTATGATTTCATTTGTTCAGTAAGTATATATTAGGAAACTTGTATGTGCCAGGGATTGTGCTAAATGCTGGGGACAAAGTGGCCAATGAGGCAGTTGTGCTCTAATAGAGCAAAACTGGGGACTTGGCAGCTGGACAGGTGATGAGAAAATGAAACAAGCAATTATGGTGTAGGTGCCTTGGAGGAGGAAGCATCGTGTGTCAGGGTACAATACAGGGACTGGGCACCCGCCTCAGTCTTGATGGTCCCACAAAGCTTCCTGGAGGAAGAGAAGTCTAAGTTGAAAACTAAAAAAAAGAAATCAAACCACCCCCGTCCCAAACCCCGCAGATTAACATAAGCGAAAGACAGGAAGGAATAAAAAAGACACAGGTAAAAATAATGAAAAGCTCGTGATCAAACCAGACCCAGCAACTAGATAACCAACATAACTTTTATACAAAATACAGTCATCATTACTGTATTACATTGGATAATTATCACATTATCCAATAAAAGGGTGTTGACAAAATCTTTGATAACCGTTGAAAACTTCCCACCACTTTTTTCTCCCACACATAACATCTGAGTTTTTGTTCAGAGTCGTAGCTTGATGTTACTTGAAAAAAAAGAGATAATTTTTTATTTTCTATAGACTGCATGATACAGTTTCAGGTGCTACAACAAAAAAACTAGATAGTGTTTTCAAGTCAACTGGTATATTACATATTTGAAAATTCATAAAATGTTCAAGTAGATTATTCAGCTATAATTTAGTGTATTATTCTGATACTTTATGCTATTATAGAAAACCAGGAAAACTTTGAGGTATATGAAAGATACTGTTTTTAGTATTATATGAATGAATGGACTGTTTTGGTAGAGGTAGATGAAGTGATACCCTTTTGTTTATTTAGAGAATATCTCATTAATAGTTAAGGGTTCAATAAAGGTTTTGAATATACGACGGTCCAAAAGCATAAATTAATTTATAAAAATAATATGAAGTCTGGTGCAGATAACTAAAACCATGCAGATGTTTGTAAGGTAGCTTTTCATATAAAACAGAGGCATCATTACTTGCTTTGTGATAACAGCTAATGTAATTACTAATACTGCCTACGTCGTGAAACTGACATTGCATTAGCCAATAAAATGTGTTGAATAAAACTGTGGTAACTGTTGAAAACGTCACCTCTCCCTCCCACCCCACAGGAAACCACATCTTCTCGCATTCAATACTCCTAGACAGTAAGAGCAACCCCCTGCCTGGAAGAATCTTGTGCTCCTAAATGGACAGAATCCAGACACATGTTAGTGGATGACTTCAATCATCCGAACGTGGGACCCAGGCAACACACATTTTCCTTTTTAGACTTCGAATGTCCATATGTTTTTTTGGCTGGAAATCAAGTTTCATTACACGCTCGTATTATTCCACTGTATAACAATTTTATTTATAGGCCGTTCACGTAAGGACTAATTTCTTTGATAGAAAGGCTGCTAATGCTTATTTGAGCTCACTATAATGAAAACAACATTGCTCAAACGCCAAGCAAATGCTGGACCTTGGAGCCGTGCCGTTGGTTCTTTCCCTAGTAATGGAACTTCACAGCATCAACCTATTCTCAGGGCTCCATACATAAATGCGCCGAAGGTAGACAGAAACTGTATTAAAATGCTGGGAATTCGTATACTTAATATCCATATTGGCCTTGATAAATCTTCCTGATGCCAAGATTATACTTGAATTCAGGGACTCATATACATAGTGAATATCTTAGAAACCCGTGGAGGAAGTAGGCAACTTTATTTTTGAATCCCCTCTATATTTGTCTACATATGTCGTAGAAACAGCAATCTTGATTTTGGTGCTACTCTGCAAAACATGTTAGGTCATTCACATACTCCAAGGCTGAATACAAAATAGATTGTCTGAAATATTAAAAATGCATTGATGTCAAGTCACACCATGGTCTCTTCTCCCGCACTGATGCATAGGTAATTAGATTATGTTCTGTAAACAAATAAGCTTGGCTTGACAACCTCACTCATTCAGAGGGGTCTGGTAGCAATCAAAGATGCCTTGTTATTAACTTTCGAAAGTGTATGTTCTCACTGAAAGAAGTTTTGTGTTTTAAGAATGTCACCTTTATGTGGCAGCTGTTTACATTTTTGCTTACAGACACAGCCAGGAGCAAACACATCAGTAAGTGTATGATTTAATGGTGTGGTGATTTCGGCCCCTGCAGAGTATCTTGTCGGCCATCTAAAACCATATGTTTTTCAGTCAAGGTCCAGTGATATTTTAGCAAACTTAAGGTATTCTTTTGTTCAGAACATTTGGGTGAAAGTGAATTATGATGTGTACAAATGAAAGACCTTGTATTATGTTATATAAGCTATACATAGAAAGCCAGTGTGAAAAAATTAATACTTTATTAATCACTTTAAGTGACTCTGATTTTTGTCACATTCTTATATTCATCAAAGAAAGGGATAAAGACATGAGTAACCTTAAACATTTAAAGAAAAAATAAAACTCTCAGTCTGCCTCTAGACTAGAGGCTGCATAAACATCCACTGTCTGCCTGCAGTTAGAACTTGTCTTGGGGTCTGCTCGATGCACACTTAATATTCCTCAGTGACAAAAATGCCAGTCCAGTAATAACATGTTTTAGAAATGAACTGTTTAAAAATAGTTTAAAAACCAGAATTTTATAGGGATGTCATAACTAATGTCTCAAAATTTTTCTATAGCACTAGATAAGAAAGTTCATGGAGTTACAGACAGTCACTAACATAGGACCAATAGTTTACCTCTAGTTTGACTTGGAGATTTTCATTATTACTTTATAGAACTTTTTATATAACTCTCAATATTCTCTCTTTAAATATAAAATTTGTATCACTTCTGATCAACAGTGGAGTGCCTTTCGTGTATAAGTAAATGTGGGACTTGATACACTTAGACTTCTATGAGCATTATTTATTTGGTTAGAGGAAGAAACTATTATTTAAGGAAGTCGTCTAATAGATAACCTATTTATTCATTTCTAGATTCAAAAATAAGTTATCATTTTAATAGCATATGCATGAAAGTTGTGTATGTCAAATATAACTCCTGGTATATTATTACTTTATTTTTCAAAGTTCAAAATAATTTTGATTTGAAGCAAAAACACATTTTGATTTAAAGAAAAGTAAAAATCATGGTAATAACAATATATTAGTATGTTCTTTGTTCCAGGCTATGCTTTGGGAACTTAACAAACATATGTATGTAAGTTCAATTTGTATCATTGAATCCACTTAAGATGGAGAAACCCCATAACAAAACAATCAGTGACCTTGGCTCAACAGAGCAGTATTGAGTGTGATTCCAACCTTAGTGTGAATGACCCAAGAGGCCGAAGTTTTCTGCTGTATTCTTGGCTGCTTCCCTCACACACACACGTTTCTTCTTCAGTTTGCCTATCATAGCTTCTGCCTCCTAGATACGGTAGTATTTCCATTTTCTTAACTGCAGCTAGGCCATCTGAACTTGGATATTTCTGTTGAGTTACAGAAATTTGCAAGCAGAGATTGTCACTCCCTTGGAAAGCGTTTCTCCATTGTTGGTATCTTATTGCATTTTATTGCACAGTTTTCTTTTAAATGTGCTAAAATACATACAACATAAAATTTTACCATCGTAGCCATTTTTAACTGTGGAGTTCAGTAGTGTTATGGATACTCACATTGCTGTGCAATCAACCCCCTGAACCTTTTACTACTGCAAAATTGAACCTCTCTGCTCATTAAAATCCCTGTTTTTCATGATGGCTGCATTATTTTACATCCTCAACAACAGTGCACAACGATTCCAATTTTTCCACATCCCGGCAAACACTTGTATTTCCCTTTTTTCTTTTGATAGTAGATCTCCTAATGGGTGTGCAGTGATACCCTGTGGTTTGATTTACATCTCCCTAACAACTAGTGAAGCTGGCCATCTTTTTATATACTTGCTTGTCATTTATATATTTTCTTTGGGGAAATGTTTATTAAGATTCTATGCCCATTTTCCAGTAGGATTATTTGGCTATTTGCTGTTGTTAATTATAGGAGAATGTTCCAGATTTTAACCTCTTATCAGATAAATGATTTGCAAATGGTTCTTCACATTTCGTAGGTTGCCTTTTTTCCCTCCGTTGACAGTGCCATTTGATACACAGAAGTTATGAATTTTGATAAGTCTGATTTATGTACTTTAACTTTTGTTACTTATGCCTTTGGTGTCATAATCAAGAAATCATTGTCAAATCCAATGTCATGAAGTTTTGTCCTATGTTTTCTTCTGAGAGTTTTTTGTATGGTTTTTACATTTAGTTTTTTGATCAATTTTTACCTAATTTTTATATATGGTGTGTCTTACTTCATATTATACTGTTTTTAAAAATGTTTGTATATATGTATTTTTCTAACTGCAGCTAGGCTTTCTGAACTTGGATATTCCTGTTGAGTTACAAAAGAACTTAGATATTTGAGGGGAAAAGTATTACTTTGACCATCTCAAATCTATGTAATATTTATTTCCCTAAAGACTCTCAGACATTAGGGGATATAGGTAGTACATGCACTCTTTCTAAAACAAACACATTATGACAGCTAAGAAGTTAAAATTTAGAATTCAAATAGAAAACTTTTCTCTTGAAACCTAATGGTAACTTTTGTGGAAAAAACTATGGCAGAAACATGTCCTCTCAATTATAAATGTATATATGGACAGATTCTACAGTAGCAATGAAAATTCCATACCAAAGAGTCTCAAGGTATATGTAATGGAGAGCATAGGACATATAAAAATAATTTTTATATCTTAAAGAGCTTAGTATTTAGTGAGGATAAGACAGACAGTATATGCCACACAGAAAGTAATTATGTATACACACTGTAATTCTTTGACACAGGCTGTATATATTTATAGGTGCTCAACTTACAGAGGAGCTTACCAGGCTTGTGCCAGCGTGGCATAGACTCCACAAGGAAATTGGGGCAGACACAACATCAGTCCAGTCGAACTTCCCCAGAGAACGTTTTTGCTATCTTTTTAAAAATTAATATTTTTTTAAAGTTTTACATTTTCTAGCTTTGGTATTGTTAAGAAAATTAAGGAATAAAGGTTTAATAATATAACTTTTTATTGTCTTTTTTACTATAACATTTTTTTATCTGTTACTAGTGATGTTTGCCTTCTAAAACCTAAATACATGTAAATACATGTACACATACATGCAGCGTATGAAATATATATAATATGTACACAGGTATGTGTGTTTGTTAATATGAATGTAGGACTATATTTCTATAGTCGAGCTAATCTCTTGTTGATAGAAAATACAAATATTTTTAGTCCAGAGAAGGACTAAGTGAAAAAAACGTGGGTTTTGACATCTTCATGTTCTTGCATTGTTTTAGAATTCAGGACAGTTATTTCCACTGCTTACAATCCCAGTGTTTGATGTTTACAATGTTCTCCTCTAACGGGTTTCAAACGATCCTCTCTTCATTCTTGTCATCTGGATCTCATCTTCGTGCATGCAAGATACCCACATGGCCCTCCATCTGTACAAGATTGCTAAGGAGTCTGAAGGATGATTTACTTAAAATTCCAAGCATTTCAATAGATTGGCAAGAGGGACTAATTTAAATGTAGGAGAGTTATATTTCTTTAGAAATGTCCTATATGAGTTAGTTGTCATTGTTGGTGACTTTACTAGTTATTTTCAAGGATTTATATAATTGGATTTTGACAAGTAATATTTAAAAAGGCCTGCTAAACATGACTCCTGAATCAGGACAATGTGCTCTTGGGTGGGTGGCCGAGTTAGATTCTGTGAGTCTGGAATAAATATCGATACAGACTTTACACGGCTTGCTTCTCCTACAGAATTCAGCTCTTCAACTAGAAACTTAGTAAGAAGAACTTCCAATCAGCATCTTGTCTTATTTAATTCATTGTCTTACTGTATTATATGTACTTATCATTAATTCAACCCCCTATCTCTTCCAGGTTGAACATATCTTCTCTTAATATATTGAGTACGTACTGGGGAGCTCTGTCTGCTTCTATCTGGACAAGCAACTAACACATTTCTTTAGAATGTGAGGCTTCTTATTGCATCTTCCCAGACTTACAACTTCTGGCCTGGACAATAGGAGAGAGACCCATTTAGCATTTGGTTAGTTATCTACAGCTTGTTTATTTTCTGTCGCTCCCATTGGGCTGTAAGGTCCAGGGGACAAGAACCATGTCTTAGTTGTTCACTCCCATAGCCCTACCACCTGCTGTGGTCCCTGACCTACAGGAGATGCTGAAGAAATGTTTAGGGCATAAAATGGAATAATAGTATCATAATTCCTTGAGGCTAGGTTATCTCAGAAGCCTCTATTTTAGAGAAAAAAAATCTTTTATTTTTTAATTTACATAGCTAAAAGGCCATCTGTCTCATAGTCTTAATAATAATTTTCCCTAAATATAAATTTAAGTCTTACCCTTACATAAGACAGATAATATTTCAAATTTTGAAAGGGAATTTTGCCCTTTTCAGAAAATCTCAGTTTTTGTAATTAGAGGACATTGATAAATATTAGTTTTATGGTAAAGAAGCTGAGCACTATTTGGATACCCTGCTTTTTCCTACTCTAAACAGCTAAAGATGCATTAACTTGCAGGAGACCTTGGACAAATTACTTGTTCTTTCTATGTTTCAGTGTACTCGTGTTTCAAATGGGAATAATAATTGTATCTACCTCAAAGAGTTGTGAAGAGTCACACTGGCCAGGTGTAGTGGCTCATGTCTATAATCCTAGCACTCTGGGAGGTAGAGGCAGGTGGTTTGCTGAAGCTCTGGAGTTTGAGACCAGCCTGAGCAAGTGCAAAGCTCTACCTCTACTAAAAATGGAAAAAAATAGCTGGGTGTCATGGTAAGACATCTATAGTCCCAACTACTCAGGAGGCTGAAGCAAGATCATTAGAACCCAAGAGTTCGAGGTTGCTGTGAACTAGGATGATACCATGGCACTCTACCTAGGGCAACAGAGCGAGACTCTGTCTCAAACTAAATAAACAAACAAACAAACAAATAAGTTAGGTAAATAAAAGAGTCACTGTATGTAAGGTGCTTGTAAATGCACTTGAAAAAAATACTGCCAGATAACTACTTATCACAGAGATAAATTTAACCATCAGGCATGTATCCTGTTCTCAAGATGTTTACTACATGTAATTGTAGGAAATAAATTAAAGTACATCATGTGGAAAAGGCAATCATTATTTCAGATGATAAAACAGCAATATTTCCTAAGAAGACATTTTTCGATTGTTGGAGATTGTCACAGGAATTTTGGTTATCTACCCAGAACCCATTTTCTCACTTTCCAACTTCTTTGCTAGCAGAATCTAATTTTGTTCAGGTGTCGTCTCTGCACACAGCCACGTGCCTGATAAGAAAGTGATCCTATGCCCACTTGTGGAGAATGGACCCCAATTTGGCTAAGCAAATCATGATAATGCCACTCCTATTGTCTTGTCAATGAGTGGTTTAGAACTGGGCGTGTGAACCAAGTCTAGACACGAATATGTGAGAAGGGGTCTTTTAGGAACCTTTAAGGAAGGTTTCTTCTAACTTCCAAAAAAGAGCCAGAAAAAGGGAAGTTTTCTCTTCCTCTTGATGATGTTGTATCTGAATGTGATGCCTCTACTGTTGAAACTGTCCCTCCACCAGAAGGGGAGTGAGTCTGAGAGCAAAGTCAGCCCCCTCAGGATGGCAGTGCCAAGTGATGGAGTGAACCAAGTCCCTAAGACCTGGCAGCATGCTCAGGGCACTAGGCTTAGAACCTGCCCAACCTCTGGAGTTTTGGGCTTTGTTTAGCAACATGTTTACAATTTCTTAAGTCAGTTCAAGTCTATGTTTTCTGTTACATGCTTTTCCAAAGCATCCAAACTCATAAAATGTCCTTTTAAGTAGACATTGGGGGTGGTGCCTGTGGCTCAAGGAGTAGAGTGCTGGCCCCATATACTGTAGGTGGCAGGTTCAAACCCAGCCCCGGCCAAAAATTGCAACAACAAAATATATATATATAAAGTAGATATTGGAAAAGCTATTATTTAGTTAAACATATACTGTTCTCCTTTAAGAAAACTGTCCCATGGAGAAAGGGTGATATAATAACATTCCCTTTTTCTTTGATAAGGTGTCAAAACCCAAGGATTATTTTTTAATGTTATTCTTTAACCAATTATTTTTGTGGCCAAGTCCTATACAATCTGAAAACATTCCTGTGGCACTTTTCCAAAACCATGTTGTACAGCAGAAGTTTCCATTTAAAATATAAATTTCCTTCCAAATGGGACACACGAAATTTCAAGAAGTCTGGTTATTTAGAGTGTTAAGACTATGAATTCTCAGCACTATAATTGACCAAAATGAACAACAAGATGCAGCAATAGCCTTGCAAGTTAATACTCTTAATTGGGAAGCAATTCAAGTTCATTTCACTAAGAAATATTAGGAAAAAATATAGATGGGTTGAAGATGACACAGACATCGGAAATCAACACCCAACTCCTGTGTCTGAGATAGTAAAGCAGAAGGGGGGAAAGCAAGTAAAAGGTAAATCTGAACAATCTTCTGAACTCCTTTGATTTAGATCTTTCTTTTAACAGAACATGGTTGTGCCACTAGCATGTAAACTCCTCAGGGCAGAGATTTTTGTCTATGTTGTTAACCGCCATATCGTAGCATTTGCAACAATACTCAATGAATGTTAATTGAATGAATAATACATACACTGTAATCTTGGCAGAACTGGCCCCCTGCATATACATGTGAATAGAATTAGAAAGAACAGACTCAGGTTTCACTACATAACATTCATCCAGCAGAAAGAGAGAAGAGGATAAATTTGTTTTAAAATATATAATAATATTTTCTACATTCTCAGTAGTAATATCATAAGATATTTAATTACTTTTGAAAGTCAACCACATCAGTAGACATACTATTTTAACATAATGAGACTATACTTTGTATGTCATCTGAAACTTTTTTCCTAGTTAATTCACATTTCTCATTATACTTACATCAATCATTAAAAGTAGATTAGACATAAACTGCCCTATTGTTTGAACAGAGGAAATGAGGCAAAAATAGGTTAGTCATGAGCATTAAGTGGTAAACAATTAATGCTGGTGGCTATCTTTGGCATGCAAAATATCACACAAAGTGCCAGGACATGTGTTTCATTGTTGTCAGCAGCAAGGCTGGACCAGAATTCCAGGTCACTGAATGCTCATCCTGTCCTTTGACAACTTATTGTTCCTGACAGGTTTCAGATCAGCTGACAATGGCATTCAGTTGGCAGCGGCTACTAGGGGTGCTGTGTAGGGCAGGGTTAGGACTGACTCGGCTTCTGGGGGAAGAAGGCCTTGACTGAGGCTCAAGATATGCCAGCTTGGGTGGGAGAAAGATGCCTGCTGTGTATCTGGCAACACTGTGTCAAAAACTAAATCGAGCCTTAGGAAACCCAAGGGAAGAGACAGTGTTAGGAAGACATCCCTGGATTCTTATGAAATAAATTCAAAGGAATACACAAATAAGCCAGCAGTATAAAAAGCTAGGAATGTATGTTAGGACCCATGCATGGATGTGTGTAGTGTGCCAATCACCATACTAGGTGCTGAGGGAGAAAAAATTATGCATGTACATAACTCTTGTCCTTGAGTTCAAAATTTGGAGTGGGTGCAGGATCAATATGTAAAAGATATACGCAGAAACAAAGCAGACCATGAGTAACTTCTGCCAAGGACAGAAAATTTGCATTTTTAATGTTAAAAGTCTGTCAGTTGAACGAGGGGAGAGAAGATTCCAAGTGGTGTGGCAGAAGCATGGTGTGTGTGTGTGTGTGGACATGCACTGTAACATGGAAGGGAAGAGAGGCAGGAGATGAAGCTAAAATGGTAGGTAGAAGCCAGATTTTGAAGGGATTTACTGTCGCGCTAAAGAATTTGAATGTTATTCTAAAGACAGAATAACACGACGGGTCAGCAGGGCTTATTAGGCTGGGGACAGGCTGGTAACTGACAGCACACTGGAGCATGAATGTGTGAAGAGGGGGAAAGGCCAGAGGCCAGGAGGTCCAGCCAGACACAGGAGGAGGAGGCCACGCTGAGGACAGAGACAGTGAGGAGGGCTCACAGGCCACGGGGGACAGATGTTTCTTTTACAGAGCATCAAAAGTGTCTGTTAACTGACACAACGAGAAATTCAGAGGGGGGAGGAAGAGGCAGCTAACACAAAGACATTATCCTGTGAAGGAAAAGTCATTTAAACTAAGTCACAAAAGAAGAAGTGGGTTCCAGAGGATAGGTATGGCGCCAGCAGTGTGAGGCCCTGGAAGTGGAAGGTCAAGTGGAGAGGGAATTTCTATTCAATAGAAATAAGAGAACTAAAAGAGCCTCCACAGAGAAATAGCCAAGAAAGACTAGAAAAACCATCCTGGAAGGCTCAAGTGTCTGGAATCAGGGGTTAATCAAAGTGTCAAGTCTATGGAGATGAGAAAAAGATCAGACTGAAGCTGGCTATGGAATTTGGAAACTAGAGTTCTGAAAGAAATGATTAATAAGTTTAACAACTCTTAAATACATAAATCTACATCACGACTATAAAAATCAGGTTGGGCCTGCTGTCATGTTGAGGCAGAGGGAGAGACCAATACACTCTTTTTGCAAAATAGTAGGACATGGAGCCAAAAGCAGCATGAATACAAAATGTCTACAAAGGAAAGGAAACAGGTCTGGATCTAGAACATTTGCATTTTATGTGAATTTTTAGCTATAGTTTTTCTGAACACTGCCATTATGGATGGCCATGTGGTGCAGTGACAACAGCTTCAGTAAGAAGAATTATGTTGTAGTTCTGCATATTCAGGACTATGTCACCGCCCTTTTGGGTGTCTCAGTTACCGTATGTACCAAATGATAATCTCTGAATTTTCTTCCAGAAGTAAAAAGTCTTTGATTCTATGGCAGAAGTAAGACAATGTTAACCAGCTGCTCTAAAACACATTTCACAGGATAATTAAGAAGCTTAAAAAAACATGCATTGTATCTACTATTTGAAATTGATATGTTTTTCATTTGTCATTTGAAAATACTCTTTTCAAGCTTACCTAAAGATATATTTGCTGTTGAAGTGAAATTTTTAAAGAGAACCATTTATTTGCTTTGCCAGTTAGTTGTGTGTCATGAACTTTGACTTTTAACATTTCTCTTTTCTGCTATGTGATAGAGAAACTGACTTAATACCGAATGCTCAAGGGAAAGACCTCTGTCTCTCATGAACACCCTCTCCTCAATTTTTCAATTTCAATCATTTCATTGGCAAAAGAAAGCATACTGGAAGTCACCAAAATTAATGTGTCAAGTAACTAATATGTCAAGTGTATCTCCAATTTCAATTGGACAAGCCAATAACTAACTAGAAAAAATTAAGTTGGGGAAGAAAGAGACAAAAAAATTAAAACAGTGTAATTTTTGACTAAAGTAATAGTATGCCCTCAAGAGTAGAAAGTGAAATACCAAAAACTGAAATAAAACAAAAAAATACCAATTATAAATTAGTCACAATAACAAAAAGTGAAGTAATAGTTATTTTGAAATCACTCCCATGATGAATTTAAAATAAATTGCAAAATCATCAAATTTTTTCATCTCTTCTCAAAAAAACAAAATCTCTAGAGGCTTGGACAAAAACTATTGGCAAAGTTTATTATGGGCATTGTTCCCAAAACATGATTTCTTCAAAACAGGATGTCCATTATTCATTATAGAACTATTAACTCCATCCATTCTCAGTATAAAAATCACATAGTGTATTCACAACTAGTTTAAAACAAAAGTCCTAAATAATACCACAAAGGTAATGCACATAACTAGAGGATAGCACAAAGAACATATACCTAAAAATAATATTTTACATTTTTGTAGAAGTCCATTTCAATATTTCAAATTCAATTTCACACCTATTTTCTAAAATACTGAAGTATTAGAAGAAGAAAGAATGAAGGATTTGCAGGGGGATTAACAGGATTTTAGAGAAGTCCATGGAAAATGGTGGTGAATGTGTTGACCAAGGTGTACGGTCTCCTGGGAAATAAGTGGTTTTTCACTTTGTTTCCTCTTAATGAGGAGAATTTAGGGAGGTGATTGCAGGTTGAAGCAAGATGTCCAAACAACTATCCAAATGGTGCCATGCTTGTTGCTTATTTCCCCTCTAGGTAGAAGGAACTTGTTCTGTCTCAGCCTTGGGTCCACACTTCCAGCTAGCAGTAACATTCATTCTGGATGGGCAGAAGTTTCTGCTCTCTTTTATGCAGTAGTGACTACTATGGTTTGAATGTATGTTTACCTCCAAAATCCATATGTGAGAATTTAAACACTGAAGTGATATTATTAAGAGTTGAAGTCTTTTGTAAAGTGACAAAGTCACACAGCTTTGCCCTCATGAATGAATTAGTGCTCTTATCAAAGAGGTGGAAGGAAGTCCCCTGGTCCCTTTTGCCTCCCTCGTCCACCACATGAGAACACAGCAAGAAGGCCTCATCTGGAAGCAGAGAGCGCGCCCTCATCAGGCACTGAATCTACTGGCACCTTCATCTTCCACTTTCCAGCCTCCAGAACTATAAGAAGTAAATTCTTTTCTTGATGAATTAGACATGAATTATGCACCAGTGGAGGAAAAACCACCATTCTGGGACCTGAGAATACCCCAGACCTCAGCTGCTACATGGATGAGGACTTCATTGATTGTTGCCTTTTAAAACCACTCATGGTGTTTTCTCCACAAAGGAAAACAAACATGATGTAACTTTAATTTAAATTAAAGCAACCTTCAATTTGACTGCTTGGGCCTACTGTCTCTCAACAAAGGACTTAGTATTTGACTACTCTCCTTAACTTGAGTTTACATAAACAGCAAAAGATGCCCTGAGCTCTAGTGCCACACACACACAAAGCCACCCGTTAATAACCCCAGATATCTCCCCCACATCTATTCCCATAGCTGTCACTTACTCATTGTGTGGCAAATGCTACCCACCTGGTGGTATGGACAAACAGCACAGGCTGGGGTGCCTCCTCAGTATTCCCTACAAAAACCATGGATTAGATTCAATTGTTCAAATTGAACAGAGAACAGCTGGTCTGAGGACTACAGTGGGACACTGTCACCTGATCCTTGAACAATGTCGGTCTCATTTGAGGGGGCCTAGTAGGAATTGTCTCTAGAAAACACAGTGACTTTCACCTTTTGTAAGAGACTTTGGTGTTTATGGAAATTTGTGTATCACAAATAGCTCATGAAGAGTTCAGGTATCTGTGGGGATCTCTGCAAAATAAAGCTTCTCCTGGTTATTCAGGATGGCATTCTGGAAAGAAAATCTATTTGTTATTTAAGTATAGCCTGAGGGACCATGATTCCTACAATGAGAATCATCTGATTAGAAAAGTTGGTATGAAGTTTGTGCCAGCCTTTAGCTAAAATGATTATTGATACCACGTTGGCCCCAGAAGCACTCAGGTCCCTTTCATTTCACCGACCATGGTTGTTGTGGATGACACATTCTCCTTGACTTCTTTCTTGGGGGGCCAAAGTGGAATCTATGTAGTTGCTTATACATCCTCAGACACTAGGACTAATGCTTCGGACCAAGCAGGAGGGTCCATATAGAAACTTAAGCAGAAGGCCAGGTGGCCTTCTGAGGCATACACTTAATGGTCAATGAGATTTGTTTGACTAGATGGGACCAGGACCTTGAAGGGCACAGTTGAGTTTAGTAGTGCAGGGTTGCCTCATCCTGGTACTTGGAGTCCTATTCATAGTAGTAATCTTAACCCAATGCTTTATGAAACAAATTGAACTTGTTTGGTTGCAGCTGTAGGCAGAATTTGACAAACATGAGAGATATATCCATGGGTATGCATCTTACTCTCAGTATAGGAATATATTATATCTATACCTTCCATTCAGAAGTGTTTACACAGATATATCCATAAAACACATTTCTAAAGGGAACATTGGAAATGAGAATCAAAATATACGTTAATAGCATATTCATTCTCTGTAAATACAGTTCTAGGTCTTTATGTGTTAAAATCACTCCATGTCTGACAAAACAGTTTAGTGATCATTTATTTTCTCAAAATGTTTGCATGATCTTTTGGTATTTTCTTGAAATGCCTGCATGGCTTTAGTAATTCTGTTCTTATCATTTATCAAAAAATTCCTCCATACAATAAAGACTTATTGTTTAAATATATTCTGGGCAATAATATCTAGACATTTTAGTTTATATATCAAAGTACTATAAATTCTCAATTATAACCACTCTGCTTCATATTTTTTCTCAGTTCATTTGGTTATTATTCAATTTAAATATTCAATTTCCTATAAGAAATATATTTAATTTCCTTACCCAGATGATGATCTTTTCCAGTCCTCAATTGAGAAAAAAATGCTACCAATAAACATTTTACTCCTTAAATTACAAAAGTAATAAAATTTGTTATAAAAATGCAAGCAGAAGAAATATAGAGTGAAAAGTGAAGTTCTTCCTTCACTCATATCCGAACCTGTCTCTCCTCCTCTGTAAAATCCCAGTTCCCCCAACATATAAACATGTAATTTATTGATATTGATTTATGTTTTCTTCTTGTTGAAATTTTTCCTCTGCCATGTAAGAAAGCATCAGGCTATTTCAACTCTTTTGCATTAGGAAATATTTATATGGGCAAAGCAACAGAAAGGTTTAGGGTGGGGCATAGGAATGGCTGAGTAGTTTCCTTAGGAGGATAAAATCTTAAACTTTTTATGTTCACAGCCTTAGCAATGACTTTTTTCAAGCTCACACACAGAAACCACACACATATGGATTGCAGGTATCTCAAGATGAATGAATGAGGACTGAATACTAGAGGATCTCCCCTAAACATACTGTCCTGTGCAAGAGGCCCAGACTTTGCATGACTTGGAATGAGAGATAAGAGCTCACATGGAGACTGAATATCCTGTGATATTCAGAATGGAAGATTGTCAATATAGAATATTTAGACATATAAATATTTAGATGTATAAATTCAAAGCATAACTCAGTCTGTGAAGCAAGATTCATAACTATTACACAGACACACACATGCACACATACACAAACTCTCCTTGATCTCTGGTGAAACAATACTAGCAATACTTTGAATTTGTTTAACTTTATTAAAAGGTTTCGTATATACCACATAACTGGATCCTCACACAGCAATTTCACAAGAACATATTGTAACAGAGGTTGAGATTTATCCCAGAATACATGATTTTAAAGTAACAGAACAAGCATTCAATAAAAAAAATCTGCATTTTGGCCTCTTTGTCTACTTGCCCTGGCAACAAAGGCCCATTTGCTGACTATGGCGAATGTATCCTGCTTTGTAAGCTTTCTTATTCTATAAACCTATCTTTTTCTTTCTCAATACAGTTTGTTTCATGCTTGCCTAAAAAAAATCTGAATTTCTTTTTCTTAAATTATATTTGGTATATATACACTGAACACCTCACAGGGCTGACACCCTTATTAATGACATATGTATAAAATAAATGTCACTCTCAGGGCAAATACAGGCATAAAGATTTTAAACATGAGTAATACCATGTATATTGAGCCCAAACATTTAAAATTTCAAGAAGTTGAAGGTTTAAAAGCTTAAGATAGTTAAAAAACTGCATGAACTGAGTTTTCTCTGAAGGTATTTTGTTAAATTCTCTCTCTTTAAATTTAGAGTTTATAACCATATATAAATAATCATAACACAACTTCTACTTTTGACCAAGATGACCAAGTGGAGTCACAGGGAATAGATTTATTTTTCAGCCTGAAACAACTAAAAAGCTGGACTATACATATTTTTAGATGCTGGACATTGCCAGCACAGGAGTCATCACTTAAGGAGAGGAAAAAAGGAAGCCTGCAAAAGTAAAACTGCTTTCAAGTACTTACTCTCAAGTAACTTAATTGTATTCCATGACAAAGCTCATGAATATTTATACCAATGGGAAAATATTTAACACCTAACCAGATAGAACTCACAATACCTACAATCCAATCCACAATCAGCAGGCATATGAAGGAAACAAACAAAAAAATACTACCCTTAATGAGAAGAAAAATTAATCAACAGACATAAACTAAGAAATGACAAAGAAGATAGACTCAGAAAATAAGGGTTTTAAAAACTAATATAATAATTATGTTCTACACATTAAAAAGGCTGAGAAAAGATTAAACATACTATATTGAAAAATATAAGAAATAAAATTACTGGAGATGAATGCTAACTGATATGAAAAATAAAGTGGATGGGATTAAAATTACAAATTAAACATTGCAAAAGATCAAAAAAACTTGACAATGCAACATAAAAACTATCAAAATGAAATACAGAGCAAAAAAGAAAAAATAAAAAAGAACTAACCACCAGCAAGTTTCAAATAGCCTAATGTATTAAAGTTAGACACAAAAAAGGAAAAGCAGATATTTGAAAATACGATGGCCAAAATATCTTTTAAATTTCATGAAAACTATAAATTCATAGATCCAAAAAGTAGAAGATCAACAAATTCCAAACACAAGGAAATGGAGAAAATAATACATAGCACATTATAACCAAATTGTTTAAAAATAAGTAAGTAGAGAAAATTGTAAAAGCAGACAAAGGAGAAAAGATCAGGATATTAGAAAAAGAGAAAAACAGAAGACAATGGAATAAGATCTTTTAAGTACTAAAGGGAAAAAAACCAAAACACAAACCAAAATGTCAATCTAGAGTTCTGTGCTGTATATCGTACTTTCAGACACACAAAAGTTGAAAGAATTTATCAGCAGCAGACCTGCATGATCATAAATGTTATTAAATAATTTCAGGCAGAAGGAAAATGATTCTATATGGAAATATGAAGCCATATTAAGGAGTGAAGAGCATTGGAAAGGTAAATACTGTAGATATATAGATATATCTATATATATTATATATATCTATATAATAAAAGACTTAAAAACAGCATGACACTGGAACAAGAACAGAGATATAGACCAATGGGTCAGAACAGAGAACCCAGATATAAAATAATCCTCATATTGCCATTTGATCTTTGACAAAGTAGACAAAAATGTACACTGGGGAACAGAATTCCTATTTAATAAAAGTTGCTGGGAAAATTGGATAGCCATATTGTAGAAGGCTGAAACAGAATCTACACCTCTCACCACTCACAAAAATTAATTCACTATGGACAACAAACTCAAACCTAATGCACTAAACTATAAAAATTCTAGAGGAAAATGTTGGAAAAAAATCTTATGTAGACCTCAGCCTAGGCAAAAAACTTATGAAGAATATCCCCAAAACAATTACAGCAAAAACAAAAAATCTTATATCATGTAGACCTCAGCCTAGGCAAAAAACTTATGAAGAAGATCCCCAAAACAATTACAGCAAAAACAAAAATAAATAAGTGGGACCTCATCAAATTAAAAAGCTTCTGTACAAACAAGGACAAAAGAGCAAAGAGACAACCTAGAGAATAGGAGAAAACATTTGCATGCTATACATCCAATAAAGGGCTAATGACCACAATCAATAACCAGAATCTATAAAGAACTCAAGCAAATCAGCAAGAAACAACCAAACAATTCCATTAAAAGTGGGCAAAAAACATGAACAGAAGCTTTTCAAATGAAGATATACCAATAGCCAACAAACACAAGAAGATTCTATGTCTCCAATCATCAGGGAAATGTAGATCATAACCACAATGAGATATCACTTAACTCCAGTGAAAATGGCTTTTATCAAAAATTCCCAAAACAACTAATGCTGTTGTGGATGCAGAGAGATTGGAACACTTATACACTGCTGGTGATACTGCAAACTATTATTAGACACACAAAAGCTGAAATTTATCACAAGCAATGTTAAAGGAACAAAGCAGAATGCAAATAATATCAGAAAAAAAAATCCATACAAAAACCTGAGAAGCACCAGAAATGCTAACTACATGAGTTGACATATTTTTTCTCATTATTTGATTTGCTTTAAAGGAAAACTGACCATTTAAATAAGGCAATAACAATATGATATGAAGTTAATGGCAGTTGATACTTATACATAGTATAAGTAAAATTCCAAAAATAACATGAAGACTCTTATATTAAATGTACAATAATATATTAATACATCACTTGGAAGTAGATTGTGGTAAGATAAAAAAGTATATTATGCAAAATTTCCAGGTCTGAATGGTTTCAGGGAGGAATTCTTCTATCAAACATTCAAAGAAAAATTAATGCCAAGCCTAAACAAATTGTTACTGAAAAATTATGTAACAAAATTCAACAGTTATTCATGCTAACAAACTCTCAGAAACTGGAAATCTTCATCAGCTTGATAAAGGACATCTGTGAAAAAAAAACACTGCAGCAACATCTTATCTAGTGGTGAAAAACTAATGCTTCCCCCCAACCCCAAGATAGGGGAAAAGGCATGAATGTCTGTTTTTTACCACTCTTATTCAGCATAGTACTAGAAGTTCTAGCCAGCATAATAAAAAATAAAAGAAAACAAAGACATGCAATTGGAAAGGAAAATAATAAGATGGTTATAGTTTACAGATGATATAATAGTCTTCATAGAAAATCCTAAAACCTACAGAAACATTTCTAAAATTAATAAGTGAGCTCAATAAGATCCAGACCAACTGAAGGAGGCAGACTATGTGAGATGGAGACTGAAGGACAGAGTGGCGCCCAACATGGGACCCTCCTTGTAGTACTTGGGTTTCAATTTGTATAGGAAGTGCTGTTTCTTGGAGATCTACCCAGTCAGATCCCCAGCTCTGCCCTAAATGGGCTTTCGCCCCTCAGCAGATGAAACTCTGCGTCAAACAGTCTTTCCTGCTTCAGCAGGCTATATAAGCTATTATACTATAAGGGAAGCTCACTTTCAATGCAGGTTGAAGGGCTCTCCCAAGTTTATTTGAATAAACCTGCCTTGATCATTGAGCCACACTCTGTGTTCATCCTCTCTTTATCTCTCTCTGTGTCCATTCCCACCTTACATTTTGGTATCCCTGTAAGAAGCAGCCATTCTCCTGTCCTTGCAAAGTAGAAAGCAGTAGGCAGTGGCAGCTTGTCTTGGGCTAACTCCTGCACCCTGGACTGGAGATGGTGACCCACACTGCTTCATATTTGCTAAAGTTAGTTTTCAGGAAGTTCTTGCTGAGACTGATGTAAACCTCACAGGGTGTCTTGGGTGAGGAAGAGATAAGTCAGTCATCCCTCAAAGGGGAATGAAATTCTCAAGCGGGTCTGAGAGTCCCCGGCCACCACTCCAAAAAGAAGTTTCCTTGGGAACTGGTGGCAAAGAGGTGTTGTCTAAGTCCCTCAGAGAAGACCCCTGAAGGACAGAGGGCAAATTTACCTGCAGTAAATTCCCTTTCCCTCAGCCTGGCTGCATGACAGCATCCACTGCCAAGGGAGAACTGCGAGGCTTTGGCCAAGGTACACTTTCATGAGTATTTACAGCCCCCCAGTCCCAGGCTATACATTCAGATCTCACCCTAGATGAACATAACTGCACAGACATCATTGAGCACTCCCAGAATGTTTTCTGTAGAATGAAACATAGGTTAAAAGTGCTAGGCACATTAGACAGAGTGATCTTGGAGAAAGACAAGCATCAGTGCTGGCCCTGATAAGGTTGAGGATACATGGAAGTACAGTAAACAGAATGTGTTAAGAGATAAATCATGCAGTTGAAGAAAAACTTGTTTTTTTAACCTTGACTCACTCTTTGAAGGTTTCCACTATACTGTATTTTCTCATGCCTGAGAGTTCAATAAAAGGCAATGAGGAATGTTGGGAGGGGCTGTACCCTTGCATCTCTATGTGGAGAGGCTTGTTTGAGGGAGGCCTCCCAGGGTCCCTGATTTCAAGCAAAGTGGACTTAGTAGGTGTTATTTATTTATATCAAATCACATCAATAGTTTTTCATCATCTCACAACCCAACATATCCTCATAGCAACAGATTGGTTTACTGACGGTTGTGTATCCAAAACCCCAATAGAATGAGCAGGTTATGAGGTTACACCATCATCAAAGGATTTCATAATGACTTAGAATGTACCCCCATCCCACATAGGGTAGTTGAAGCCACCCATCTCCACCCCCCTAGACCACTTCTCAACAAGCAGAACTTATTGCTTTAATTCGTGTTCCCACACTAGTTGCCAATATGGAGATCAATATATATACAGATTCCAGATATGCCTACAACATCTTACACTTAAATGCCCAGATCTGGACTGAGAGAGGACTCTTAACCACTAAAGGCTTCCCTGTAATGCATGTCAAACTAAGCTCAGCCCTCTTAAAGGATGCCCTCTTATCCTAAAACAAAGAGAACCTCATCCACTGTAAAGGCCACCACACTGACCAAAGATATTTCTCTTCAGCTAATAGAGAGGTAGATAAATGGGCAAAAGAAGCAGCTAGTGGCCACTCCCTTCCCCAATACTTCTTTCCCTTATTCCATCCTCCATCACACCACTATTCTCAACAAGAGCATACCTTTCACTCCTCTTTAGGAACAACTTTTCATTCCACTCTACTGGTACCAAAATGGAAAACTCCTACATCCAGCCACAGGTAAAAGAAAGTTTTTAGAAGATAAATATATTATAGTACATTGTAGCCCCTATCCCCTTCAATAATTCTTACAGACTCACATCCAACTCACCCTGACATACATTACCTTTTATGAGAAATCACTCTATCATGTGTTACCTACCAGAAAACTATCCCTCAGTCTAACCTACACTCCCCTCTCCTGTCTCCCAACTCATCAGTTCAGAAGACAAATTCCTAGAGAGGATTGACAGATACATTTCACTCACATGCCACCATTTGGAAAATTCAAATTCTTCTCTGTACTAGTAGGCACATTCTCAGGTTAGGTTGAAGTCTTTTCTACCACTAACAAAAAGCCTGCATGGTATCTAAGATACTAACAAACAAATTCATTTCCCACTTTGGGATTCCTTCCTCCATACAGTCCGATAATGGAAGAGTTCATTTCAGAAATAACCCAGGAAATGGCCTGAACGCTCAGAATTTATTGGAAATTCCATGTACTCCCCTTGACCTCAGTCTTCAGGAATGGTAAAGAGAATGAACAGGATTCTAAAAACTGCCCTTATTAAACTGACTCAAAAAGATTGGGTCACCCTACTCCTTCTGGTGCTCATAAAAATAAGAGTACTCCCAAGAAAGCCTATTATGATCAGTCTATTTGAAGTGATCTATGGCTGACCTCTACCTTCCTTCATGGGAGACATACTCAGCCCTTAAACTTTGTGAGACACACCTGGCCCTCAAACTTCTATCCCCGACCATCTCATAAGTCCAATTCTATAGACAGTAAGGAGCTTTCTGTGACAATCAGTTGACAATAGATTTCTAGCCTCTGAGCAGAATCTACCTCTGACTTTAATTCCAGGAGACAGAGTTTCTTCTAAGATCACCACCTTCAATCCCCAACCCTTCCAACCCAGATGGGAAGGGCTTTTAAAGTCATCCTCACAACCCCAACAGTAGCAAAACTACAAGGAAAGAAGCCTTGCTATCACTTAGCCTCCCTAAACAAAGTCCCTAAACCAGAATTCAACTATAAATTCCAACTTCAACTATAAAACCTGTAGATTCCTTTTCTTCCATACCTATAGGGCATCTTAACCAATGGTCCTCTGAATAAGCTTGAACATGCAACAGTTTGAACTATTCCTGACTGAGGACCTCATGTGGTACCCGGTGCATATCCCAGACTTATGCCCTAACTCAGGAACTATGGCCAAAGGGAACATTTCAAGAGCACAGAGTAGAGCAAATCATTTTTTTTCTCTTTCTGCTTACTCTTCCTTTTGGCCCAGCCCTGTCCACATATCTCACACCACTCTGTCCCTGACAGCTAACCTCCTTACCTCTCATAAAGGAGGGCTGAGACCTCCCTGATGGATTTGCCTCCACCTTTCTCAATGAACAGATTTGGCCATCCTTGCTTCTATTCCTACCTGGACTTCAGCTAAAGCAGGAATCCATTTCACTGAAGTTGTTCACAATTTCAGCAGAGGCTCTCTCATACAACATATTAATGTAGGAGGCTTCTTTCTAAGATTACAAAAAGACCTACAAACTCTAAGACCAGGACAAAGACCTATCAAGGGACCATTCCAGACAGGCTTATCCTTAGTCTTTCAGGCTCCTCCTTGTACCCACCACCCATCCTTTCCTAACAGCAAGCCTTTAGGTACTCTCCATCTCTCAAACTGTCAGTCTACCATGAATCTAGGGATACCCTCTAACTACAGAACATTAACCACTTCCACAACATCCCAAAACACCTGGTCCACTGACATCTGGCCTTCCTCTAGTAAATCTCCACCAGAAGCTTTTCATACTGCTCAGGATGGGGACAGAGACCAAACTCATCTACCTTTAACTCAAATGTTTTTGGGCCCCCAACACAACATCATAATAGACTTGTCACTCGATCACTGCAAAGAATTTCATCCAACACTTTTGACAGTAGCACTTTAGCCATCCTTTCTGAAGTCACTTATGCAGTCCCCCCACAAACAGCCAGTTTAGGACCTTTTTTGGATGCTGGAGCACTATGCTTTAGTCTCTATGTTTGGAAGAAATCCGCTTTATACCCAAAATGATTTAAAACACCTTTTCTTCCCTCTATCAACCTTCTAACTCACTCCTTGCATTGACAATCCAGAAGGAGCCTTTTACATTTGTGGATAATCAGCTTATACCTGTCTGCTCAGAAACTGGGCTGGCACCTGCATATTAGCTTACTCTCTCTCCAACCATTAATTTCACTATCCTAGACACCCTCCTTCCTCTCCCTGTCATCCCACACACAAAGGCAGAGAGGGTAATATAACTCATCCCCATAGTCAGTGCCCTAGGCATTCTTGCAGGTGTAGGATTATTAGTCACTGGCCTGGGAGTCACCCTAGATGAATTTTTAAAATTCTCAAAATAATTTTCTGCCAGCCTAAAAGAAATGCCAGACTAAGCCCTTTGCCCCCAAATCTTATCAAGATTTAGAGCCAGGAATGAGGGAGGCAGACTTCTGCAAGATGGCAATGGCGACCTAAGGGCAGAGTGGTACCCAACGCAGGGCCCTTTTTGCAGTACTTGAATTTTAATTTGTAGGGGGGGAGCAATTTCTCAGAGATTAGCCAAGTAGTCCTAAACTCTACCCCAAATGGGCTTTTGCGCCTCAGCAGGCTTAACTCTGCCCCAAACGGGCTTTGCCACCTTGGCTGGCTATACAAACCACTAGGTTATAAGAGAAGCTGCCTTTCGACCCAGACTGAACACCTTTCCCAAGTTTATCTGAATAAACCTGTCTTGATCATTGAGACACACTCTCTGCATCTGTCCTCTCCTTATACCAACATATAAAAATTGTGTCATATCAGCAAAGGACACACAAAAATTGAATACAATACCATTTAAAATAACTCAAAAATAAAATATTTAACTATAAACCTGGTAATGTGATGCCTCCAGATTTGTATTTATTTCTTAGAATTACAGTGCCTATTTGGGGTTTGTTTTGGTTCCATACAAAACAAAGAACTATTTTTTTCAAGTTCTTTGAAGTACAAAGTTGGTGCATTCATTGTGATTGTAGATTGCTTTGAGTAGCAAGTCCAGAGTGATCAAAACACCACTGGCATAAAAAACAGTTTTGGCATAAAAAAGACATAGACAAATGGAATAGAATAGAGAACTTAAAGAGATGAAACCAGCCTCAAATTGCTACCACTGGGAAAGTGAATCCCTATTAAACAAATGGTGCCAGGAGAAGTGGTTAGTCATATGTAAGACTGAAACTGGACCTCCACCTCACTCCACTTACAAAAATTTACACACACTGCATTGGATAACTCACACTCTAGGAGAATGTGTGATATCAACATGGGGAAAGATGTTCTGAAGAAGACCCAATTGGCAATTGCAGCAACAACAAAAATAAATATATGAGACCTGATCAAGCCAAAAAGATTTTGCACAGTTCAGGATACAATCAACAAAACAAACTGACAACTTCCTGAATGGGAGAAGATATCTGCATGTTATGAATCTGACAAAAGGTTAATAACCAGAATTTACAAAGTCCTGTAGTAAATCAACAAAGAAATAACAAATAACCCCATTAATCATTGAGCAAAAGATTATGAACAGTACCTTCCAGGAAGATAGATGAATGGTCAACAAACACATGAAAAAATATTCATCAAACCTAATCATCAGAGAAATGCAAACTAAAATCACCTTGAGATATTTCCTAACCCCAGTAAGATTAGCATACATCACAAAGTCCCAAAGCTACAGATTCTGGTGTGGGTGCAGAGAGAAGTGACTGCAAACTAATACATCTTCTTTGGAAAGAGTATGGAGAATCCACAAAGAACTAAAAGTAGACTTCCCATTTGATCCTGTAATCCCATTGGTAGTTATCTACCTAGAAGAAAACAAAATCATTTTATCACAAAAATATCTGCACTCAAAGTATACAGCAGCTCCATTCACAATTATAAAGATGTAGAAATGACCCAACTGCCCATGAACGACACATGAATGGATTAAGAAACTATAGTATATGTATACCATGGAATACTATTCAGCCACAAAAAGATAGAGACTTTATATCTTTTGTATTTACCTGGATGTAGCTGAAGAACATTTTCCTCAGTAAAGTATCTCAAGAATGGAAAAGCAAGCATCCCATGTACTCAATACTAATTTGAAACTAGCACACGAACAACTACAGGCCTACCTGAGAGAAAAATACAATTAAATTCAGTAAGGGGGGAGGGAAAGGGATTTGGTGGGCTCCAACCTATCGGGTACAATGTAGGGGTATAACGTACATCTCTTGGGTGAAAGATTCAAGTACAACTGGTACCACAGTACCCTTTTATTAATGAGAAAGAAAGAAAGAAAGAAAGAAAGAAAGAAAGAAAGAAAGAAAGAAAGAAAGAAAAGAAAAAGAAAAAGAAAAAAGATTGGAAACAGACTAACAAAAAAAGGTATAAATCTAAAAAAACATATACAGAACTTCTAAGTAGAAAGTTATCAAACAATAGTGAAAAAGATCAAAGAAGATATCACATTTGTGGATTGGAAAATTCAACATAGTAAAGATGTCAATCCTCCTCAAATTGGTATGTAAGTTTAACACAATTCCAATCCAAATCCTGGCAAGAATTTTTTTTTTTTTGGTAGATGATGCAAATTGTTATACAATTTATATGGAAAGAAACAAAAACAATTTGAAAAATAAGAAAAAATTGGAGAGGATTCACTTTACCAGATTTTAAGACTTACAAAACTACAGTAATAAAGGCTATATGGTATTGACTGAAGGATGGACACATACATGAATGGAACAGAAGAGAAAACCCAGAAATGGACCCATACAATATCTAGCTGACTTTTTACAAAATTGCAAACATAATTCAATGCAGAAAAGACAGTTGTTTCACCAAATAGTGCTGGGACACTGTTAGTAAGGAGATAAAAACTGATTAACATATTAAAATTAGTCATCAAGAAAATGCAAATTAAGCCACAATGCCATACCACTATAAACTTGCTAGAATGGATAAAATTAAAAGACTAGTCACAATGAATGTTGGCAAAGATCGGGAGCAACTGGAACTCTCATACGCTGCTGGCTGGAATATAAAATGGTACAACGACTTTGGAAAACAGTTGGCCAGTTTCTTGTAAGGTTGTAAGTATATATGTATCTACAATATAATCCAGCAACTCTACTCTTACATATTTATAAAAGAGAAATGATAACATAGGTCTATGGAGAGAGTTTTAAAGAAATATTCATAGCAGCTTTATTTATAATACATTTGTAATGGAAACAACTTAAATATCTATCAATGGTGAATATATAAACAAATCAGGGTATATCCATACAATGGAATGTTACTCAGCAACAAAACAGATAAATTACTTATGCGTGCAACATGGATGAATCTCAAAATAATTTTGTTGAATGAAAGCGGACAGATATTTTATGATTCCATTGATAAAAAAGGGATGATGTATATTTAACTAAATGAAAAGTTGGTTGTGATGATCAAATAAAAGAATATTAGATTATGTACCATGAGAGATTACCAATATATTATACAAATAGGTTTTTATTGAGAATATTTTCAACAGAGCCATATATGACTTTCCTTATAGGTAATATTTATTGAGCTTTTATTATGTGTTGGTTTGGGGCTATTTATTCAAATCTCACCAACAACCCCGTGGGATAGGTACTATTAGTATCAATTTTGTATATGAAACTGAAACCTAAAGCAGAGAAGCAATTTGGTCTAAGGAAAGAGCGTAGCAGTAAGAATTGGAGACCTGAATGTCAAGTTGTGGCTCTTGGGGCTGTGGGAAACATCCTTAGCCCTTTTCTCCCTATTACCAAATACAACAACTCAGCTTAATGACAAACCTCTTGTGATGAAGTGAGATAATGTAAAACTACGTTACGACCTTAATGTTATTCTGTCAGAAAGTGCATAAACACGAACATTGTTGGAAAAGTAAGATAAAGTAGTAGGAAAGACAAAACAACACTATGCGAAGTCCTTTCAGGTTTTCTCACTGTCCTTATTCAGCTTTAAATACCTTATTTTTTAAAATTTTAATGTTTAAGTACTTAAAAGATTCCAAATATTTACAGAAATGTGTCAGAAAAATGTCTTAATGTTTTCCATTA
>NW_003852440.1:25115-38595 GCF_000181295.1 Otolemur garnettii | reverse complement strand
TGTTTTCCATTAGTAAGATATTACTTTCTACAGTGCTAGGCATTTTATAACTAATAAATACATAAGTCAGAAATTATTACTTAATATTTTAATTATTTATTACAACTTGGCAGTAAAAATCAGTCTTCACAAAGATACTGTATGCATATTAGTCAATCAGTCTTGACTCATTCCCTTTGGCTTTCCGTGTCTCCGGGTAGTTTTGTAAGAATCCATGACTTCAGTTTTTCTAGCTCCGTTTTGCTTAGCTCATGGTAAACATCTGGAAAACTGAGAAACTTGGCACTCACACCTAGAGATTTTATCATTGAGTTTGTCTCTTCTCCCCAAGAATGAAGAACTAACTCATCTGCAGTACCGTGACACTGAAATAATTCAGGGAGTACACCATCACTTTTCTGAAGTACCTGGAGAAGAAGATATAAAAACAAAAGTTTAAGAAATTCCATTTAAACAGATGATTCTTAGAAATCAGAGAGTAGAAAACTTTTAATTTTACCATGTTTCAATAACCAAAGGGAAAAAACAGGCAGAGGTGGTGCTATCTCAGGTGTACAGTGGTGGCCCAGCCTGGGGCCTTAGCTGGTTGGTGGCATCAGCATTTGAGCTGTGGCTGTATGTGACATGAATTCAATAGAGGACTGTTGGAAAAACAGCCAATGCAATTTCCTAAAGAAACTAAGTGACCTGAGAAGACAGAGCTCTTCACAGAAAGTGACAGAAGGAAGAATACAGAGCTAGGGGACAATCTCCATTCTAGTTCTCATTTCTGTATTTTCTTTATCACTTCTACTTCTGGTAAAGAAGTTGTAACACTACAATGTATCATATTCATAAATTATGACATTGCCACAAAAGGAGTAACAGTGATGTAATTGCTTTTTGTTTTATGTTCGTGACATAATAAGAAAACCTGGCTAGGATCATCTATATTTTCAATATGTATAAAAGACACATACATGCTATAGAGAATACCACAAAAAAAAAAAAAAAAGTGCATACATTTTAAGAAACGAAAAAACTATTAAACCTGAATTACTCAATATATTCCAATAAGGTTTTTTTGTGTACTGTATCTTATATGACTTCTAACTGCAGAAATCAAACATGACTTGAATATTATAATTTCAATACAGCTTTTTCCTTTCGTAAAATGTACACTTTTGGGGGGGCACCCTGTGTGTGTGTGGGAGTGTGCTATACCCACAAAAAATATACATATATATACATATATATACACATCTCCTTTCCTCCTTGACATTCTGCTTAACAATATTCTTTGTACAAGCCATTTCCTGAACATTAATGATGTGCTAGGATTTAATCAATATATCTAACATGGCCATAAATTTCAGGAATGCTCAATTTACAGTATTTGTGCAAAAACTGCATTAGTTTTTTATGGCTCAATCACCAATTTTGTTTTAGTTCCAATGTGTGTCCATTTTGTGTTTTAGGTTTTTTTTTTTTTTTTTAACTTACCTGGTAAACAGCAGATGCTTTATTTAGAAAACTAGAAAGAGCAAATACTCCTGCCACATCTTGGTGGTTTCTATATGCTAAATGCATTGCCATGCATCCTCCCATAGAAAATCCTCCTTAAAGAAGCAAAAATAAGCTCATCAGCAAAAGCAGAATATACGCAACACTAATTCAGAATAAGGTATATCTTTGTCAATCACTCGTAAATAACTTTAAAGCATCTGTAAAGAAACCTTTAAAGTTACAGAATGATAAAAAGAAATTTAGTCTACTTTAAAAAAGCCCGCTGTGAATAAATAACCTAGTTACATCTACGCCATCACTGGTAGATAGATCTGTATTATAAAAGGAGCTAGAACCGAACAAAGAAGCCTGTTCACCAAGTAAAAATATTTATCACAATTCAAAATATGAGTCATAGTGTAATCATTATTTATTTAAATTTTAATGTCTACTTATATATTTTTTACAATATAGAAATCTTCACTTCACAACTACAATTAAGAACACATACCTTTTTGTCTTACTTGCCAAGCTGTGAGCTCCATGAGGAGTTATGTTTCTAGTGCCTGCCACATAATGTAATAGTTATTTAGTGAATTTTGAATTAGGAAAGATGGCTAAAAACTTGATGAGCTAGTTAAAATATTTTTGAATTACACTTTTGTTTGGAAACTGAATTATGTTGGTGTAACAAAAATAAAAAATATAAACCTATATGTACTTTTTAAAATTAAGAGTTTGAAAAAGTCATTTATTCATTTGATGAAGGTGTTCCATAGTATTGTCTTTTATGTGCCAAACATCATGCTAGTCACTGAAGATACAGAAATTAAAACACCCTCCTGTTCAGGGGGACTCTGATGAGGCAACACATCCATCACAGACCACGGTACACAACGTGACCGCAGCAGAGAGAGTGGCCAGTCCAAGCCTGACACAGCTCAGTAGGATATTCCCAAGGCTGAATGACATCTCATTCATGTTTCCTGACAGAATGTAGCCACATACTCATGAAAACACAAAAATAGACTCTGATGTGGATTTAGCATCCTTTATTTTACTTAAAGTGTAAAGCTGAGCCGTTTCAGATCATAACTTTGAATTTATTACAAAATCTTTCTTTTATACAGGCAGGCAACAGAGGCCCAAGGAAATCAGGTGATCTGTTTAAGGTTGTTGCATCCTGAATTTTAGATGTAAAGCTAGAAATTTTGGAATTCAGACCTCTTGCGACAGAGTTTAATGTACATTTTATTTTCTTTTTAATATTTATTAAAATAGGCCTGCTTTATCTGGGATAGGCAGATAATATTATTTTGGACATAGAACACAAACATATGAGAGAGGATTACCAGCCTTGCAAACGTTAGCTATAAAAGGGCATAATATGTAAATAATGATCACATATGCACGTATGACAAGTATTAATTATATCTGTGATTTTCTTTTCTTTTCTTTTCTTTTTTTTTTGAGACGGAGCCTCAAGCTATCCCCCTGGGTAGAGTGCCGGTGCAGCGCGCGCGCAGAACTCCTGGGCTCAAGCGAGTCTCCTGCCTCAGCCTCCCAAGTAGCTGGGACCACAGGCGCCCACCACAATGCCTGGCCATTTTTTGGTTGCAGCCAGCATTGTTATTTGGCGGGCCCGGGTTGGGGATTCGAACCCGCAACCTTAGGTGTATGTGGCTGGCGCCTTAGCCGCTTGAGCCACAGGCGCCGAGCCTATATCTGTGATTTTCAACATACCAGGAAGACATAATAAGTTCTCATCAAGAACAGTACCCCACAATGGATGAGAACCATACAAAAGGCTCCTCTAACACTCCAAGATGCAGATATACCAAATTATTAATAGTTCATGAATAAACTTGATAGGGGAGAAAACAGCATAAACATCTTAAAACTGTATGACAAACTTGCATAGGTGCATTAGATTCCCCCAAAGGCTAAAAGCCACTGGGTTACATTTGCCATGAATTTGTGCATTAATAAATATTTGACATATCCCATTTGGATATAAAGAGCTTTTCACAGTAGACAAGATTAGAATTTCTGGCAGTTTAACACTGCATGCAGAAAAAATTCTAAACTCTATTGGGTTTGGCCACAGTTCTAATTATAGACTTCTCAAGATATTCTATGTAAAAATATCATGTGGGTTACAAAGCAAATACATTTTGAAATAAAATTCTTAGCAAGATTTAATTTATCTAATATAAACTAATTCTTTAGAAAATACTTAAGCATAGGAAACCTTTCTTTAATCCTCAACTTTAAGTGCTTATCATTAGCTGAACAAAGAGTGCCTCTGCCCTCTCACCTCACACGTACCAAGGGGCTGGCTTCATCTTGACATGCCCAGGGGTGAGGACAGAGCCTGGCACCGAGTGACAACTCAATAAAAGTTTAACTGAAACTTTAGAAACCATATGTGTGTATTATAGGATGAAAGAAGAGAAAAGAAAAGTTACAAACATTTCTTAACTTTATTACAAAGATACACAGAGCATTTTCTACTTTAAGATTTGGTGGAAAGAGGAAGGCTAGGCTGAAAATAATGGAATCTGAGTTCTGGTCTTGCCTATACTTCCTTGCTAACTGTCTCTGTGTACATTATTTAAAGGTAGGACTTCATGTGTAGTAAAATTATATAGCTGGCCTAGATGATGTTTAGGGTTTCTACCAAACTCTTAAGGACAAATAACTTCATAACTCCACTATCAACAAGGAAATTACCAGGGATTTCAAAACTTAGAGGCTCCACTACAACTCGGGCTTTACCTAACAAATCCAACAGTGAACCTAATCGTTTGTACTTTTAAATCAATCTGAAATTAAAAACATAAACTAAAATTCCACTTTCAATTAAGAAATAAGAACCTGTATCTCTCAGAGCACAATTCTAGCTTTCTGAACTAGAACTGATCTTAGCAATCTCCCGTTTTCCTGATAGCCCATTTATTTAGAAATGAATTCCAGCTTGCTTATAATCAAATACCCTATTAATAATAAAACTCTATAATTCAGGGCAGGTTAGGGAGATATGAAAGAGGAAAAGGCAGGATCTAAAGAAAGAGTGAGAGGTTAAGAATGAAAGAGAAAAAGATTCAGAATCGATGATACTGGGGTGGGGGCAGTAATTAAGGGTACAACTGGGCATTTAACAGCTTCTCGTTAGAACAAGGAATCATAACAAATCACACTGGAAACTTGTCCTAGTATTGAATTTTTAAGTGGAATTCATTAAGTGGATCTTTATTAAACATACCATTCCAAATCAAACATTCTACGTACAGCCACATCTGCTACTGACTCTTCTGGGTCATAAAGACTTAACGTTTGCTAGAATGTACTGATTATGAGGGCAAGAACTTTTGTCTGTTTTCTTTACCATTATATTCCCCCCCCCTCCATGCTGAGAACAATGTCTGGTACGTAAGAGGTGCTTAATAAATATTTATGGAATAAATAATGTAAACTGTAGTTAGTTCAATGAGGATACTTCTGTAAGAAGACCAACTTATCATCAAGAAATACAGCTTTTTGATAATTTGATATAAAAAAGCTTAGAAAATCTAAAAATGAATTCAAACTGTTCTCCTTGCCAATCATTCCTGATTTCGCTTTTTAAAAATAAAGAGTTTAGACTCAATCCCAGACTCACTAACAAAAATCTCACTGCATACGTCTAATTTTTAATAAAGCAGATATTTGAGAATTGCTATTGTGTGGCAAATTATTCAAAATTAAGTATAATGGGTAAAAACAAAAAGTGAAAATATGGCTGTGATATTAAAAAAATCCATATGCTATAGATACCAAGGCTGCAGGAGCAAAGTTGTTACTTTTCTAAGAAATACAAAAGCTTGAATTGCGTACTTGCCAAATGTAGCTAATGAATATGTGAACTATGATTAGTGGGACTGAGGATCGACCTTTTAAATTTTATTTAACTTTAGTTTAAATTCAAATTTTAAGAATTACATGTAGCTAGTGGCTATCACATTGGGTAAGGAATTTCTAGGTTTTCTAAGATGAACCAGTGAATACAAAAAAAGCTTCAAAATTCACAAGTGGAACAATAATAAAATGAACATTTTGTAAATTTTAAAGCTAAGGGAAAGATCAGTAAAAGGTAAAACGTCAATAAAATAGATTGGTGGGCAAAAACTTACATTAAAAATGATTTTAAAAGCCTTCCTACTGAGAAAATTCTACATATTAAGTGCCCCCAACACTTCATCAGGCAACCTAATCACTTTATGTAGTTTCTGAGACTCTTGATGGGACAAGACTAACTAAAAAAAGAAAACACATGTAAAATGGCATCATGAACACGCAGAAATGCATCCTGCAGACATTTTGCCTCATGTTCAATTCTCGTAAATTACAATGAGGAAAAATGTACTCATTGAAATCTTATTATTTTATTTATTTATTTTAAAATGTAACCTAAGTTCCTTACCCATTTATAATCTTGTGAGGTAATGTGTAATTCTTCACCAGCCGTCTTTGACAATATAGTCACCTTAGCATGGGACACTACTGTGAAAAGGGACTTTGTGTATTTTTTTCTAATAGAAGAAAATTTAACACAAAGGACCAGTTATTTGAATTCAATTTTCCATCTAAGAGTCTAAAACCTAATATAAAGTACACTGTTCAATAAGTAAATACCAAATAGTAAATTCATTGTAGGTAATGGTTATATAATGGATATTTATAGTTGCTGCTGAAGTATTTAAAATGTCAAGAGTTAACGTTTCAACATACATTTAAGATTAACAAGCTGAATAAGACATGTTTAAAAATAATAAAGCAGGCTTTATGAACTCTTTATATAAAATAGAAACAATCTATTAAAAAAGCAAAATAGTAAAAAAAAAATTCATATAATTAGGTTTGGTATCAATTGAATAGAATTTTTAAAAAGTAAGAAAGTCCATCACTATCCCAAATGTAAAAGTTCTTCCATTTAATTTACATAGTTTTATAATTATTCTTTAGACTTAAGTGTTCATAAAGTCTCAAAAAGACTAGGGAATACAGAAATTATGCTAACATATTTATTTACTCTCACACAAAATTTTCAGAATAAAAAAATCATTTCTGTCCTCTATGGAAAACTGTTACACAGTCCTAAGCCTTTAAAGTCCTAACATTGCTTTAAAGAAACAAGTTGTTTAATTAAAATATATTTATGGTCAAAGAAAGTAGACAAAAGCCATCATTCTCAACTCTTATCTCCCAGCAGAACTTCAGAAGAAATTTGTATAGGTTTAGGAAAAGGAAGCCTGGAAATTGTGGTGCCAAGTTTTACCTTAAGAATCCCAACTATTAAAAAAAAAAAAAAAAAGAATCCCAACTATTGCTTCATTTTATTTTTGTTTTGAATCTGATTATAAAATTACTACACTATTGGAGCGGTGCCTGTGGCTCAAAAGAGTAGGGTGCCGGCCCCATATGCTGGAGATGGCGGGTTCGAACCCAGCCCCAGGCAAAAACTACAAAAAACAAAACAAAACAAAACAAAACAAAACAAAACTATACTATTATACAATCACTGTAAAAAGCGTTTCTACTATGCAGATACATATAAAAGAAGAAAACAAGTAATCAAGAATCTTATTACTTTACATAATTTTGACATGTCCTTTTAAAACTCATTTTAACATTTAAACTTACTCTATATGTACAATTCCATGTCTTGTTTTTTCCTTCATGTAATAACTGATTTGAAAGTATTTCTACAGAATCACAAAACTTTATAATTATTTTTTAATTGATACTTACTGAGTACCTTTTATGTGTGTATATACAGTACTTAGTTGGTATATAATATTCAATGCTGTTAATGGACTGTAATTTGCTAACCATTCCCATTATGGTAAGTATTTAGATTGTCCATGTAAATCACTCAAATGTAATTTCAGAAGCACTTGATTTTCCCTGCTTCAAAATTCTGATAATCTTCTCATAATTATAAAAATTCTGACGTTCTATACATCCTAGATCAAAGTTAAATCTAAATTCTGTAAATATTTTCTCTTAACATCAAGTTATCGCCACCTAGTGGCCAACAAAGGAATCTGTTCACGTACAAAGTTCTTCACTAAGCCAAGGGACCTGGGTTCTAGTCCCAACTACTCAGTAATGTTAACTTTGGTTTCTTTACCTCTGAAGTGAGAATAAATTATATTCAATTTTTAGACATTAAAGTTTCAAGAGATCTTAAGCACTACCTAAATATAATTTACCATGATATATAACAGTAATTTAAAAATTGTCAAGTGTAATAGAAATGCCAACTAATTTAAGAATATTATTACAATATATACTTTCTAAGCACAACAGTATAGGAGGGAAAAATGATACCTTTCTCTATTTTGATTTTTCACATTATATAGAAACCCACTGAATGAAGAGTTTCAAGACAGGTGGTCACAGAAAAGGAGAATGTAGTGACTATGAAATAGGCTTACACTTGGCACACTGGACACTTTCAATATGTTGACAAAGTCAGAGGCAAGATAATCTAAAATTAGTAATTGTTATTTTTTTCTCAATACAAGATTTTAATCCTGGTTCTGCAAATAACTATATTGGCAACTTTCAGAAAGCAATTTAAAAGTCACGATTTTATTGCTTGTTTCCTCTACGTTTTATCATAACCTGCATAATCTTGTGAAGTATAGGTATTCAAAAATAAGAAAAATAAACTTTTTTTATGTTCTTAATGTACATTCACTATATATCAGAACTAGGATATGCAGTGAACCTTTTGCTCGGCTCTTTCCTATCTTAACAAAGGTTTATTAATTTTTTTCTGCTGGAAAGCAATACGTACCCATTGCAGAAAACTTCAATTAAATCCTGTAGTTTGACTAAAATTTTCTTAAATACCATCCTACTCATCCCTGTATTCCCAAGATATTAAAATAATGTATACATCAGGTAATCTTTTACCATTCTATTTTGCAGTTGCATTCTTTCTGATTTCCTCCATTCAGCCAGCCCTCTACAGCTGCGGTCCCCAATTCCCAGGCTGCAGACCAGCACCCCAGTGTCCACAGGTGGCCTATTCGGAACCAGGCTTCAGAGCAAGAGCTGAGTGGCAGGCCAGAGAGTGAGCTGCAGACCAGCACCCCAGTGTCCACAGGTGCCCCATTAGGAACCAGGCGTCAGAGCAAGAGGTGAGTGGCAGGCCAGAGAGTGAGCTGCAGACCAGCACCCCAGTGTCCACAGGTGGCCTATTAGGAACCAGGCCTCAGAGCAAGAGGTGAGTGGCAGGCCAGAGAGTGAGCTTTATCTGTACTTACTGCTGCTCCACGTCACTGCATTACAACCTGAACTCTGCCTCTTGGGAGATAAGCAGCAGCCTTAGATTCTCACAGGACCACGAACCCTACTGTCAGCTGGGATCTAGGGTGTGCACTCCTTGTAAGAACCTAATGTCTTGATCTGAGGAGGATATTTTATGCACTTGAATTATCCTGAAGCCATTCTCCACCTCCTCCCCTGGATCTGTGGAAAAATTATCTTACACGAAACAGACCTCAGTGCCAAAAACGTTGGGGACCACTGCACTATAGTATTGTCTGAGCAATCTTTTCAAAATGTACATTTAATCACATCATTAATAATTTCACCTTCATTTTTCTTTTTCAACTTCATAGTTTTTCTGGTTTTCCCCATTATAATTAATTTTTTAAAAAAATAATCTAACTGAATCTTATTCCTTACTATGGGGTGTATCACGTGTATTTAAAAATTGTTTGGGGTCAGACATGCATTTTTCCTTTGATTTCCCACTGAATCTCTCCTTCATTAAAATGTCATGAATAGCACTTAAATCTTAACTTAAACTGTACTCTAATAGACAATGTACAGAAGCATAAAAACCAGTAGAAAAATATGAACTGGTAACTTCTCTTTCAATATTCTAGGAGCAGTGAAAAAGAAAAAAAGGGAAGCACAGCTGATACCCCAGTAAGGAAAAAGCAAGCAGCCAGAAAGGAAGAAACAATGAGCTGCCTACAGGTCTCCCGGAGGTACTGCTGTTCCAGTATGGCCTTTTGCTATGTGGGTCGCCAAGGTAAGTGATATAAACAGTACACTTAACAATAGAAAGAAGGCTTTCAACTTTGTATGTCAGACACATTTCTAAGTATTCCACATAAACTAATTCAATTATCACAGTTCTGCTATGTATACAGTATTATTACAATCATCCCAACATAAGAGACTGATAAAACTATGATTCCGGGATTAGAAGCCAGCAGTCTAGAGGGGCAGCACAAGATGGCAAACAGAAAGATCATTTGGCTGAGAGGAAGCCAGGCTATGCTTGGCACAGAGACCTTGCCTGGAGCTGTGGCTCAGGTTGCCAAGGTGGCAAAATGCTACGGGTACTGACACACTAGGCAAGTTTCCACAAGCCTGTGTGTGTGTGGGGGCGGGGGGGGGAGGAGGACCAGCTCTGTCACAGAGGTTGGGGATGGGAGGAAGGCTTTTCGCAGTTTTCGGCTCTCAGGAGAAGCTGCGTTTTGTGTGGAAACCCTGGAAGAGTAGGCACACCCGAACAGTGTACAGCAGTCAGATTTGAGGGCTGGTTGCAGCAGATCTGCCACCAGCTCGGTAGCAGCAGAGATGGCCATACTGGGAAAGTCTTGAAGGGTTGGGGGGGGGAGCATTGTGGGAAGGTTGAGAGAAGGTGGTGAGGACTGGCGTTCTCCAGGGACACGGCCTTCTTAGTTCCATCTGCTGGGATTGTACCTCCAGCAGAGACAGCCTCAGGGACTCCTGCACCCCATCAGAACTGTTGTCTAGGGGCACAGTGAGACCTGCCTCTGAAGGATTCTGTAGAGCTTTGAGATCCCAATCCAGTGGTTGAATGCTGAGGAAATAATCAGGTAATCACTGTGGACCATTAAGTTGGGAAACAGGTCTATGCCTGGGAACTAGAGAGAGGTTACCAGCTGTGTTGTCCGTCCCCTAAAACTGCAGCACCACCTGGTGTCCCAGCAATATATTGCAACACAAATATATTCCTACTAAAGTTGGACACTTCTTTCATGCATATATTTGTATACATACATATCTGTATATGTATATAGACTTTTATATATGTAACTTTCTTTATTTTTGTCTCTTTTTCTGTTTTCTCTTGGTGTTGTATTTTTTTTTTCCTTTTTCTTCTTTGTTCATTTATTTGTTGCTGAGGTGGCTTATTTTTGGTTATTAGAGCTTTTTGTTATTTTGTATTGATATGTTTGGTTTCTTGCTAATTGGTTTGGTTGGTTCTTTTCTTATCTTCCATTTTTACTTTCATCAAGAGCAAGGGCTCCTGTATTTTTGGCTATAGTATTTTAGCCTCATTTATTCTCTCGCCTTATTTCACTCCTCTACATTCTTTCTTTGGACAGTGACTTGCTCACTTTTCTCTTCACTCCCACATAAATCTCTTTTGCAAAAGCTAAGATATCATCTTATCACCTCCTTTTGTTTTGTCTTTCTCTTTTCTTTCATTATTGCACTTCCCTCTCTCCTTTATTATAATAGAATTTTTAATTTCCTTTATCTATTCTTACTTTATTATTATTTATTTTTTCCTTCTTTTTTTTTTTCTGGTTTTGCTGAGAGCTGGGGAGACACAGCTGTGGTCAGGCAGGTAGGCCACAGCAGTAGTCTGCTTCAAGGGCGTTAAGAGATTTTTCTGCCTTTGACCCTAGGAAGAAAGTATTGGCAAGAACATGTTGCAGAATTTTTCTATTTTGTTTTTATACTTAATTATTCCTTCTTATTTTTTGTTTTTGGTCCTTTTTTTTCTCTTCCTATTTTTGGCAGAGGAAGAGTCTGGCTCAGCTTAGGCTAGTAAGAAGTGCCTGATTTCGAGGAATCTGCCCAGCCCAGTCCCTCAAAATCCTTGAGTTGCAGCCATGGCTTTAACACCGTGCTGATCAATATCATTTCTTCCATCACCTTCATCTTCTCTTCCTGACCTCCTTCTCTCTAATTCTTCAAGTTTTTTTGTTACTCCTCCTTCCCTTTTTTTATTTCTTCTTCTTTTCTTTTACTCTTTGCTTATTTTTTCCTCTTATTTCTACCTGCTTGCTCTTTACCTTTCTCCTCCTTTTGACCTCATACCAAGAGGTCTCTCTCTCTCAACTCTGAGACAAGGTAATGTGAAGCAAAGGAGGAAGAAGAGAGAAGGGAAAAAGAGCAAAGGGAGATGAACAAAAAGAACACACACAGGAAGAACCAATAGAAAAATTCAGGCACCATGAAAAACCAAAACAGAGCAACTCCTGTAAGGGACCATGAGGCAGCTTTTACAGAAGACTCCTCCTGTAAGGAAATAACGGATCTGACAGAAAGGGAATTCAAAATATGGATGATGAAGACAATAAAGGAAATGGATGTGAAAATTAAAAGACAGAACCAAAAGTTAGATGAGAGATATGTAGAATATAGAAAGGATATAGCATAGCTTGAGGAAATGACAGAGACAATCAGGGAATATAAAGATGGGGTAGAAAGTATCAAAAATAGATTAGACCATGGAGAAGAAAGAACCTCAGAGCTAGAGGATAAAGTTTTTGAGTTCACTCAGGTAGTTAAAGAGGCAGAAAAGAAGACAGAGAAAGTAGAGCAGGCACTGAGAGAACTATGAGACTCCACGAAGCATTCAAACATACAAATAATAGGAATCCCTGAAGGGGAAGAAGATTGTCCCAAAGGAATGGAAGCCCTGTTGGAGACTACCATTAAGGGAAAACTTCCCAAGTTTTACTAATGACACTGACACACTCCTTTCAAATGAATGTCAAACTCTGGGTCATCTCAGCTCTAACAAGACACATTGTAATGATCCTGTCCAAAGTCAAAATGAAGGAGAAAATTCTGCAAGCAGCCAGGAGTAAGCACCAACTGACCTACAAGGGCAGAGCCATTAGGATGACAGCAGACTTTTCAACTGAAACTTTCTAAGTCAGAAGAGCATGGTCATCCACCTTTAGCATCCTTAAATAAACAAAATAATTTTCAGCCCAGAATTCTGTATCCTGCTAAACTAAGCTTCAAAATGGATGGAGAAATCAAATCTTTTGCAGATATACAAGCCCTGAGGTAATTTGCCACAACAAGACCAGCTCTACAGGAAATACCTAAGACCTATTCTTAGCACTGATCACCACCATGGACTACCACCAAAGTAAACACTTAGAAGGCAGAGGCCAAAACTTAGCTTCCACAATGGCACAAAGGATAAAACTACATAACAAATTTTCTCACAACAAGATGAATAAAATACCACCATACTTATCGATACTCTCAATACATGTCAATGGATTGAATTCACCACTGAAGAGGTACAGGTTGGCTGGCTGACTGGATAAAAAAAGCACAAGCCATCTACATGCTGTCTCCAGGAGACACATCTAGCCCTGAAGGACAAATCGAGACTCAAGAGTTAAGGGATTTTCAAGAAAATGGAAATAAGAAGAAAGGTGGGATTGCAATCTCATTTGCAGATACAAGTGGATTCAAAGCAACTATAGTTGAGAAAGACAAAGATGGATACATCATACTGGTCAAAGAAACAATACAACAAAAAGACATCACAATTTTAAATATTTATGCACCTAACTTAAATGTTCCCAGATTTATGAAACAGACCCTGATGGGTCTAAGCAATATGATATCCCATAACACCATAATAGCCAGGGACTTTTACACCCCTTGGACAGAACTGGACAGATCCTCTGAACAGAAACTAAACAAGGATACAAAGGACTTAAACATGACCCTAGAACAAAAGAGATTAACAGAAATACACAAAACACATTATCCCAAAGCAAAAGAATATACTTCTCCTTGTCAGCCCAAGGCACATACTCCAAAATAGATAACATCCTAGGATATGAATCAAATCTGAGCAAAATTAAAAGAACAGAAATTACAGCTTGTTTCTTCTGAGACCATAAGGCTATAAATGTGA
>NW_003852440.1:23409-23847 GCF_000181295.1 Otolemur garnettii | reverse complement strand
TATATATATAGTAATGTCTCAGGAGGTAAAATCAATGTCCACTAATCAGTAGCTTTTGTATACACCAAAACAGCCAAGATGATACACTAATCAAAGACACAATTCCTTTCATAGTAGCTTCAAAGAAAATGAAATATCTAGGAATACACCTAAACAAAAGAGGTAAAAGACCTAGTCTATAAAGAAAATTACAAAAGCCTAAGATAAGAAATAGCAGAAGATATTAACAAATGGAAGAAAATATAATGCCCATGGCTGGGAAGAATCAATATTCTGATACTGTCTATACTTCCCAAGGCAATCTACACATTAAATACAATCTCCACTAAAATACTAACGTCATACTTTCAAGATTTGGAAAAAATAATTCTTTGTTTTGTATGGACCCAGAAGAAAACCTGTACAGACAAGGAAATTCTTAGTAATAAAAACAAGGCC
>NW_003852440.1:22368-23024 GCF_000181295.1 Otolemur garnettii | reverse complement strand
ACAGCTAAGGAGACAACTACCAAAGCAAACAGACAACCTTCAGAATGGAAAAAGATCTTTGCATATTATGAATCAGATAAAAGCTTGATAACTAGAATCTGCAGAGAATTCAAATTAAGCAACAAAAAAGATCTAACAACCTCTTATATCAATGGGCACGTAAGATGAGAACCTTCTCTAAAGAAGACAGACAAATGGCTAACAAGCACATGAAAAACTGCTCATTGTCCCTAATCCTCAGAGAAATGCAAATCAAAACTACCCCAAGATATCACCTAACCCCAGTGAGAATGGCCCACATCACAAAGTCTCAAAGCTGCAGATGTTGGCATGGATGTGGAGAGAAGGGAACACTTTTACACTACTGGTGGGATTGCAAACTAATACCTTTTTGGAAGGAAGTATGGAGAATCCTTCAAGAACTCAAACTAGACCTCCTATTTGATCCTACAATCCCAATGCCATTACTAGGCATCTTCTCAGAAGAAGAAAAATCCTTTTATCATAAGGACATCTGCACTAGACTCTTTGTTGCATCTCAATTTATAATTGCTAAATTGTGGAAACAACCTAAATGCCCACCAACCCAGGAATGGTTTAAGAAGCTATGGTATATATACCATGGAACAGTATTCAGTCACTGGAAAAGATGGAGA
>NW_003852440.1:10685-21912 GCF_000181295.1 Otolemur garnettii | reverse complement strand
GAGTAATGACATTGCTTCTTGTACTACATTTTCAAATACATGTGTATAACTGGTTCAGCAAGATGGATAACACAAACAACTGCACAAAAGGATAGTAAGGACTAACTAGAATACTACTTGTTCCATACACCAATAACCAATGTGTATGCAAAATCTAGCACACAAAAAGGGGACAATGAGACTAATGTTTTGTCATATTTTAAGAGGCTGAGACTCACGTGTATTCTGTGGCACATGTATAATTCTTTAAAACTGTGACTTACAGTTTATTTACACTGACTGGTTAAACAATTTACAGTTAGCAAGGATACACATGCATGCATTTGTGCTTTTTGTGGTTTCTTTCTGTATCCCAAGTTAGGAAAGAGACTGAATAGATCTTAATTAGCTCATCTCACAAATTCTAAAAAAAAAAAATCCTTTTTCCACAGTTTTAAATTTCAATTTGTGTATTATATATTATATTGTTGTACAAATTTTAATTTCACTGGGCAGCGCCTGTGGCTCAGTGGGTAGGGCACCAGCCCCATATACCAAGGGTGGCGGGTTTGAATCTTAAACAGCAGTGGCAACTGCAACGAAAAATAGCCAGGCTTATGGCGGGTGCCTGTACTCCCAGCTACTTGGGAGGCTGAGGCAAGAGAATCGCTTAAGCCCAAGAGTTGGAGGTGGCTGTGAGCTGTGAGCTGTGACACCATGGCACTCTACCAAGGGTGACAAAGCGAGAATCTGTCTCAAAAAAATAAAAAGTTTTGAATTTCATAACTTTATAATACTATAACCCATAAACCTTACAAAATCAAATTTTATTCTCATAGATCCAAAAAAGCCTTGATAAAATATTGATTGGTTCATAATTACAAGTTATCTTTTAATAAGGTTCAATTGGTACTTGAGAAAATAATGAAAATCTTCCCTTACACAGCAGAATGAAACTAAGATAAACACCAGATGAAACATATAATTAAATGTAAAAATAAAGAAAAAAAATACTAGAGAAAAACTAGTAGAAAATCTATTTGAATATTCATGCAAGTTTTAAAGAGGAAAAAACTTAAAACTCAAATTATTAGGAAAAAATATCATGAAAGGAAAGACTAACAGATTTAACAACAACATCAATAACATAGGCCTTTTTGTGACATTATAATTGTATTAAAAAGAAAGCAAATTAGGTATAAATTAAAGTTAGTTAGTTATTTTTAACACTTCTTTTTAAAGAATGTATTATTCAATACATATGTGATAAGATGGACATTCTAACACAAGTGATGGAAGTATCAACTAGTACTTTTTTGAAAAAAGAATTTGACAATCTGTATTAAGAATCCTAAAAATATTCAATTAAAAGGAAGAACCATGGCTTTTAAATGAGATAAGCCTCGATTCAAAATTCTTTTTGGTGCTCTGACATTAGGAAAATTCACTGTGTCTTTGGTACTCAAAGATGAACTGGATGGAGTAGTGGATCTGGGAAGGGAGAGATTGGGAGCAGGGCAAGAGGACAGGAGTTACCATGCAATGTGATAAACTCCTCAGTATGTGTCCACTAGGGATGCCACTCAGAGTACCGTCTACTTCTTTTTTAACTTATAAAGACTTTGCAATTTCATTTAAAAGCAATGTATTTTTCTAATCTTTTCTTTTCCTACTTCTACCATACTTCTTCAGGCTCTCATTACTTAATACTGATAAATTTGGTAAGTGGCCTCTCCATGTCTCCTCCTTTCACTTATCCCCTCTACAGAATTAACTTTCCAAAGGATCAGTTTAAGCAACTATATGACTCAGAGACATTCTTCAATGATAAAATCCTAAGGGAATATTCACTGGGGGCTTGGAATAAACCAAAATATTTTATGAGCATCATCTTGTAGTAAAATAGATACTGTATTATTATTTTCATACTTGCAGTAAAATAGATACTGTATTATTATTTTCACTTTAAAGATTAAACAACAAAAATTCAATACAGGTAACCAAGTAGTGGACCAGTTTGGAAGTGAAGACTTCAGATTTGCCCGTTTTTGTCACTGTTACCCTATCATTCTTTACTTCCTTAGTGTAGTGATAGCTATATCAGAGTCAACCGAGGTACTTTTCAGTCAGACAACAAATTTTCTGTTACTGTGAACTAACAGTAACAGAACTAAGAGTAACAGTAACTAATAGTAACAGTTTTGTCCAGACAGACAAAAAAAACAAGCACAGCTTATTTTTTTTTTCTATTTTGCTGTTCATTTCATTCCCCATAGCTAGACGTCTATACAACAGTAAACATCTGAATGATTTGTGCATCTCAATTACTATTGTAACATCTCTAATATAGATAGAGTTAAACACAGATGAAGAAACTGAGCCCCAGAAAGGTGATGGGCTGGAGGTGACACTATTTTTAATGAACAAAAGAATAAACAGAAGCCAAAGCAGAAGAGAATGGATTCTACCTACTGTATTATATTGTCTTTTGTAACACAACACACAGTTCCATATTTCAATACACACAAAGAAAGTTTATTAATGGACCTAAATCCTATCTATAATAGAATTTCAAGGTAGATTTTAATGTTATTCAGAACAGAATGAAGATACTTGTTTTATAATTTCATCATTAAATTATAAATTAAATAGCTACATTTGAAAATTAAACTCTTTTAACTAAAACACATCCTGTACCACTCACATTCTACATAACCCATCTCATTTTCATATGCATCACAGACAGAGATTTTAGTAGTTTGTGTATTTGATGAGTACAGAAAAAGAAAAAGGTGTTAAGTAGAATAAAGAGCTAAGTTACATTCCCTTGGGATCAGAGCTTGGTAAAGTCATTTTTAACAAAAGTTTATAAATACCCCAAAAGTTTATAAATACTTGTAATACTACTCTAAAGAGTTGAATTTTCATAAATAAGATGGTATTTTGTGACTGTGCATTCTATCTTAATCATGACAATAAAAGTTTAAACTTATATTCATAAGAATTAAGCTAATTAAAATAAAATGTTTTAAAAACTGAAATGAATAATCTCTTAATTAAAAAACTAGAAAGGAAATTTTAACTTCCATGAGATTCTCAAAATATTCTTATTCAAAGAGAAAATCAATTAAAATGTCATAAGCTGTTGTTTATAATTATACTATCTTTGAACCCCTCAATTTGTAAAGATTATCTGAAACTATGAATGAGTCACATGACACACAAGTGCTTCTAAGTAATGTTCCAGGTAAAATTAGATGTACGGAATTAGAGAAAAGTAAAAAAATTATGTATTACCAACGTTTAAAGGTCTCACCTATTAATATCCTGCTCTTCTTGATGCCACTCTTTACTTCATCATCAATCAACTCGGTAAGGACCTGACACATTGTATCAATTGAGTCGAGGTGTTCTGGGCAGTCATTGGATATTTTAAATCTGTCAAACCATACATTGGAGAGTCCTCCTCTCATAGGAGTATATGGCCTGCATACAAACAAAAAGGAAAGAAAGGAAAAAGGAATATTAGAATAGATGCTTTAATTCCCTAAGTTTCATGTTTAAATGAATAATTTCAATTTCCTCCAAGTTTTATAAGTTAAAGAATGCATATTAAAAATACTCCCATGGGAGCAAGATGGTGGCCGAGTAGCAGCTTCTGTGCAACTGGGCATGGTGAAAGTGGGGAGAGAAGACTCCAGGCATCTCTGGCCAGTGGGTTCTGCCCAGAAGCATCCTTTTGGAGATACAGGGAGTCAGCAAGAGATTTCTGGACCCCATGAGGAAGACAGAAGCAGTGAAAAACTGGCAAGTGGTAGGTGCAGTTGTTTGGTCAGAGGCTGCCCGCAGCTAAAACCATAGCAACAGCGAGACTGCAAGCAAGAAAAGCCTTACCTGTGGACTGTTCTGATTTTTTTGGACTTGGGCACTCAACTGAACTGCCCTGGGAGATCTTGGGTGAGTACATGGACAACTTTGGGTGTTGTCTGGAGCCCAGGACTGAGCTGTTGAGCCGGAGAAGAGCTAATATCGTTCCGCTGTGGGCTGCCCACACAGCTACTGTGGGGGAGCTGCCCCGGCATGTTGCAGCACGGGGATCGGCCAGGAGACCTTGAGCGAATAATCTAGTGACTGAGCTGCCCAAAGGCGGGGACTGAGACGCTGGGGAAGAGTGGGGATCCAAGTGTTTGGCAGATTAACAGCCTTGGCCTTTAGGGGCATGGAGGGAAACTGGATATGGTGCACTGAATAGGTGGGCAGCTGCACCAGGAGGAATCCCAGTGATAAGTGCTTTCCTTGGAAGGCTTCTGCTTAGCCAAGGTTCACAGTTTGGAGTGTCTTTTGGGCAGGCTGAAGAGACATCTGGGCTCCCAGGCCTGTGGGGTCTGAGAGGTCAGTGGAGGCCTTCAGCCTCCAACTCATACAGCTGCATCAACATTGTGATTAACATCTCATACCTCACAAGATAACCTGTTGCCCAGACAATATTCAGCAAGATAATATATACTGTTTGGTTTTTTGTTTTGTTTTGTTTGTTTTCTTAATTTCAACATTTTTTTCTTGACATTTTTTTCTTTTTGTTTTTTTCTCTCTCTTTTTTTCCACTATTTAAATTTAAATACAATCTTCCATTTTTGCCTTCTTTAACAATTAGATTTTCATTTTTGCCAGTGTTTCTGCACCTATTATTTGTTCCCCTCCCCAATTTTATCCCGTAAGAGTTTTTGCTTATTTGTTTAGGTTTGATTTATAGTATTTTTGTCTTTCCTCTCTACCTGGTGGAGGTGGGGTACTACTGTGTCTGATCAGGCTGGCAAAGGGCTGTTGACCTCAAGGGAACTACCCAACCCCAGCAGCCCCAGAGGCTGGGCAATTTTAAGGTTGGGTCTTAGTACCCTACTATACACCTATATTACTCCTGTCTCCTTCTTTTGGTGCCTTTCTTCTTTTTGTCAATATTTCCTTTTACTCACCCCATCTTCTTTCTCTTTTTTATTTCTTTTTAAAATCTTTTTTCTCTTCTTGCTCTTCAATCTTCTCATCCTTCTGGTCCAGTACCAAAAGAACTCATTAAAAAATTTAGGCCAGAGGCACAGTAACTTAAAGAGCAAGAAGAAGTGAAAGGAAAATTAGGCCAAGAAAATAGATACAAGAAAGCACTCATGAAGAAGAATCAGCAGAAAAATCCTGGCAACATGAAATGCCAGTCCAGAGCAACCCCTTCAAGGGACCATGAGGTAGTTACAGCAGAGGATTCAACCTATAAAAAAAATGTTAGAAAATGACAGAAGGGGAATTTAAAATACAGATGATGAAAAACAATGAAGGAAATCACTGAGAAAGTGGAAAATAACCAAAAGGAAATCCAAAAACAGAATGAAATAAGAGATGAACGATATGAAGAATATAGAAAGGTTATAGCAGAGCTGAAGGAACTGAAGCTGTCAATTAGGGAACTTAAGGATGCAACAGAAAGTATCAACAACAGATTAGATCATGCAGAAGAAAGAATCTCAGAGGTAGAGGATAAAGCTCTTGAGATAACTCAGATAGTTAAAGAGGCTGAAAGAAGAGTGAGAAAGCAGAATGTTCACTGATAGAATTATGGGACTCTATGAAGGGTTCAAACATATGAAGTATTCCAGAAGGGGAAGAAGAATGCCCCAGAGGAATGGAAGCCATTCTAGAGAATATTATAAATGAAAATTTACCAAATATCACCAAAGATTCTATCATACTCCTTTCAGAGGGATATCGGTCCCCTGGTCACCTCAACTCAAATAGAGCTTCTCCAAAGCATATTGTGATGAATTTATCTAAAGCCAAGACAAAATAAAAGATTTTGCAGGCTGCTGGGACTAAGCACCCAACTGACCTAGATGGGCAAACCTGTCAGGGTGACCACGGACTTCTCCAGTGAAACTTTTCAAGCCAGAAAACAATGGTCATCTATTTTTAACCTACTTAAACAGAGCAATTTCCAGCCTAGAATTCTATATCCTGCTAAGCTAAGCTTTAAAATTGATGGAGAAATAAAATCTTTTATTGATATGTAAACATTGAGGAAATTTGCCACAAGACCAGCTTCACAGGAAATATTTCAACCTTTCCTACACACTGACAAGCACAATGGACCTTTAGCAAAGTAAACACCCAGAAATTAAAGGAAAGAACTTAGTTTCCACAATGATGCAAAAGACAAAACTAAGCAATGGACTTTCACAAAATAAGATGAATTGAACACTACCTCACATATCAATTATCTCAATAAATGTCAATAGCTTGAATTCCCCACTGAAGAGGCATAGTTTGGCTGAATGGATCAAAACACACAAGCCATCTATTTGCTGTCTGCAGGAAACACACTTAGCTTCAAAAGACAAATTAAAACTCCAAGTTAAGTGTTGGAAGACAATTTTTCAGGCAAATGGAATTCAGAAGAAAAGAGGAGTTGCAATCTTATTTTCAGATGCATATGGACTTAAAGCAACTAAAGTAAAAAAAAGACAAAGATGGTCACTTCATGTTGGTCAAGGGAAAAATACAACAAGAAGATATTTCAATTCTAAATATTTATGCACCAAATTTAAATGCTCTCAGGGTGATGGTTTGAAATCGGCCTGGGCCAGCTAAAAAATAGTGACAACTGCAACAACAAGAATAAAAAAAAATAGCTGGGCGTTGTAGTGGGCACCTGTATTCCCAGCTACTTGGGAGGCTGAGGCAAGAGAATTACCTAAGAATTACCTAAGCCCAACAGTTGGAGGTTGCTATTATCTGTAACACCACGACACTCTAACAAAGGCAAAATAGTAAGACTCTGACTCTAAAAACAAAGAAAAAAACAAAAAGAAATTTTACCTTGTATCTTCTGAGACCACAGGCATTAAAGGTGGAACTCAACTCCAACAAAAACATTTGACCCCAGATGAAGGCATGGAAATTAAATAACCTTATTCTAAATGAGTGTTGGGTTCAGGAAGAGATAAAAGAGGAAAACACTAACTTCTTGAGCATAACAACAATGAAGACACAAGCTACCAAAACCTATGAGATACAGCAAAAGCAGTTCTTAAAAGGAAATTTTTTGCTCTAGATGCCTACATCTGAAAAACAGAAAGAGAGCTCATCAACAAACTCACAAGCCATCTTAGGGAACTGGAAAAAGATGTACAAAAAGAACAATCTAAGCTCTCAGAAGAAAGAAAAAGATGTACAAAAAGAACAATCTAAGCTCTCAGAAGAAAAGAAATATCCGAAATTAAATCCGAGATTAATGAAATTGAAAAGAAAAGAATCACTCAGAAAATTAATGAAACATAGAGTTGGTTTTTTGAAAAAATAAATAAAATAGATAAGACTTTGGCCAGACTAACTAGAAATAGAAAAGTAAAATCTCAATCAGAAATGATAAAGGAGAGATAACAACAGATGCCACAGAGATACAAGAGATTATCTCTGAATACCACCAGAAAATCTATGCCCAGAAATTTGACAATGTGAAAGAAATGGACCAACCCTCTCCCTAGACTTAGCCAGCAAGAAATAGATCTCCTGAACAGACCAATTTCAAGCACTGAGATCAAAGAAACAATAAAAAAACTCCCAACCAAAAAATGCCCTGGTCTGGATAGCTTCCTATCAAACCTTCAAAGAAAAGCTTATTCCTATACTGCAGAAATTATTCCAAAAAATTGAGGAGGAAGGAATCTTCCCCCAACATGTTCAATGAAGCAAACATCACCCTGATACCAAAACCAGGAAAAGACCAAAATCAAAAGGAGAATTTCAGACCAATTTCACTAATAAATATACATGCAAAAATTCTCAACAAAATCCAAGCCAATAGATTACAGCTTATCCTCAAAAAAGTCATACATCATGATCAAGTAGGTTTCATCCCAGGGTTGGAAAGCTGATTTAACATACAAGTCCATAACCATTATTTACCATATCAACAGAAGCAAAAACAAAGACAATTTGTAGCAGCATGGCAGTTTCTCCCCCCAGTTTGCATACACACTGGCCTGTCTTGTTAGCATAGGTCAAGCTAAGACCAACATGTTATGCAATAGAGTGCACTGGGCTCAGGCAAACAACCTTGCTAGCAGGGTCGAAACCCAGGAGAGTAGTTCCGAATGGGATAATCAAGGGAGGTTCGGAGACAAAGGACCCAGGGCTTGGTCCTGTTTTTATTTGGATCCCCGTAAGCAGAGATTCAGATGAAGGTTAGGGGGCTGGTAGTGTGTTTGGCAGGTGAACCAAGGAAGCACAGGTGAGGGAGTGAAGAGAGGAAAATGGCACAGGAGCAGCTAATATAAGGTGCACTACTGAGGTCTCCCTAAGCAGTGGAAAACTCAGAAATGTCCCCTGATAGACCCAACTCTGAAGCATTCATCCACTGGCTCTTCTCTCACTGATTGAGAACATCCCTTAGAAAATGAAATCACATTATCTTCCAAACTAGGATAGTCTCCTGTGCTAGAGAAAGCCAATGCCTGAGGCAACATACTGTCAGTAGCAAGTGAGTCCCAGACTGCATGAAACGGCCCATCTCAGCTGCAGCCAAAACCCAAGGTGGGCACAGAGTTGAAATAGGAGGAGGAAACCTCAAGGACTCAACCATAAAGCTCTTAGAAGTGATCAAGGAATATATCAGCGTCTCAGGAAACAAAATAAACACCCACAAATCAGGAGCCTTCATATATGCCAACAATTGTAAGGCCAAGAATAAAGTCAAAGACTCTATTCCTTTTTAAAATATCACCAAAGAAGATGAAATACCTAAGACGTGAAAGAACTATAAAGAGAATTATGAAACTTGGAGAAAGGAAATAGCAGATGTCAACAAATGGAAGAATATACCATGCTCATGGCTGGGAAGAATCAATACTGTTGAAATGTCCATACTACCCAAAGCAATCTATAGAGTTAATGCAATCCCCATCAAAGAACCAATGTCATACTTTAAAGAATTTGAAATAATAGTCCTTTGATTCATATGGAACCAGAGAAAACCCTGAATAGCAAATACAGTTCTTAGCAATAAAAACAAATCTAGAGGCATCATGTGGCCAGATTTCAGGTCATATTACAAGGTTTAGTGATCAAAACAGCATGGTACTGGCACAAAAATAGAGACAGACATGGAATAGGACAGAGAATCTAGATAGAAACCCAGCTGCATATTATCATTTAATCTTTGATAAGCCTAACAAGAACATGCAACAGGGATAAGAATTCTTATTTAACACATGGTGCTGAGAGAACTGGTTATTCACATGTAGAAGACTGAAAGTGGACCCGCACCTCTTACCATTGACAAAAATTGACTCTTATTGGCTAAAAGATTTAAATTTGAGCCATGAAACAATAAAAATTGTAGCAGAGAGTGTGAAGAAAACACTTGAAGATATTGGCCTGAGAAAAAACTTTATGAGGAAGACCTTCCCTAGCAATTGCAGCAACACCAAAAATAAATAACTGGGATTTATTCAAGCTCAGTGTACCACATACAGAGCAAACAGATAGCCTTTGGAATGGGAGAAGATTTTTGCATGTTATGAATCTGACAAAGATACTGAAAACTAGAATCTACAAATAACTCAAATTAAACAGTAAGAACAGTGCAAACAACCCTGTCTACAAGTGGGCAAGAGATTTGAACAGAAATGCCTCTGAGGATGACAGACAAATGGCAAAAAAAACACATGAAAAATGCTCATTGTCTTTAATAATCAGAGAAATGCAAATCAAAACCACTTTGAGATATCACCTCACTCCAGCAAGTTTGGCCCATGTCACAAAGTAGAATTTGAAGAGAAGGGAACACTTCTACACTGCTGGTGAGATTTCCAACTAATACAGTCTTTTTGGAGAGAAATATGGAGAATACTTCAAAATCTAAAAGCAGACATTCCGTTGGACACTGCAATCCCATTACTAGGTAGAAGAACAAAAATCATTTTACCACATAGACATTTGCACTAGAATGTTTGTTTATTGCAGCTCCATTCATAATTGCCTAGTCATGGAGACAACCTAAGTGCCCATCAACCCATGAATGGATCAACAAATGGTGGGATATGTATACCATGGAGTATTATTCAGCAACTGGCATGGCTAATTTGTTCCCATTAGTTGGGAACAAATGGCTCATTTGTTTTATTTCTCCTGACTGGAAGTTGGGGAAAACCCTAGATTTATCTTGGTGTGATTTGTGATAAGTAGGACTATGTCTGGTATCACTGGTTGGGTGAGAGAAGCCAGGTGATCTGAATTGTATGTATTGACAAAGATGCTCATGTGTTGAATTTTGTAGATCTTCCTAGTGTGAATGCCTCATTTCTTAGGTCACACAATAATTGGATAAATGTCAATAAAACAGATACAATGTCTTCAGATTTTTCTTTACACTGCTAGCAAGGGGCATATGGTATGCTATGCTAGGAAAATACAGAGGTGGCCCTTCTCCTAACTATCTCTCTAGTCACTCTGAGTTATCTTCTATTGCATGAAGACACTAAATTCTCAAAACATCCTCTTTTCATCTTTTATATCACTTAAACAACTTGTAACAAAATGTTTGTGTAATTATTCTTTGAATGCCCATCTTTAAAAGAAAACAGAAAGCAAATAAATAAATAAAAACAAAAAAAGTAAACAGAAAGCCTTATGAACACCATGTCTATTTCATTCACAGCTATGTTCCTAGGATTCCACATACCTGAGTCCAAGCACATAATAGGTGCTCAATAAACATTTGTTGAACAAATGGATTTATCAACCATGGGTTATAGGAATATAGAGCTTGAGTCCACAGATAACTCCAAATAATTTGAAGTTTATGCAATTCCCCCAGCAGTGTATCTGATAGGTAGATCCTTTCTGACTAATACCAAAATGTTGCCCTCAGATCATTAGCCTTATTTGTGCTAAGTCAGCATATTAGGTTCAAACAACTCAGTTAATGGAAGACAGAAGTGATTAGCATTCTCTTCATTTTTAAAGAAAGTAAAGGACCATACATAGGCTTCCAACAGCATCCTTGATTTCTATTAGCAAATGTATTTATGTGGAGGCTAATATCTCCTGGGTCTAGGCTAATTTTTTAAGCTATTTTATTACAAGTCCATGCTAATTCATGTACCTATTTCTGTAATGGACAATTCAGAATGTCCTTTCTTAGGGTTTTCACTGCACTTTAAAGTTACTGGTGAAGAAATGTCTGGAAGTCTGGATGCACGTG
>NW_003852440.1:8569-10382 GCF_000181295.1 Otolemur garnettii | reverse complement strand
GGAAAGTTCAAGTGTTACACTATTCAGTCAGAAAACACAGCAGGACAAGTTGTGCCCTCGGGTATCTTGGGGACTACAGCTAGGTCACTTCCTGACTCCCTTCCATGTGGGGAAGCCATGCACAGTGTGTGCTTCTCTGCCCTGCACACGGCCCAGAGACTGTTGCTGTTGGGGTGATCTTGGCAGTTCCCTCACGGCCCCCTTCCATTGAGTGATTCTCATTAACTCCAAATACTCCTGTGCCTCAGGGTGCCTGCACCAGGGGTGCACAGCCCCTAGCTGTGCAGGAAGGACTCCAAACAGCAAAATACCCAGGACCCAGATTTCTGGAGTGAGATGTATGTATACTAATTTGGAAGAAACAGGAGTGAGATGACTACGAAGCCTCTTGCCCCACTATCCACAACCATGGAAGAAAAGGCAGAGAAGGGCAGTGAGAGGACAAGTGCCCAGGAGTCACAGTCCGGGCTCAATGGTTGTTCCACCTGGTGTGTGTGTGTGTGTGGGGGGGGGTGTCCAGGCCTTGCTTCTGCTCACTCTACTATGGCTAAGAGGCCTCAGCAGGCCACAGGCTGCTTGTCTGGCTCCTCACCCAGCTGGGAGTCCACTCACGGCCAACCTCCCACACCATGTTTCAGGATCCTGGAAGTTCAGGGCCTTCTTGCTCTCCAAGGACATATTTGAAGTAGACTCTCAGTTCTTTTGAAATGGGCCCTATATTCTCCTTAACTTGGTCACACGGCTGTGCAATAGATGTCAGCGTTTCTTCCTCTTGTCTGAAACTTTGTTTCCTGCGACCAACCCCCAGCCCCAATCTCTCCCTGTACCGCCCATCCCCCGTGTCACAAACTTTCTATGAGGTCAGCTTTTCAGAGGCAACACATCAGTGACATCATGCTGCATCTGCCTGCAGGGATGGGGGTGTTAGCTTTCCACAGCTAACAGCTAAGTTCAGGTTCCACACCTGAACTTCACATTGTTCCCCAAATAGGTACACACAGTAAAAGATACAATTTCAATCTCTTTATTGAAAATCCAAAAATAAAGGAGGAAGCGTGGGTTGGCCACCACACACTCGTCTCTTGGTCTAGGTCTCAAGTCTCCTGGCTGGTTGCAGGCACCACCTTGCAGTGCTTCTTTCGGGCCAGCGGGAGGCAGAACACTCTGCGTAAGAAGTTCCTAATCCTCCTACCACACCCCCGCTGGCCCTGGCCTGCTTCAGTGGGTTCGTTGTCCTCCACTACCTGCCCAGCTGGAAGGGAGTGGTATTGTCTAGGACTTCCCTCAGGTCCTGTGTCTCCTCCTTGGCATCCCCTAAGGCAGCTGGTGCTAGAGGGTGAGGACACAGGGCCAGGCTGGGGGGCACAAGTGGGAGTGGGAACTGGTGGGGTGGAGGTCTCTTGTGGGGTGTTGGTCTCTGGTAGGTTGTCCCCTTCTGGTGGGTTTCCCCCCTCTGGTGGGGTGGTGGCCTCTGTTGGGGTGGCAGCCTCAGTTTGGGTGCCAGCCTCTGTTTGGGTGGAGGCCTCTATTTGGGTGGCAGCCTCCCGTGAGGTGTTCCTGTGTGGTGGGGTGGCAGCCTCCAATGTGGTGGCAGCCTCCAGTGGGGTGGTGGCCTCTGGTGGTGTGGCAGCCTGAGGTGGGGTGGCAGCCTCCAGTGGGGTGGTGGCCTCCGGTGGGGTGGCAGCCTCCAGTGGGGTGGCAGCCTGAAGTGGAATGGTAGCCTCCAGTGGGGTGGCAGCCTGAAGTGGTGTGGAAGCCTCCAGTGGGGTAGCGGCCTCCAGTGGTGTGGCAGCCTGAACTGGGGTGGCGGCTT
>NW_003852440.1:0-7539 GCF_000181295.1 Otolemur garnettii | reverse complement strand
CCAGGCTCCATGGGGAGCCTGACTACTCTACTACTATGCTAGATAAGCTACACTAAATAACTAATCAACAACAACAACTACTACTCACTATGCTATCAACACTAACAAACTACGTTAACTGGGGCACTAAATAGGCTAACACTACTAATGAAATCTACCTAGGATAAAAATATGTGAACTTATGCTAACAAAACAAATAACACTATGCTAAGAACACTATGTACACTACAATAAGCTACTCACTGGGATATCTGCAAGCACTACGATCAGGGAAACACACTATCTGAGGTCTAGTCCGCAGGTCACCGAAAGAAGCTTCCTGGGCTGTAACGACCAAAGACCTAGGCCCAGACAGCAGCTTATATAGGTTTTTGCCTCAATGGCCCTCTATGAGGTCAGAGGCTCAGAGAAATGGACCAATCAGGGTTGGGGATAACACAGGGTGGGGTTTTTTTTTTTCTCCCTTATATGGGCACAAAAACATTTTCCTCTTGAAAGAGACACAAGTGCTTCTAATTTACATGGGTTATAGAGGTTGATATTTTCTTAGAAATTAAAACCTGTACAATGTTTCCATGGCCTTCTCACTTATAGTTTGAAAACCTATGATAACTTTAGGTTTTTAGAGTCCTCATTGTGTCTCTATGGGAAGTATTCAGTTTCTTTTTCTTTAAATTTGAATTATTGTTGGAAGGATGCTACAAATAATTGCCATCATGATACTATACAGAAATATTCTGGGGCATGTGATACACAATAAGCTCCCTTATTAACATCTAGTGAGCTGCTAGGAAGATGACTCTCATCTTCATTTTCCATATGATTGATATAAAATTAGTCATCAAAAACCCTGGAGTCCAGGTATCAGTGAGCTGAAATATTCAAAGTCATGGGGGAAAAAAAAGGTCTGTCTACGAAGAGTCTAATATGCAAGAAGTTGTGCTTCAAAATGAGGAAGAAATTAAGACATTTGTCAGATATCCAAAAGGTGAGCAGCAGCAGCCCTGCCCAACAATGGTAGGAATCCTTCTGGTTGGAAAGAAAGGACACTAGACAGGAACTCAAAGCTGGATGAAGAAATAAAGATGTCTGGTAAAGGCAAATACCTGGACAGTTATAAAGCCTAGTACTATTTTTGTGTTATGCTTGATTTAAGAGACTAACATACCAAAAAAGGCTATTATGTTTTGGACACATGTCATCTGGAGACACCAATAACTGAAAGAGCAATTAGGTAAGAGAAAGAAATAAAAGACACTCAAATTGAAAAGGAAGGTGTAAAGTGACTGGATTGCAAATGACATGATCTCATAGGTAGAAAACACTTAAGATTCCACAAAAGTGTAACAAACAAAGCAAACTTAGGGAAGGTTCGGGTATATGGAATTTCAAGGGACCCCAAATGAAAAAGGATAAACATGAAGGTCTTACACTTCCTGTTTTCAAAATTCATGTTTGAAAGCTCCTGAGTTCAAAACAGGGTGGTACTGGCACAGGCAGACTTAGAGAGCAATGGAAGAGAACACTGAGCCCAGAAATAAACCTGCTCCTGGATGGTTAAATGATTTTACAAGGGTACCATGAGCAACCAGTGGGGAAAGGACAATTTTTTCAGCAAATGGCACTGAGATGACTAGACATCGACATGTAGGAGAATGAAGACAGACCCTGACATGACCCCATACACAAGAATTAAATCATAGCGAATTGAGGACTGAAATGTTAAGGGCTATAACTGTGAAATTCTCAGAAGAAAGTATAGGAAGAAAGCTTGAGGGCAATTGAATTGGCATTGATATTTTTTTTTGCCTATAATACCAATTCCCTGGTGCAAATTATTCATTTGCTCTGATGAATTCATAAGAAAACCCCAATTGGTCAGAATAGCTTTTGACACACCTCCCTCTGCCTGTGACTTTCTGGCTGAAATCAGGAACTGATACAGAATTGTTGAACCTCCCCTGCAAGGGACAATGGGTGCTGACATCCACCTGTTCACTTGGGACAGTGCTTGGCAGGCGTAGCAGGGCGCTGACCTGCCCAGCTATCACGACCAAGGCATGAATGTGGGTTCCAAAGGCTTCGAAAGTTTCCACAGGGGTTAGGACAGAGGGGTGTGTCTGGTCCACTCCAGTCCCTTCAGAATCCCTACAGAGAGTAGGGATTCTGGGACAGCGGCCTTTGGTGTGTTAAATTCCAGGGACTCCTGAGCCCTAGCCCAGGATGGACTCTATCCCTTGTCTATTGTTTGTGAATCCCTCTTCCCATCTGAGGAGGGAGGTGACCATGGGGTGAGTAGCTGAGAGTACATGGGCTCAGGTCCACACCAACCTTGAGTCTACATTCTGGTCTGATACACAGCACCTCTGTGCTCTGGCTCATTTAACTTCTCTGGGCTTCACGGTCCCAACCTGTAAAATGGGGCTGAGTCTTCAGCTACATCATAGGCTGTGGGAGGATTACTGAGCTAATAAACAGAGTGGGTGTAGAAAGGAGCCTGGGAGGTAGTGAGCGCTCTGTGAGAGTTAGTCAGTAAACCATGAGGACAAAGGCCAGGGCCTCCTCCCAAGGGTGGTTGTGGAGGCTTCTCACAAGGGCTGCCACACAGCAGGCTGGTGAATGGACCTGCCCTTCCTGTGTCTGAACCCTGCCTGGTACACAAGAGGCCCAGAGAGGGTGAGCTGGTGGGAGTTTCTGCTCCTGGGGGAGCCCCCAGACCCCCAGCTGGGCCAGGCAGCCCTCACATTTCCTGCCACCCAGAGTCAGGCAGCGCTGGTCCCTATTGTGTGTTACGTTGTTTCTCCTTCTGTCCCATTAGAGGCCAGCTCAGTGACCTTAGGACCTCTCATCTCTGCACCTGTATCCCTGGTTGTAGAGCCTGATACAGAGCAGAGCTCAACCAAGGGAGGTTTTGTTTAGGGTGAATGAGAGACGAAGTGTGCCCAGGGTCACTGAGCATGGATGAAACCAAGGCCTCCTGATCCCCAGAACAAACTCAGCAACTCCTTGTAGGTGTCTACTGTGAGCAGAGGCCCCTCCCTCCTCTGCCTGCCCTGTTGTCCACTTTTGGAGAACATGTCTGTGAGTCCTCCCTGTCTCTGCTCTAGGCCAGGAGATGCCCCAGAGCAGAAAACACAGAAACCTTTGTCCAGTGACCTGACACTCAAGCAGAGAGACAGAGGGAGGTAGGGAGACAGGCCACAAATTGGTGATAGAAATCCCAGCTAGGCCAGCAGGCATTTTTGGCAACACCCTGCCACACCTTCACAGAGATGGAGCTTTGCAACATGACCATGGGGGCGGGGGGGTTAGTGTCCTTCCTAGCTGCTTGGCTGAAACAACAGAGGCCAAGCATGAGCTTACTTTCGCTATCTGGGATGTAAGGGTCAGAAAAGGTAGATGTGTCCCTGAGCATTGTGGCTTCTTGATTGGACAAATATAAGGATGAGTTAAATCAATTTACAGGGAACAATCCCCAAATGACCGGGCCTTAACCAATAGAGAAGTTTCTCTGTCACGTGTGACATTCCATACAGTAGTTTGGCAGCTCCTTATTCATAAGGGATCCAGAATTCTGTCTTTCTATGTCATCATGCTATTACCTGGCTTACATTCTTTAGGAGACTCATGTTCTAAAATGCTTGCTGGAGCTCCAGCTGTCACATCTGCTTCCACATAGCTTTAAAGGGGAAGAACTCACATTTCATCTCTACTAGTTTTTTGTTATTAGCCTTGCCAGGAGCTTAGAACAGTATCTGTCTATATCTCACTGATCCGAAGTTTTACCATTAGCCACACCTAGAGGTATGATAAACTGGGAATTTTCTTTTCTGGACAATTTATTATCCTAAAGAAATGTGTGTTTGTTTGTTTTTTAGGAAGAAAGGTGTGTTGAAACTTGGAGGGCAGCTAACAGCCATGGCTGCCCCCTGTATTTGCTGGTCCATGTGTCAGTTCACTCTGCAGCCGGTCCTGACCACTGCTCTTTGTGAGCTCACTGCTCTCCTTGAAGCCTGCACAGACATTTGTGAGGTCAGAACTAGAGGCTTAGGCTTAAGGCTCCAGTGGCCAGTGCGTAGATCTGACTCTGGGATCTGTGCTTCTTTTTTCCAAAGCATATCCGTCAACACCCTACAGGCAAAAAGTTGAGTTGGTGCCCTCCCACAAATCTTAGCTCCTCATGCAATCTTCCTCAGGGCTTGTTAATGCTGATAATACACCTCATTTTGGCAGATTCAGTTTTTGGTTATATATTTTTTTTCTTTCTGACTAATGTGAGAGTTTACATTTGTTAAGTAATAGTCCCTGTTGTAGCTGGGTCCTGTACCTGGGACATGTGCCGTACATTCTTACATTGTGCCCGTTCAGTGGGAACACACCAATCTCTCTCCTTCTCATCTTTCCCTGCTCTGCTCCCCTCAACTTGAATTCTTGTCTTGTGTGGGTATTAGATCATCTGCTGGCTTCATGTTAGCATTAAATATATTGGATACTTGCTTTTCCATTCTTGCCATACATTACTAAAAAGAATGTGTTTCAATTTTATTCAGGTTAACACAAGAGATGTAAAGTCTCCATCTTTTTTACGGTTGAATATTAATTCCATGGTATACATATACCAAGGCTTGTTAATCCATTCCTAAGTTGGTGGGCATTTAGGTTGTTTCTGCATCTTGGCAATTGTAAATTGAGCTGTGATAGTGAAAATATCCTTACAATAAAATGATGTTTCCTTCTGGGTAGATGCCTAGTAATGGGATTGTGGGATCAAATGGAAGGTGTATTTGAGATCTATGAGGATTCTTCATACTTCTTTACAAAGAGACTGTACGAGTTTGCAGTCCCACCAATAGTGTAAAAATGTTCCCTTCTCTCCCCAGTGTGCCAGCATCTGCAGCTTTGGGCCTTTGTGATGTGGGCTGCTCTCACTGTGGTTAGGTGATTTCTCAGGATGCCTCTGATATGCATTTCTCTGATGATTAGGAACAATGAACAGTCTAACAGAGTAGAACAGAAATTTCATAATCAGATCCAAATCCACTTAGAATGTGACAAAGGTGCCATTCTAAATCAACTGTGTAAGAACTTGGTACCTACTTAGAAAATAGGTAAAGTTAGATTTATGCTTTATATGTTAAATAAACTGCACATTTCAATTGAAATGTTGAAAATGAACCCATACTAGTAGTAGAAAAAAAAATGGGTAAATTCCTCTTTAATCTTTATGTAGGGAAAGGCATTCTAATTATGACTCAAAATTCAAAGGCAACAACAGAAAAGTTTGATAATATTGACTATGTAAAAAATTCTTAGCTTATAAAAATTAATAGAAATAAAGATGTAGTAGGTCTAGGAAGAAAATATTCATAGCAATACTGTAGGTCATATATCTAATACATAAAAACTTCTAGACATTTAGAAGCAAGGCTAAAACGTAATAGGGAAATTAAAAAAGACATAAACAGAATTAAAAGAGAGATAAAAATGGTTCTTAAATATATGGAAAATATTCAAATTGTCTAATTAGATAAATGCAAATGAAAACAGCACTGAGATATTATATTTTGCAGCACTGAGATATTATTTTTACAAAAATGAGAAAATATCATAACATATTTTCTTGGTGAGGTTGTGGAGAAACAGACAGTTTTCATACATTGCTGGTGAGAATGCAGGTTGGTACATCCCAGACGGAGGGAAAATTAGCAATCCCAATCAAATGCAGATTGACCTTTCAAGGTGAAGATCCTACTTCTATTCTAGGATATGACTCTGAAGATACATTTCTGACAATAAGAGAATACATATGCACGAGGTTGTTTGGTACAAAGATTTCTTTCAATTACAAAGTATTCAAACAACTTAAATTTTCACACATAACAGAGTGGTGGAATAAATCTACACAATGAAGTATTATGCAGCAACACACAAAAATGAGGACAACTTCTGTGAACTGACATGGAGTGATTTCCAGGGCACAGTATTGACTGAAAACAGAAAGCTTATAAACAACAAGATTATAAACTGGGTATGCTACCCTCATGTGTTACAGAAAGGAATCTGCAAAAACACACATGCGTGTGCTCACGTGAGCAAAATAAATCAGGAAGGATAAACTAGACACTGAAGAGATGGGTGACCTGCGGGGAGTAAGTGGTAAAGGGGTGGAAAGGCAGGAGGATCGGGAGTGGTGCAGCAAGGGTGAGGAAAAAGTGACGCTGTCCTGACTATGCTGTAGATAGTAGAACTATAGTAATGCTTCATATAACCTTCAGTTCATAGACATTTCATATCTGCCCAAATTCAACAATTAGAACCAACAAGAATGTAGGAGGAACACAAATCAGGATATAGCACCAACAAATGAGTCCATTTGTGTTACAAATGAATTACATGAGTGGGAAGATAAGAAGAACACATACAAGTAAGTTCTCAAAACAATATCTTGATTAGATATTCTCAGGCTAAAGACACAAACAAATGTACATGCTACATAATCTAGTTAGGAAATGTGTTTCTTACAGAGGGATTGCTCAGGAATTGCAAAACTCTGTGTGTACAGTTGGTCCTTGGTATCTACAGGTTCCACATTTGTGGATTCAACCAACCACAGGTTGAAAATATTTGAAAGACAACCAACATAACAATAAAAACAATACGAATAAACAATACAGTAGAGCCACCATCTACATAGTCTTTACATTATATTAGGTATTACAAGTAATCTAGAGATAATTTAAAGTATATGATAGGATGTACATAGGTTATTTGCAAGTATGATGCAATTTTATGGAAGGGACTTGAGCACCCATGGATTTGGGTATCCACAGGGGGTGCTGGAACCAATCCCACATGGATAGGGAGGGACCACTGTATTAGAGTTGAAATCAGAAATATCAGTATAAACTCATAGTTTTTACTCTATTTACAGACTAATGCAGGAATGTGGGTTGAATGTGTTAGCGTGTGGGCTAGTTTCCATGTAGGAACAGCCTAACTGTGCCCTCTAGGAGACGTAGAAGCAGTAGCACCCCAGGAGCAGTGAGCACACGTAGTGCCCAGACCTTGGTTTCTGGGCACGATTCTCTAATAAAAACAGCCAGGGCTCCTTGGAGAAATGGCTGATTCCAGGGCTTGGGTGGGTAAATGCAAGACAACAAGACAAGTCTGAACTATTTTATAGTGACAGGAAGTAAGGAAATGCTCAAGAGAAGACCGGGCTTGTCAAAGGAACACAGAAATAACTCGAAGGAGCTCTCAGGGGTCAAAGCTGGAATAACGTGAGCAGGAAATAAATCATAATATTTAATTACAACCCATAAAGGAAGATAAATTTGGGCCCATACTCTTATAAATCAATAAAAGATTAAATGTATAAATCGAGAAGGGAGTGCTTTTCCCTTCTAGAAGAATTCCAATTGTATAGAAGGGAAAACAGAAATAGAGAATCACCATTAGACAAACGTTGTAAAAATAGTTATTGCAGACGAGATCCACTAACTGATGTGAAAATAAATGGGTGGAAGTTTGAGGATATTT
>NW_003852439.1:14469632-14503122 GCF_000181295.1 Otolemur garnettii | reverse complement strand
AAAAAAAAAAAAAAAGAAAAGTGGGAGTCAGGAGAGGCTACAGAGCCTGTGGTGGGTGGTGCCTTTGAGATTTTGGAAAGAAGAAGGCTCAGGCATACAGCATTTTCTTCCTAGAAGCTGGGTTTGGGGAGCTGCAGTGTGGTCACTGATGGCTTTGCATCCTGGAGGATGAGGAACAGTTCAGGCTTGGTAGAAGATGCACTTGAATGTCCAGCCCTGAAGCCAACCAGTGCCCTTTCAGTTCCTTTAAGTTAATATTATTTATGTAATTTATTTTTGTTCTAATAACAAAAGTACATTTTGCTTTTATTTTTTTCTTTCTTTTTTTTTCCCCATCATTGGGGATTCATTGAGAGTACACAGAACCAGGTTACATTGATTACTTTTGTTAGATAAGGACCCTCTTATATTTGTGTTCCTCCCCCAAAAGGTGTACCACATCCTTTGACCCCCCACCTTCTCCTTCCTTCCCTTTCTCATCTCTCTCCATCCCACACCCCCCACTGTGTACTAGGACCTTAATTGTTCTCATATCAGAATTGAGTACATAGGATTCTTATTACTCCTTTCTGTGATGCTTTACTTAAGAAGAATGTGTTCCACATTCATCCAGGTTAATACAAAGGATGTAAAGTTTCCACTTTTTTTAGTGGTTGAATAGTATTCCATGGTATACATATACCACAACTTGTTAATCCATTCCTGGGTTGGTGGGCATTTAGTCTGTTTCCACATTTTGGCAATTATAAATTGAGCTGCAATAAACAGTCTAGTGCAAGTGTACTTGTGGTAAAGGATTTTTTTTTCCTTCTAGGTAGATGCCCAGCAATGTGATTGCAGGATCAAGTGGGAGGTCTCGCTTGAGTTCTTTGAGGGTTCTCCATACTGCCTTCCAAAAAGATTGTATTAGTTTTCAGTCCCACCAGCAGTATACAAAAGTACATTTTAAATCAAAGTAGAGGCCAGGTGCAGTGGCTCACACCTGCAATCTCAGAACTTTGGGAGGCTGATGTCGAGGATCACTTGAGACCAGGAGTTTGAGGCTGCAGTGAACTATGATCACACACACCATAGCACCCCAGTGACTTGGGCAATGGAGCAAGACCCTGCCTCTGAAACAAAAAAATTAAAGTAATAATGGCACATTGCAAAACAACCCCAATTATACACAGAGCTTACAATGAAAAGCAAGGGTCCCTTCTCCAACACTTTTCACCTCTGAATTTTCATCCTCAGCACCTTTGGCTGATTCTCCTGGATCTGGAGCAGCATTTGACATTCAGAGATCCAGCTACAATGGCATTGATAGTGTATGGAAACACTGAGCCCCACACTGAACCCACTGAATGCTGGATGATTTCTCTGGCAGAAGCAGAGGGAAGGGGTCCTGGCAAAACAAACCTCTACACTTTATATGAATTTCTGATTTCTGGACTTAATACAACTTTCTTTACTGTTATGGTAATGATATACCCAATAAAAATGAGAGTAACAATAATAAAGCAACCAGCATTCAGTGAGCACTTAGTAGAACCAAGAAAACTTGGCCAACTACTTTACAGGGATGAATCTTTATGAGACTTAAGGGCTGCAAGGAACTCATATGGCTTATGAGAGAACTGATGCACAGGGGGAGTAAATATACACCCCTGGTCCTTGTGGTAGATTGTGGAGGCAGAATTTGAACCCCAGAATTTTGACTTCTAAGCCCATGCTTTTAGCTTCCTTTTGCCCTCCTTCTGTTGAGAAATGGAGACACTAAAAATCTGAGAAGTCTTGTGACAGACCCATGGTCATGCAAATGGGAGTGATGAAGCTACTTAGAATCAACACCTTCTGACTCCAAATTCTGGGTTCTTTCCAATGTGCTACTTCCTTCCAGTACTCTAATATCAGAACCATTTCCTTTGACCCAAAAGAACCTTGGAAGAATCCAAGGAAATTAAAGAATAAAGTCCAGGCTGCTGGCCCCTCCCTGGTGTACTTAAGTAAGCTGCAGAGAAGGTCAGGCCATTTATTTTCAGGAATAGCCTAATGATCACCCAGCAACTCTGGTTACGGATGTGGTTCATCAGACCACCTGGATATACTAGTGCAAAAAGCTCACAGTCCGTCTCAGGCTGATGGATTGCCTGAGTTATTAATACAGAAAAGGAGGGAGATTTACTTTCGCTAGTGGAATTAAGGTGCTTCAGTGCACCCTGGACTAGTTGTTTTAAAATAACAGGGGACCAAGTTTCTCTTGGAAAAGGACTTAATTTTTATTGAAAACCTACCACCTTCAAATGGCCGGGAAGTTGAAGAACTATAAAACTGTCAAACAGCCCCATTATTAAAAGCTTTATTTGACAAATCTTCCACTGCTGGGGTGACTCGTGTGTTATCCCTCCTCTCTCCCAAGAAATAAAACCACTCACTTATGCAAACTGCTGACAAGAAATGGAAACAAATGGACTTCTAAACATGAACAGAGACACCCCAGCCCCTTCCCGCAACCTAATGGAACTGAGAGCCATCCATAAATCTAGGGCCGCTTGGACAGAATCATGGTTCCACAACTTCTCATTTCACTGGGGTCAGAGCTGAGGAAAGTGTCCTTGTTTCTGGAAGGCTCTGTGTTAATGGGAGGAATTTAAGAGCATGAAGAGATGCTTATTAATAAAGTCTTTCTGTATTAGTTTTCTATAGCTGTATAATAAATGGGCACAAATGGAGAGTTATAAAACAATTCACACTTATTAGCTTGTGGGTTCTGTGGATCAGGGTTCTAGACACAATTTAATTGCAGCTGTTGTTGTTTTCTTGCCTAGAATCTCATGAGACCTTAATCAAGATATCAGCCAGGGCAGAATTTCCATCTGGAGGCTCAACTGGGGAAGGGTCCATCCCCTCATTTGCGTGGTTGTTGGCAGCACTCAGTTACTTGAGACTGTAGCTTAAATTTGTGATTGTTGTTGGCTAGAGACTGCCCTTAGCTCTTAACTGTGCAGTCCCTTGCCACATGAACATCTCCGACATTGCTGCTTATTTCATTTGGCCAGAAAGGGGGGTCTCTTGGGAGACTATTATCAAGATGAAGTCTTATTACTTTAATGTAACATAGTCATGGAAGGCATAGCCCATCACTTTCAACATATTCTACTGGTTAGAAGTAAGTCATGGTTCTTGTCAATACTCAAGGAGAAGCAATCACACCTTGGCATGAATCCTAGAAGGTGGGGAATCTTAGAGGTTACCTTGGAGTTTGTTACTGTACCTCCCTATCCTACTGCCATTGTTGATCATGTTATGTGTACTTAATTTGAGCTGCTAAAAGAGAAAGAATGGAGAGACAGAGGAAGGAGAGAATGACCCCTAAGTAGGGGGGTGCTTTGGAAAAACAAGGCAGCAGTAGTTCTGTTGTGCTTTTAGTTTGTTTGAGAATACTATCATAAGAAGAAAGGAAGTTCTTTTCTTGGTTGAGTCTACTTTTGATTCCATATTATAAAGGATGAGATGGAACCAGAGGACCCCGTCTGGTCAGATTCACTGAGTTTAGGGGTGCTACTGTGCACTTTTAGAACAGGGTGATTGCCATTTTCATTTATATATAGTTTACATGTTAGGGGAAACTGTATCTACCAATCTATGTTTTTTGAACAATTGATTTTCCCATGAAACATGGGATTTTTAGCCAATGGCCACTTTCTGCATGCCCACCCTGCATAAGTTTGATCAGAAGTTATGATGAGCAATTGGAATGTGGCAACTTCTAAGTAAATGTTTAATCAATTAGCATGGGTGGGTGTTTTTCTTTTTGAGTGAATGAGTGAGTAGAATGAATTAGGAAGGGGATGGGGAGGAAGGGTTACCGCACAAACAGAGAGAGATTCCCCATGAGCATTCTCATGCAGAGCTGACGTAATTCAGGGTTTCTCAACCTTAGAACCACTGAACTTTGGGGCCAGATTATTCTCTGTTGTGTGAGGTGGTCCTGTCCTTTGTTGGATGTTGGCAGCTTCCATAGTTTCTACCCACTAAATGCCAGAAGCACCTCACTTCTTCCTTCTCTAGACACTGCTAAATATTACCTGGAGAGGACAAAAAAATCTTCCCCAGTTGAGAATCACCTTGTATAACTCCAGTACAAAGGAAGCAATACACATTTGATTATTTTAGGTTGGCTTGAGTTGTTTTCACCTATGCCAATACAATTGTTTAGACTTTCTCAAATGCTGGAAATGTCTCATGGAATTACCTCCTCTTGTCAGGAGTCAGAATATGGGATTATTTTTGGGACAGAGTTGCCTTCTGTCACCCAAGCTAGAGTGCAGTGGTGTCATCATAGCTCACTGCAACTTTAAACTTCTGGACTCAATGAGTGAGCCTCCCACTTTGGCCTCCCAGAGTGCTAGGATTACAGGTGTGAGTCATCACATCCAACTAAAGGAACAAACAAAGAATATGGACTTTGAGGCTTTGGAGGTGGACATACCAGTGTCATCTTGGTGCTACCACTTGCTAGCTCTGTGACTGGGGACAAATTTAAAAAATTGCATCTTCTCTGGTCTCCTTATTTGAAAAATGTAGATGGTAACTCATCTGGCTGTTGTGACTATACATAATACATGTAAATGCTTAGTGCAGGGTTATGCATGTGCAAGAAAGGATGCACAAGGTGTTACTTGCTCTTCCTGCCCATAGGATGCTCAGACTCTGGAGCAGTGGGCTGGTCATTATCTTTCTTTACTGCCTCGATTTATGATGTTGTTGGGATGGAGCAAGGGGTAGAGAGGGGTTGTATGGTGGGCCCAGCCAGCTTGAAGATGACCAGGAGGTATTGGGGTCATGCCAGTACCTGACAGGCCAGCTTCAGTGAGGGGAGTATGCATGGTTGGGGGGTGGTCACAGAAGATATTCAGATGTCCTCTATCACTGGGAGTATTTCTCCATGACTGTGTTTCTGAGATCTATCTCTTCTCATCTCAGGATACCTTGCCATCCCAGCTGTCTGAAACTAGTTCTTATGTTTCTTTGGTAGTGGGTATCTCCAAATGTTAACCCATATTGCAGTGTATGTGTATGTATATATATATTCATATTTTATTATGGTAAAATCACACAAAATGTACCATTTTAACTCTTTTTATGTGTACTGTTCTGTGGCACTAAGTCCATTCCTATTGCTATGCAACCAATGCTTATCACCACCAGGCATCTCCAGGACTTTTTCATCTTCCTAAATTGAAACTCTGATTAAACACCAAGTCTCTATTCTCCCTTCATCTGGCTCCCAGAAATCTCTATTCTATTTTCTCTCTGCAGGATTTTGACTACTCTGGTAACCTCACGTAGATGCAGTTAATACTGTTCCCATTGGGACTGGCTTCCCCAGCCCAGTGCCTTCATGATTCGTCCACAATTCAGCATGGGTTGAAAGTTTCTTCCTTTCTAAGCTGAGTGTCATTCCCTTGCTTGTATAGACCTCATATCATTTGTTCATTAATTTACTATTAATTCATTATTCATGGACACTTGGAGTCCTTCCAACTTTTGGCTATTGTGAACATGAGTGTACAAATACTTGTTTGAGTCACTGCTTTAATATCTTTTGTGTATGTATATCCCCAGAAATGAAATTGCTGGACTCTATGCTGGTTTAAGTTTTTAAGGAAATTCCACACTGTTTTCCCTACTGGCTGCACCATTTTACACTCCCACCCACAGTGCACAAGGGCTTGCGTTTTTGCACATCCTTGTCGACACCTGTCACACTTTCTCTCTCTCCTTTGTGAACTAGCCATCCCAATGAGTGTGAAGCGGTATCTCCCTGTGGTTTTGGTTCATATTTCCCTAATGACAAGTGATGTTGAGCATCTTTTCATATGTGTATTTATACTATATTAAAGAATTTGGGGAGACTCTGAAAACTTTCTAGCGAATGGGTTACATTTAACAGTGGAGTTGCAGGCAGCTCTAAGGAAGAGGTGATTCTAGGCATGGGGCTTCCCAGGTTCCAAATATCCTAATGTTCAGAGATGCATACGATGCCTGTTTAATGCCTGTGTGAGGTCATTCCCAGATGCTCTAGGGTCTGAACATTCCCTGGTATCAGCTCTGCCAGTCGGTCTTTGTTATCCAATGATATTCTGCCTCCGACGTCTGCTGAGGAAAACGCGGCCAGCTGCTGTCTCTTTAATATTTAGGAATCTGCCTTAATCAATCCTAGCTCTTCTTGCATGTTGCTATTTGTATTCGTGGTCTCCGGTTTTCAGGGAATTCAGTGGGATGGTGTCTTATCTGTTAGCTTGTCAGAAACAGGCGTGAGGACAATCAAATGTTCATCTATTCACATCTGGTGTTCTGCGGGGAACAGCGTTTAGACCCCTACTGTGTTTAACTGTATAAATGGTTTCTATCTATCATGTAAATCAGAACTGCTTACGTGCAGAGCAAACCGCATCAGAGAGAGAGCCACATAGAATCCGTGCTGGGGAGGGGACTACCCTGCCTTCTTTGAAAACTAGGATTGTAGAATTCTCACCATAGGCCTTGTCTTACTTTTTCCATGCTGATTTCTGATTGAAGTTTAGGTTTTAATCATTGCACTATGCATATGTGTGTGTGTGTGTGTGTGTGTGTGTGTATTTTTGGGTGTGTGCATGCATTCCTATGTGTGTGTGTGTGTGCTTGTGTGCATGCATTCCTATGTGTGTGTATTTGGGTGTGTGCATGCCTGGGTATTGCATTTCTCACTGTGTCTGTCTGTATTTGCATTTGCATATACAGAAGGTACCAAAAATGTATACACATTTTTAAAGAAGAAAGTGTATTAAAATTGTAATACTCGATGTATACCAATAATGTTTGCTATCTTCTATATTGTTTCTTCTATCTCTTTAATTGCAGAAGTAAAACATTGAGTATTGCAATTTAATACAGTTTCTTTCCTTTCTTAAAACGCACAGACATTTTTGGCACCCTGTGTATTTGTGTTACACCTCATCTCCTGCCTGTCTTTATGTGCCTCTCTGTGGATGTTCTTTTCATGGTCTTTTGGTGTCTGTACGTCTCTCTGTGTTTATTTGTAACGTCTCTCTGTGCTGCTGTGTCCCTCCAAGCCGGCACAGGTCTGCAACTCTGTGTGTGTGCCTATGACTGGCTTATCTGACTGGGTATGTGTGTGTGTGTGTGTGTGCGTGTGTGTATGTGCACACACCTATCCTGCAAATGCTTTTCTTGTGCACATCACTCCTCCTTGTGTGGATACAGCCAGATCATCCATTTTCAAGGGTGAGAAGAATTATTGGCTTGGACTGTTACAGCAAGCGGCAGCCATCTTTGTGATGTGTGGGAAGCGTGGCTGGCAAGGGGCTTTCGCGACTGCCCCCACCCTCAGTTCTGTGCAGCTGTGCACTGAAAACACTCTAGTGGGGCAGAATTACCTGGATGAGATTTACTTCTCCTTTCCTTCTGCTGCCAAAATGCCTGCATGCCAGCCCCTCCATTACTGCATTCGCCAGCGCCCACAAAGGAAGGTGCTTAAAGCAATTCATCCTCCTGCCAGCATCAGGTAGCTCTCCGCCCAGAAATTTCCCTTGTTTCCAGGACAAGCAGCACTATTGGTTCATTTAACCAAGTTCCCATCTTTTCTTTAGCCATCTCGCCCTCTGCTGTACTTCACTTTCCTCCTTGTTCTCCAGAGGAGGGCTCAATTCTTCTACCTTATCATGTTATCAAGAGTCAAGAGGATGGTGACAGCATTCATCATTATCATCACCGTCATCATCAATCTACCACTTAGGTTTACACGGCACTTTCCAGAGTACAAAAGCCCTAAGGATGCTGCGTCTTCAATCCAAAGTGAAACCTGTGACACAAGTGAAGTGATTTCCATTTTCCCAGAAGCAGCCAATGTTGACTGAACAGTGGCAATGGGTCGGTCATGAGGTTCAGCCCCTTTACATCAGTTAAATGGCTTAATGTTCACTGGAGCCCTAGCAAGTAGGTGTTGTTATTATTATCTCCATTTAGCAGACAGAGGACGACCAAGAGAGGTTAAGTAATTTGTCTGAGGTCACACAGCCAGTAAGTGGCAGAGATGGGGGGAAAATCGGATATTTAGGATACAGAGCTCATGTTCTTAGCCACCCAGGAAGGGAGAGATTGTGATCTGGCCACACTCCTGAGTCGTGCATGGGCAGGACTCTCTCAGGACCAGTGATGCTTAGGATGGTCTTATGGCTTTGAATAGTACTTAGTCAGTTGGTCCAGCAAAACACTCTCTTCCTAGATTCTTCTTCCAAATCAGCTATCGATTTGCCCATGAAACACACACACAGACACAGATACACTCTGCCAGAGGTTTAGAGAATATTAGTGTTGCGCTGGGAGAATGGGGGGATGTTGATCAAAGGACACATATTTTAGTTGGAAGGAGAGGACTCAATCCAGGAGATATATTACATCATGGTGACTATCGTTAATAATAATGTAAGGTATACTTGAAAATTGCTGAGAGTAGATTTCCAGTGTTCTCACCACAAAAACAAAAAAAAGCAAAACAGATCAGTATTTGGGGTAAGATTTATGTTAAATAGCTTAATTTTTCCACTGTGTGCCCTTCTTTCAAAACATCATGTTGTGTGTCACACGTATATATGATTTTTCCTTGCTTATTAAAAATAATAATTGAAAAAAAGAATATCACTGTCATCTTTGACCTCCCTCATTGCCTCTTACCTCTTATCTATACCTTACTGAATCCTGACAACTTCAAAATCCTTGTCTTCAAAATGTATCCAGAATCCAACAACTTCTCTCTACCCGGCGGCACCGTCGTCTCCCCTCTGGGTGTCACCGCAGCCTGCATCTGCTGGTCTTGGTTCTACCATTGCCTGTGTCACCTGTTCCCCACATGGCAGCCAGAGTGGCCATTCACAGTCTCTCTGATCATGCCGCTTCTCTCCTCCAAACTGTCAGTTACTCCCATCTCCTTCCTGAGAGGCCTGAATGAATTGACCGGCTGTCACCTTTCTGGCTCCCGCACTCTCCCTGGTTCACGCTGGCCACACTGATTTTACTCATCCTCAAACATGTCTGAAACACAAACACTCCACGGGGCCCACTCTGCCAGCTGCCCCTTCCCAGCCACCTCCCTCCTCAAGTCCTTTACTCATCACTAACCCTCTCAGTTAAGGCCCCTTGCCTCCCTCCTGTCCTAAAATTCCCACCACTCTTCAGCAATTCATAGCCCCCCTACTTTTCTCTATTTTCTTTCCCCATAATGCTTACATGTGCCAAAAGATCTAACAAACACCACGAGGACGTTAGTCAATAAGGGTGCATTAGATTTAGGATTTTGGCTAAATGAGTAGATTGTAGTTGTTCTTGCCACAGGAAGGGGAAAAGAGGTGGGTAAGTGTGAGGTAGGGAACATGTTAATTTATTTCACTATAGTGATTCTGTTGTATGTGTATCTTATAACACCAAGTGCTACGCCTTAAGTATATGTTCATTTTAGAACATCCTATATGTCTTTATTTACTTATCTTGTGTCCTTTCCATCTCTCTGCTAGCAGGTGCGTGGGGTTGTCATGTGCTGACTCTTGCTCTGTCCCTGGCACATAACGGGCACTTGGTTTATATCTGCGGAATGACAGAGATGTGACAACACATGCATGTGATATAAAATTCAAAAGGTGCAGAGAGAAATTCTTCTTTCTTACTGCTAACCTTGGGCCATGCATCTTCAATCCCATGAGGCAAATGCCGCTGCTGTTTCCTTCCAGAGATAGTCTGTGTAAACAAGCCTGGGTGCGTGTGTGCATTTGTGTGTGTGTAGCTGTAGCTACATCACACCTACATCTCTCCACATCTGTAGGAGCATCACACACAGACTGTTTTTCACCTTTTTTCTTTACTTAGTATCATGGCAATTCTTTTACATTGGAATATGAAGAATAGCTTGAACCTTTCGAATCTCTGCCTATGATGTAATCATGTAAGCGTTGCGTGTATTGCTGTACTGGTCCCCAGTTGATGGACTTTTGGACAGTTCCCAATAGTTCGTGCTTGCAGATGAGACTGTAATGAATAACAGAGTGCTTGCGTCATTTCTCACCAATGCAGGCATATCTCTGGGACAGATTCCTAAAAGTGAAATTGTGTTGGCTGACTTAAAAAAAAAAATCAATGTGTGACAAGTTCAGTTTCCTCGAGAGGGGTGTTCATGACCATGCTGATTCAGAGGGTAACAGTGGTGTGTGTCATTATGTCAAAATTAAAAATTGACCCATTATCCAGTTGATGGGGACTTTTGATCACTGCTCAATCTGAAGCATTCCCTTTCCACCCCTGCTTCCTTGAGAAGGTATCAGAGTCTCAGAGGCTGTACCTGCCGCAAGTTTTATGGGGTGATTTTCTGCTAACAAAAGCATAAGACCTAGTTTTCTGTAACAGCAGCCTGAAGATCAGGTCTTATTTGATATAGAAGAAGTCCCTGCCTTTAGACTTTGCCTATTGTCTCTCCCACCAGAGGCTACTTCCCCTCTTTTTGTGCAGCTGGATTTGGAGGAGGGGTGTGGGGAGGAGGGTTGCTTTCTCTAGCAAAAGGCTGAGGAGAGAAAGGGGAAAACTTAGAACCTTGGTCCTGCTTAAGGATTCTGTGAAGTTCTGGATGCTACTGTTTCCTTTTCTGTAAAATAGGCAGAATAATACCTTTTCCTCATGGGACTGTTCTGGGGATTTTATTAGTTCATGCACTCATTTATTTAAAAATATATTTACAGCCCCCACCCATGTGTGAAGCTCTCCGAGACTCTGGAAATGCAGACCTGGACAAAATTTACAAAATCCCTTGACCTATGGGTGTTATGAGCATGTGAAGAGCTCTGCACCGTGCCTGCCACATGACAGGAGCTCTGTGCATGGGGTTCTGGCATTCATCATCATCAGAGTGTGGAAAGGGACACATTCTGTTCTAGAGAGACTTGGGGAAGAGAAGAAGGTGTTTGAGTTTGCCTTGAAGAATGAGGACATAGGTTTTCAGGAAGAGAAGGGTTTTTGTTTGTTCGGGTGGGAGCTTTTCTGGCATAGGAGTCAACAATGGAAAAAGCACAGAGGTGGAACACTAGGGCATTTGCAAAACTGAAGAATCTGGGCCATGTTCACAGCAGGTAACCCTCCTGCCCTGATGTCACGCTGGTGCCCAACTCTCCACCGTGAGTGATGGCCTCCAGGGCATGCAGCCTGTTTTCCTGTTTCCTGTTGATCAGATCTTTCCTGTTCTCACTGCAGCCTGAACAGTTCTGACTCCTCATTCCCCACGTCCCCCTGAGTTTCCATCTGTGTGATACCCCATGGATACCCTCCTTCCTTGGGAACCCTCTGACCTGATAGTTTAGCAAAATAGTTCGTGCTAGCGCATTTTTTCTCATGTGTGTTCTTTGTCTGTTTCCTTATGGTTTTTAATCATTCTCTTTCAACTTGATAAATGAGTCTTGGCTTCTCACAACTTTCCTGAAGACCCAGGGTAAAAAAACATCCTTTCCGGTAGCTATAGTAGTTGTGAGGGAAAAATGAGCCTCCTTGATAGTCAATAAATCACTTTGTCACCTTAATCTTTTATTGATCTCAATAAAAGTTGTATTTTGTTTCTTAACAAAAATCCACCAGGGAAGACATCCTGTACAGGTGGGGGCACGATGAAAGTCGTGGTCAAGCCATCGTCTCACATCGTTATTTATGTGAGAGCAGTGGATTTGGGGAGGGGGGGATAGAGACTAAAGAACCATTCCTGCAATTGATGCATCGTATATTAAAAGACACCCTTGACTTCAGGTAACCCACTCACAGACAAGACTCTGAAGCTATATTTTATGCAGACTTTTATAAACAGGTCGTAAACATCCGCTTCTCCAAGCCAGGGAGGCAAAAGCTCTTTTCTGCTTGTGAGTAATGCATCTGTGTGGTCAGTTAAACATGAACATGGCAATCATTGTCCTCTGAGCTGGCTTGATCTCTCGGGGAGGATTATGAAAACAAGTAAGTCATGGAAGAATGAGAAACATTTCATCACGACTTGGAATCAAGCTATCGTTAAGGTTAGGAATAAATATATTTTCCTCTTGGTGTAGAGGTAAAGAAATACTAATGAAAAATGGCCTTCAGTGGGAATGTTTATATCTTGCTCATGTTCCTCCAGGGCATGGAGGGTTTGGTAATTTGGGCTCAAAACAAAAATAAAACAGAGCAGTGCATATACATAATACTTTATCTCTTATCTATTTTTTTTTCTTCTGTGAGATGCAACCCAATTTTCATTTCTTACCAGGGCTTCATGGGACCTCGGTATTTTTATTCTCACCAAACATTCTTTGCTTTCAGGATGATCAGCTCAACCTTCAGAGCTTCTCACCATTTCATTTTCTCCCATCCCTCTACAATTTTATGATCCTAATTCTCTGAAAAGTAAAACTCTCATAGTATTAGTTCAAGCACTCGCCAATCATCTTTGGTATTCAAGCCAGGAAGGGAATCTGTTCTGGCATCAACTTGGTCCATTTGGGACATGAGAAAGAAACACGTTCACAGACTAAAGTTTGATCTCCTTGGATCTGTGGACCTCAGATTCCTTGAGTACTGGATGCCCCTTATGACTGGTTTTCAGTGTGGATGTTACTGAAGCATCTCTGACTATAGAGAGGAGATATTCTCTGGCAGGACCTACTCAGATACCAAAGAGAAGATTCAACAAGATCCCAAATATAATACTCTTACTGGAGAGCATTACTTCCTCTGCTCTGCTGGAAGTGGGATGGGCTGTGGAAACCAATGAACACTTGTAGCTTAGGATAGGCAAGAGAGTAGAGAAATGATTCTCCAAGATTTTTGGTTGTCTTTTTTCCCCCAACTCATACATAGTGATTTATCCACTTAGACTGTAGAAAACCCAGGCCTGTGTACATTCCGAGAAATATAAAGTACTATATAAAACAAAGGGGATTGTTAGTAAAACAGATGCAGTGTTAATTGCACTTGTGAGAGTGGCATAAATAAAACAATAGATGTGCTAGAAAATTTTTTTATGACTCTCAGATTTTACAAAACCAGCTTCTCGGCAAAAGTAAAGGAAAAAGATAACAACCTGTTACTAGAATTAGATCTGTCTAAAACATTTAGATCAATGCTAATGGAGCCAATGATTTTCAACATCTCATTTATTTTTTCATTCACCAAATACTTGCTGAAGGACTTCCATGTGCCACACCATGTGTTTGGTGCTTATGAGACTAACGAAGAATATCTAGCCTTTGTCTTCAGAGGGCTACAAGTTTAAAGGCCTACATAAATATTTAGAGAAGCATTTCTCATTGGGTCGGGGGCACAAAAGGGAATCTGGCAACATCTGTATCTGGCAACCAGAGACATTTCTAGTTGTTACAACTGGGAAGAGTGGTGCTGTTGGCACCTATTAGGTAGAGATCAAGGATGTCTCCAGTGCACAGAAAATCCCCAACAGCAAGGAATTATTTGGGCCAAAATGTTAGTAAAGCCAAGGTTGGGAAATCCTGTTTCGGAATGTTAGGCGATGAGTTCTATTGTAAGGACACAGTAAAGTTGCATAGAAGGTGACCAACTAAATCAGCCTTCTGTACTGGGAAGGTTTTTATGAAGAATGTGATATTTGAGCTCAGCCTTGATAGATTAATCAAAGCTTGGGTGGTTTGGAGGAAGAATAGGGGCAATCATAGAGAGGCACCAGCATGTGCAAAGGTCTAGTGGAATATAAGAACGAGGTGGATTCAGGGAATGATGATAGGTTCAATAAAGCTTATTAGCATGTGTGTTTGGGGGGAGGGGAGGAAGCAAGACAAATTCATTGGGATGATGTCATAAAGGCCTTCCAGGGCTATACTTAGGACCAGAAACCTTCAGTTAGATCAGGGGTAAGCAAAGTACAGCCCAAGGGCTAAATCCAGTCTGCTACCTGGGTTTCTGCTGTTTCTGAATGGCCCATTATTTAAGAATGGTTTTCCTGTCTTTAAATGTTTGAAAAAATATCTGAAGAGGAATAATATTTTGTGACAAGTGAAAATGATATGCAATTCAAATTTCAGTGCCCATAAATAAAATTCCCTGGAACACAGCCACACTCATTTGTTGTGGCAACTTTTGCACTCCAACAGCAGAGTTGAGTAGTTGTGGCAAGAGACCGTATGGCTCTCAAAGCCTGAAATATTTATTATCTATCCCTTTGCTGATGCCTGAGCTAGAGAACAGAGAATAATGTCATCACATGAAAGAAATCACAATGGCAGCGGTTTGGAAGATGAGTGGGAAGTTGGGAAATCTAGGTAGAAAAGTGTTGTCAATCCAAGCAAGATATCTATTAAGTTAATGAATCAGGACCTTTTTATTGTCAGGACAGTGGGGGCCCCTCACTGTCTATGATGCATGTATATTGCTCTGTAAACCTATATCTTGCTCTTGCTCTGTAAACCTATCTTTCTCTTCCTCAATAAACTTTGTTTCATACTTGTGTGTGTGTGGGGGAAGTTAATGTATCAGTCAGGATTTGCAGGGATGTGCTGCAGGAACAAGTAAGCCCACATGTCTCAGTGGCTTCCAAGGCTAGTTTCTCACTGGCAACACCTGTCTACTTCAGGCTGATTGTAGTTTTGCTCCTTGCTATCATTGTTTCAGGATCCAGTCTGATAGAACTCTTGTAGGAGGGGGAAAAATGGACATAATGAGTCACATGCAGGCTCTTGGAGCTTATGCCAGAAAGAGACACACAATGTTCCACCTCATATTCCATTAGACAAAGCAGGGCTTGTCATTACTTTTGGGTTCAACAAGGCAGAAGGGACACCAGGGGCAGGAATTAACACAGGTGATGAGACTGATCCTCTTGCCATTACAGACAGAGAATAAGAAAGAGGAAGGAGAGGACAGGGACTATGGGGACATGCTGTTTTCTGCCTTTAATACTTTAGGGTATGATGATGGAATTCATTGAGATGGGCAACTTAAGAGAAGAGGCTGGGAAATAAGATTGTGAATTTATTGGGGCTAGGTGAATTAGTGGTGCCTGTTGGGACTGAGAGGGGGATGCCTAGTTAGGCATCTGGAAAAGAAGGTCTGAATCTCAAGACAGGTGTGAGAGACTGAAGATGATCATTAATTTTATTTCCCCCAATGCCCCATGGTTGTAAAAAGTGAATGCCTTCTTAAATTAGATGATGAGAGAAGTGAATTGCTTAGCATAATGCCTGGCACAGAACAAGTTCTTATTAAAGATTTTAGCAACTATTACTTTCTCATAAACCAAGTGAAACTACAGAAATAATTCAAAATTCCATCAGTGATTTACCTTTCTTAACTTTGACTACATGGAAATTCTAGTAAAACTACTTGACAATACACCCATTATTTAAAAAAAAAAAACTCTTTTGACCTGGAGTTGGCATTGCTAAGCACACACATCTTACTAACTTACATACCCATATTCAAGCACAGCAACTCCTGTATTCAGATGGGGCCACTATTAGTATAGAGCAGGTTTCTGAATAATTGGAATTCTTTTAGCACTCTAAAACAAAGTAATCAAAGAGTCAACTATTAACCACCGTGTTTGAGAACTTCAAGGTTTAGGGGCCGTGTCAATGCTTAGGACAAAGTTTCAGAGATCACTTATTTTTTGTATTTCCCAACAGGATAGAGAAGGAAATATGGAGGTCACTATGGAAGTTTTGACACAGATTGTGTTATGGTCCATTATTTCACTTTCAAGAAACACAGTTGACAGTTTCCTTTCTGATTCACCTGTGCAATTTTCAACTTTCTTGGCTTATGGTTATTGCTGAGAAGGTTACATTTGATTCTGTCTGAGAGGATTTTATTTTTCTTGATTTTTGTGTTTCTCAGAACTTTTGTAATGACCCAAATACACGGGAGCCCAAACTGTAACACTGGGTACCCAAGGAAGGGCAGTGTTTCACCTCTGATGGTGGGCTTGGTGGAATTAAGTTAAATTAGAGATTCAGATATACACACTGTCACACACCAATACTGGGTTTTGTTTTCTAAAGCAAGTCATTTGGGGGGACTAACTCCATTCATTCATTTAACAAATGTTTGCATTCTCTACATCTCAGGGCACTGTGCTAGGATTTGAGGGAAATAATATAGATAAATTTCTTGTCCTTACTTTCAGTAGGATGATTGATATCAACAAATAAATGAATATGTACTATGATATTAGGATATGATAATGTCAATGAGGGCAGAAAGCAAAGCTGGGCAAGGATATTTACGATATGGAAAGCAGTGTGATGCTGTGTGTGGTGTCCAAGAGTCTCTGTGTTATTTTAAACAGGACTGTCAGGAAAGCAATTTCCAAAGGTACCACTTCGGCAGAGTGGGATAAAGAAGGATTGACCCATGCTGAGATTGAGAGAGAATCACTGGAATCAGAGGCAAGACAACACGCTAAGGTCCTGGGATAGAAGATACTTGGCACATTCAAAGAGTAGCAGAGTCACATATGATGGTGTCAGACTGAGCAGCAGGAGAGAGCAGGGAGTTGGGAGGCAAGTCAAGGGAAGAAGCCTGAATGTTATGAAGCAGATGGGAAGTGAGTGGAGCACTGAGAACAGGGCAGCAACAGGATCTGAGCCTCATTTCAGGCCTGCCACTGTGGCTGCACATGGGAGGTGACTGTAGGACAGCAAAGGCAGAAACAAGACCAGTTAAGGGGCATCCTTGGTTGCCTAATGATGAGTGTCACTGTGGAGGAGGTGAGAGTGCACTATTTGGGGACATACTTTGAAGTTAGAGAAAATAGAATTAAAAAAAAAATTTATCATAAGGACATTTACACTAGACTGTTTATCGCAGTGCTATTTGCAGTCACCAAAATGTGGAAACAATCTAAATGCTCACCAACTCAGGAATGGATTAGCAAGCTGTGGTATATGTATACCATGGAATACTATTCAGCCACTAAAATAGATGGTGAATTTACCTCTTTTGTATTAACCTGGATGGAGGTGGAACACATCCTTCTTAGTAAAACATCACAGGAATGGAGAAGCAAGAATCCAATGTACTCAATTCTAATATGAAGGCAGTAGATGAACTAAGACAAGGCAGGTTGGGAAGGAGGGAGTAAGGAGAGGGGAGGAAGAAGGAGAATGGGGGGGGGTCACAGTGTATGGCACAGCTCTTGGGGGTGAGACACAATTATAAGAGGGACTTTATCTAACAAATGCAATCTGTGTAACTTAATTTTTTGTACCCTCAATGAGCCTGAAACAATAAACAAAAATTAAAAAAATAAATTAAAAAGAAGAAAATAGAATTTGCTGAGGGATTGCATGTGGAGTGTGGGAGAATGAGAGTGACTCCATGCATTTTAGATAGAGAAGCTGGGTACTGTCATCTACTGAAATGAGGAGCAATGGGGAAGAGCAGACTTTGCGGGGTTAAGAGTTCCACTGCCCTCTGTATAACCAGGCCATGTATCCAGAGTGACTTACAGCCTTATAACACTTGACATTTTGCAAAAGCAGTTTCCTGCCAGCCACAGGAGCTAGGCAGGACTGATGCTATTTGTTTCCATTTCGTGAATGAAAATAACCAAGACTCAGAAAGAATGGTGCGCCAGACAGGACTATTTTGAATCATGAGACAGCTCCACCTAATACAGGCATGTAAGAAAATGTATTGGCTTTTGTGAATGGGGCATCTAAGGATGTAGCTGACTTTCCTTGAGGCTGGAATTAATGGTAAGTCCTGTCCATCTGTCTGTCTATTCCCCTGTCTGTCCAAGGTATTACCTCCTAAGCCCAGAAGCATGTTATGAGCCCCCAGAATGAGAACTCAGAAAACTCTGTGCATATATTCTTCAAGGATGACCTCCCTTTCACTTGCTGAAAGAGTTCTGCAATAACATCACGGCTAAACCCATAAAGATGGAAGATTGAGTGTTCAGCGAGTTGGCTGACAGCTTCTAGTTTAATTCTGAACTGGGAGAGGGGAATCCATCGGAACCCTGTCACCTCACTGCCAGAAGAGATTGCCTTCTTCCTGCTCAGGAAAGATAAAGAACTCTCTGCCTCCCAGAGAAGCATTTTCCATGAAGCCAGTGCCTGCCAGACCTTCTGGGACAGAAATCTCCCAGCCTCAGCTCTAGCTGGAGCCAACTTGCCGGAGGCCATTGCTTCTGTGTTGGGGATGGAAGGCTTCTCAGTCGGGTGCCTTCATGCTTGGAATTCTATCAGTCAAAAGTTATTCCTTAGGTCTTTAACTGTCATTCTTCTCTCTATCTGCTTCTTGTAGAACAAAGAAAAATCCTAAACTCCGTGTCATTTGAAGCTCTTCATACCTTCCTGTGATAGCATTCTCATATCCCTTCTTCCTCACACTTTCTCCTCTTTGGATCTCCATGACACCACAGCCTGCTGGCTTTTGAAGTGATAAGGGGAAACTTGCCCTTTCCTCCCAAGTTTGTGGAAAGATCAATTCATGATCAAAGTAGATTAATAAGAAAAAGGTTTATTTACCACATGCATAGGAAGAATCGCAGTGATTCCCTGTGGGATACAGATATTTTTATACACGCCTTTTATTTGGGGCAGGAATGAGGAGTACAAGTTATTCTGATTAGGAGTGACAAATGGTGCTAGGGAGGGCAAATGGATGGGGGAAACAGATTGACTTGTAAATTAACCTGAGAGATAGGTATTAAGTTTCAAATAATTTGGGCCAGGTCTGGCTCCATTTTTGGTCCTCTTTTCTGCAATATATTTAGGTAACAGGGGGTAGGAAGGGAAGTCAGTCGCCCTCTTTGATCTTTTCATCAGGTCAGTCCTATTATTACAGAAAGAGGGAAAGCCTCTTCCAAGGGCCTGTTAATCTCCAAGAAACTTTAATTCAAAATACTCTTTATACCAAGGAGTCACATTTTGGGTTGAAATCTCCTGAGCTCCTGAGCTTTCTTCCTATGTGGTTGGTTGTTTCCTCTCATGCTTTTTTTGGGCCAATATTTCCTGTTCCCTGACTTCAGAATATTGACTTACCTCAGGGATGTTTCATGGTTCCTGTTTTCTACTCTATGTAGACTTACTTGGATGAGATCTCATCCATTCCGTGTGGTAGAGATTATTATCTGCCTACCTGTTGGTCACTCCTTCTCTGTTAACTAAATTCCATTTAATTTAAGTCTGGATTGGGCATGTGTTCAGGGAAAGTGGGTGGCCCCTCCCCTCCACTCCTATATCTAAGCCAATCATAGTGACCTCACTATCTTTTGCTTGTGATTGGCTTAGGGAAAAACATGTGACCCAGATCTGGTCAATGAGATTTTAAAGGAAGCTGGAGATTCTGGGAGAAATTTCACTGGCAGTTAATGATTTTAGCCATCTTGAACCTTTTCATGTTCTTGACAGTTGAATACTTCTTCCCTAGGTTTTTCATATTATTCTGTGTGTTCTACAGCTGGAGGAATTTTGACCCATGCTTCAAGATTCTATGCTAATGTCAGACTTTTCTGTAGCTTCCCCACTTTTTCTTTATCCCCAGGCTTTCTCCTCTCTGCTCCTGCAGTATCCCACACTTACCTGTATCATAGGGCCTGTCAGGTTGCATTGCGATTGCATGTCTTTCCTTCCCAATGTTAAGCTTCTCCAGGGCAGATATACTGGCTTATTTATTTTTGTAACCATCTCAGTGAATGACACTCTACCTGACATGAAGAAAATGTCCAATTAAAGTGATGAATGAAAAATGATCTCTGATGAGGCAGCCAGAAAGGATTGGGGATATTGACAAAAGTCAAGGTTTAGAATGAAATGAGAGAATTCTGGGGAAATATGGCAACTTTCCTGATGTTTGCAGGATGTTCAGACTCCTTATCATGACATGAAGGACCCTGTCTACTCTTGTTGCTTGTTACTTCTGTACTTAAAATTTCTTGCCATGAACCCACACTATTGGAAGCTTCCTTTTAAATCCACATGTGTTATATTCTTTCAGACAGCTGTGCCTTTTCACTCTGTTCATCTTGCCTTGTATTTCTCCCCATCTTGTTTTATTCTGGCAAATTCTTGTTCATCTTTCAAAACCCAATTCCAGGGGGCTCAGTAAGCTCTCACCTAATGGGTACAATGTAGGGGAATATGGCACACCTCCTGGGTGCGGGACTCAACAAATACACTAGTGCTACCTAACAAACACAAACAGTATAACCGAATCATGTGTACCCTTATATTACCCAAAGTCCTATTCCAATGTCATTCTTATAGGATGCCTCTGCAGGCTACCCTTGAACAAGCTTAATGATTCCCTGTTCTACTTTAAACATAATTTCTAGGGTGGCAGTTGTGTCTGTGTGCTGCTTTTTGTGCATCTAGACTGTAGATTCCTTGAATGCAGGGATCATGTTTTCTTCACATGTATATTTCAGCACCTAGCTCAAGTCTAGTAGATCATGGGTTTGGTCATATATGCCTGGTTGAACTGAATCTCTTACATCCTAATTTCATTAAAGCTTCTTCCAGTATATCCACACTGGATATCTGGCCACTGGATAGTTCAGGTTCGAACCAGCTGTGGTGGACTTTTTGAAGGGAAAATACCATAATAGTAATAACCTATCATTCTCAGTACTTACTATGCATTATCATCATTTAAAAGCCTGGCAAATATTACCTCATTTTACCTACACATTTACTCTGTGAGATAGGTACTATAGCTTTCTATATTTTACAGATGAAGCACAGAAAGCTTAAGTAATTTGCCCAAGGTTGCAGAGCCAATATGGGACAGAACCAGGATTCAAACTCATGTACTCTACCCCTGAGCTGGGTGCACTCTGGGAATTGATAGCTTATACCAACCTGTTGACAGTCTCTCATGCCATATTTCCTGTGGCCCAGTCCCAAATCTTTGCAGCAGAGCTTTTAAATTCAGAAGCCTGCTAGAATTCTTCCTCCCTCCTCTGGCTGCAGAGAGCATGCCACTGTACATCACTGAAAGCCTGTGGCATGGTCTTCAATCTTTTCCACATTCAGGCACTTCCAACCTTGACCTTAGAATCATGAAGACGATCCTTATGGAGCTGTTACTCAGAAGAAAATGGAAATGTTCCCTGTGGGGAGAATGTAGGATTTTAGTTCCAGCCTTCTAATTTCAGATCAGCCCAGAGAAAGGAACTGTGCTAGCAACCTGATCCACAAAATTAGGTGAGCTCTGTTCTCTGCCTCTCAAGAAATATGGGTGCTTCTCTAAAAATCTTTTTTTAATCTCCTCTCTGGTGCATGTAACAGGAAATTGGTCTCTGCCATAGGCCAATAAATTTCCAACTTTTTATTGAATATTAAAAGAAAGACTCCAAGTCAAGTTCGAATCTCTTTGCTTGGAGCTTCCTTACATAAAATGGCAGCTCTGATACCTGGAATCACAAAAGCTTTAAAAAGAAGGAGAAAAATGGAAAAACTCTACAGGTCAGTGGCCCACAGGGATGATTTCTTCTCCTTAGAAATAATAGCCTATTACTCTAAAAACTTAAACAAGGCATTCCCTCTCTGCCTCGCACATTATAATCAAGATGGGGGGTGGTGGTGGTAATAGCTGATGGTAGTCTCCAGATGCATCTCCAGTGAGCATGCAGAAACTCCTTTTGGAAGGCAAGTTGGTCAGTCTTCAAGCCTGAAATATGTAGGACTTGTGATGGACAGAGAGTAGCACTGCCCTGTTAGGACTGAGGAATTCATTCCTTTGCAGCTAAAGGGTTGTTGGCTGGCACAGCTTGGGCAACTTGCTCCTCCAATATAGCCTTTGGCCTGAGAAAGTTATATTGACCAAGGTCACATGCTTGCCCCAACGGCAGCCCAAATGCATTAATTGTACAATGTAGGGGAATAAAAGCCTGGCCTTCTCACCTTAATTTGAGACAATTCTGAAGGCCACCCCTAGAGCAGCCCACGGATCAGCTGAGGCCTTTGTTGCAACTGCACATCTGTCTTCCCATTTTTTAACTTGGTGCATGCCCTGTGCAGCAGGTGTCAGTTCTGCTGTTGCTTTGCAACAAAGCCCCTGCATGTGAACCTCTGGGAAACCCGTCCTAAGATAGACTTTTATATACTACTGACTTTGAGAAAATGAGTTCTTTTGTTGGAAAGAACTCTAGAAGAAGACATACCAAGTAATAAAATTTTTGTAATATTTAAACATACACAAACATACACACACTTTTTGTACATGTATATATATAAAGGCAAGGGAACGATAAATACCAATTTTAAAAGAATGTTTTAATACATGCATAAAAAGCTTTTGACAATATCCAGCATCCTTTCATGATCAGAACACTTAAGAAAATAGGTATAGAAGGGACTTTTCTTAAACTGATAGAGGCCATCTACAGCAAACCCACAGCCAATATCATATTGAATAGAGTAAAATTGAAAACATTTCCACTCAAATCAGGAACCAGGCAAGGCTGCCCATTGTCTCCACTGCTTTTTAACATTGTAATGAATCTTAGCCATCACAATCAGGCCAGAGAAGGTGATCAAGGGTATACAAATAGGGTCAGAGGAGATCAAACTTTTACTCTTCGGAGATGATATGATTTTATACCTGGAAAACCCCAGGGACTCAATCACAAAACTTAGAAGTGATCAAGGAATACAGTACCATCTCAAGATACAAAATCAATACTCACAAATCACTAGTTTTTATATATATCAATAATAGTCAAGCCAAAAAAACAGTCAAGGACTCTATTCCCTTTACAGTTGTGTCAAAGAAGATGAAATATTTGGGAATTTACCTAACAAAGGATGTGAAAGATCTCTATAAAGAGAATTATGAAACTCTGAAAAAGAAATAGCTAAAGATGTTAACAAATGGAAAAACATACCATGCTCATGGCTAGGAAGAACCAAGATTGTTAAAATGTCCATATTACCCAAAGCAATCTACAGATTTAATGCAATCCTTGTCAAAGCACCACCATCATACTTTAAAGATCTGGAAAATATAGTACTTCCTTTTCTATGGAACCAGAAAAAACTTCAAATAGCCAAGACATTACTCAGAAACAAAAACAAATCAGGAGGAATCACACTACCAGACTGCCAACTATACTATAAATCTATAGTGATCAAAACAGCATGGTATTGGCACAAAAACAGAGAGGTAGATACAGAATTGAGAACCAAGAGATGAACCCAGACACTTATTGTCATTTGATCTTCTATAAGCCCATCAAAAATATAAATTTGGGAAAAGATTCCCTATTTAACAAATGATGCTGGGAGAATTGGCTGGCAACTTGTAGAAGACTGAAACTGGACCCACACCTTTCACCATTAACAAAAATTGACTCTCACTGGATAAAAGATTTAAACTTAAGACATGAAACTATAAAGATTCTTGGAGAGAGTGCTGGAGAAACACTTGAAGAAATTGTCTTGGGAAAATGCTTTATGAGGAAGACCTCCCTCCACCCCCGGGCAATTGAAGCAACACCAAAAATCCATTACTAGGATCTGATCAAACTAAAAAGCTTCTGCACAGCCAAAAACACAGTAAATAAAGCAAGCAGACAGCCCTAAGAATGGGAGAAGATATTTGCAGGTTATGCTTCTGACAAAGGTTTGATAGCCAGAATCCACAGAGAACTCAACCTTATTAACAAGAAAAGAATAAGTAATGCCATTTCATTGTGGGCAAGGGACTTGAACAGAAGCTTCTCTGAAGAAGATAGGCGCATGGCCTACAGAAATATGAAAAAATGCTCATCATCTTTAATCATTAGAGAAATGCAAATCAAAACCACTCTGAGATGTCATCTAACTCCTGTGAAAGTAGCTCACATAACAAAATCCCACAACTACAGATATTGGCGTGGATGTGGAGAAAAGGGAACACTTCTGCACTGCTGGTGGGAGTGTAAGCTAATATGTTCCTTTTGGAAAGAAGTATGGAGAATACTCAGGGATCCAAAAGTAGACCTGCTGTTTGATCCTGCAATTCCTCTACTAGGTGTGTATCCAAAAGACCAAAAATAACTTTATAAAAAAGATATTTGCACCAGATTGTTTATTGCAGCTCAATTCATATTAGCCAAGTCATAGAAGAAGATCAAGTGCCCATCAACCCATGAATGGATTAATAAACCATAGTATACGTATACCACGGAATATTATGCAGCCTTAAAAAAGATGGAGACTTTACCTCTTTTACATTTACATGGATGGAGCTGGAACATATCCTATTTAGTAAAGTATCTCAAAAATTGAACAAAAAATATCCCATGTACTCAGTACTATTATGAAACTAATTTATAGTCACTCACACTTTCATATGAAGAATAGATCACAACTATGGACCAAGATGAGGGAGGGAGGAGGGGGGGTGGGAGGTCAGATCGAGGGGGGTGAATGGTGGGATCACACTTATGGTGCATAATGCAAGGGTACATGTGTGATCTATTAATATAGAGTATAAATATCTTAACCCAATAACTAAGTAAACAAGATGAGGTATATATTAACCAGTGTGATGTAAGCTTTCCTAATTCTATATGAAATCAGCACATTGTAGCCCGTAAATGCCTTAATGCATACATGATCTATGTGTTTATGATTTAATAAAAAAAATTTAAAGAAAAAGAATGTTTGTGGCTGGGTGCAGTGGCTCATACCTGTAATCTTACCACTCTGGGAGGCTATGGTAGGTGGACTGCTTGAGCTCAGAGGTTCAAGTCCAGCCTGAGCAAGAGTGAGACCCTGTCTGCACTAAAAAAAAAAAAAAAAAAATAGCTGGGCATTGTAGCAGGCGTCTGTAGTCCCAGCTACTTGGGAGGTTGTGTTGTGAGGCAGTGGGATTGCTTGGACCTGGAGTTTGAGGTTGCTGTGAGCCATGATGAGACCATGGCACTCAACCCTAGGGCAACAGAGTAAGACTTTGTTTCAAAATAAATAGATAAAAAGTGTGTTAGCATCTTGGATGGAGAGGTGCAGTTGAAAAGAGAAATGAGGTCCAGGTAGGGCATAGAGAAGTTTCAGCTCTATGGTTAAATTTTACTTTGTAGCTGGAGCTCATGGGTTCATGGATATTTATTTTACTATCAATTACAGGTTTTTTAAAGAGGTCAAATATGTCATAATCAGTGTACAAAATAATGCATATTCAGAGATGCAGATTTGAAATCTGGCTCTCCCTCCCCCTTAAGAGTTATGTGGGGACAGGAGAGTGAGGTAACTTCTCTGAGGCCACAGCTTTGTCTGTAAGGAGCAGAAGCCCACTCAGACCCTGTCCAATGACTCTGTAAGAATTTAAAATCAATTTTAAAGACCAAATGAAAGCACTTCCTCTCTCTTTCTGCCGGGGCTTCAGCATCTCTTGTTTCTGTCTCCTCATGTGTCTGTCCCCTCTCCCCATCCTGCAGATGGGCTTCCTTGGCCTCCTCATCGGCTGGCATATCTGCTTGCTCATACCCTCCACAATATATACCGTGACCTTTCTGCTTCAAGCTCCTAATTCCAAACTTCTTATTTCAAATCCTTGGCCCCATATTGAGGGAAAGCTATTTTTGCCTTGAGTACTTACTCAGGACCTCATAATCAGCAGGGGTTGGAAGGTAGATAATGAGATCCTCACTGTTGTATTAGGGTTTTTCAGAGAAACAGAACAGTGGGGGTATAGATCTCTCTCTCTCCTACGTATATATTCCTGTGTACATATAAGGATGTCACATAAATAGCAGCAGATTCCAAGGTAAGAGGACAAGAGTGGACCAATACCTCTAAATATGTCTCAATGCAAGATATTTACCATTTCTTTGTAGAGTATGTATGCCGTTGAATTAAAATAATGAGTATCATTTAAAACAAAGCTTGGCAGTAGAAGGTACCTAGTGATTATTGAGACCCCTTCTCACTACATAAGTGTCACATCTGTGAGCTTCACATCCAAGGTTATACAGGTTGACAGTTCATAGTGTGAAGGGCCAAATTTCTAGGACTCAAATCCTGGCTCCACTCCTTACTCTCTGGTCAAGTAACTTAACCTCTTGGTGCCACAGCTTTTCAGACTAAAAACCTCTCTAACAGGGTTTTTGGAAGGAATAAAAGATGATTTCCGTGGCATGCTTTGTTGATGCCTGGCACAAATAAAGCACACTACTATTGAACCATTACTTTTACTATTATCTATAAACTTATGATTGAGGAAAAAAAATCTTGGATGAAAAAGTCACAGGCTGATAAAATTTGGCCACTGTTGTCATAGTCCACCAAATCAATGAGGGACACTTTTATTAGAGATGTCCTGGGCAAGCTACAAACCCTCTCACTCAGTCCAACACTCATTCCAGTACTGTTCTCTGCATGCCAGATAGTGGGTGAGGCTCAGTTCCCACTGTCCATTTTAAATGTTCACCAAGAAACGGGCAGTGAAAGCAAAATACTCACCCCATGCCTGTCTTTAAGCCAGATTGAGTTATTCACCTATCATTCCCACCTGAGTTGGTAAAGAAAAACTTCAAAGACTGGTTGGTAAAGACAGAATATATAGTGCACACATCTCTTAGAGTTTAGTGCCTGCCTCATAATAATGGTTGACCGATATTGTCATTGTCACTCTTATTATTACTATTTCCATGGTTAATAGTATCTTCTTTCAGTGCAAATCAAAACCACCTTGAAATATTACCTAACCCCAAAGAGAATAACCCATCTCACAAAGTCCCTAAACTGTAGATGCTGGCATGGTTATGGAAAGAAGGGAATCCTCATACAGTATTAGTGGAATTGCAAACTAATACAGCCTCTTTGGAAAAAAGCATGGAGAATCCTGAAAGAACTCCGAATAGATCTTCCACTTGATCCCGCAATCCCATTACTAAGTATCTACCCAGAAGAAGAACTATCATTTTATTATAAAGACATTTGCACTAGATTGTTTATGCAGCTCAATTTATAGTTGCTAAGGTGTGGAATCAACTCAAGTGCCCATGAACCCAGGAATGGATTAATAAACTGGTATATGTATACCATGGAATACTATTCAGCCATAAAAAGATAGAGACCTTACATCTTCTGTATTAACCTGGATGGAGTTGGAGAACATTCTCTTTAGTAAAGTATCACAAAAATGGAAAAGCAAATATCCAATGTATTCGATACTAATTTGAAGCCAATAGATGTACTAATACACATTCACCACAAGAGGAAAACATAATTCAATTCAAATTTGGGGGAGGAGGGGGGGAGAAGAGAAGGGAGGTAGGAAGAGAGTGGTGTGCTCCTACCTAATGGGCCCAATGCAAGGGTGTATGGCACACCTAGGTGAGGGGCACAACTACAACAGGGACCTTACCTCACAAATGCAAACTTTGTAACCTAATGGTTTGCATTCTCATATTAATATAAAATAAAAAAATACAAAATTAAACAAAAAATATATGATCATCTCCCATATGGTTTAATCTGGTTTTCCTTGTTCCATTTCTCCTGCTTAGAAAACATTTCATCTCCCAGGAGCTTGCCGCTGGCTGTTGTCTTCAGACTCCCTGGATTTACTGCTCATCTGTCTTGCTAGCATCTGAGCATCAGTTCCTGTTGTTTGATTGCTTCTGTGGCCTTCTTGTTACCTTTTCTCCTCATCCCCTCCCCAGCCAGGCAGAACTATCCCTCCTCCTGTTCTCTGGGCTTTCCTAGGGGGAGGTTGTGTGGGGATTTGGACACAAGCCAATTAGAAGTTCAGATGCCTGAAAACTCTCTGGCATTAGAGGAGAAAGGTGCCGCTACCCAAGACAGGACCTCAAAGAGGTAATTTCCAGGCAAGTTCTGAAGACATTACTCACCATCTTCTCTCCAAAAAGTAATCTATGGCAGGCATTGCTGCAAAATTAGAGTGACCTACATTTGTGCCAAACTTTTCCTCCCCTCCCAGGAGAGAACAGTTGAGCTACAAGACTCCCCGCCTACAGATGGCTTTGTAGACTGGCCCCCCTTCCACACACACACAAAAAGGTGGTGACTTGTTTGATACCACCCAGACTCCAAAGTAATATTCAGTTTACAATCCCCCTTCCCCCAAAAGCGAGTTATTTGCCGGATCCAGAATGGTCCGCGCAGTTGATGGATGGTGGGTGATTTCTACATCATCACACCTTGGAGCCCCAGAGCTAACCCTCTGACAGCGTTAGCATAAAAGATTTACATTTATGTTACGAGGGCCACACAAGAATAATAATTTTAAGATACATTGCCTTGGCTGCGGGTGCACCCTGGGAAATCTAGTCGCGGCAGGCGCTCAGCCGCAGCACTGTAATTACAAAATGGCATTGCAGGAAAGGTTTTCTGGAGACAAGCAGCTAGAGACCAAAGCCATCTGCATGCCTTGGTGGATTGAAATTACAGTAATATATGAAGACATTACCTGAAAAACCCGGCACCATTTAAATGATTTACTCTTCAGCCCCAGCAAGCTTTAATTTAAGGATAAAGTCATTCAGAAAGCTAATCTGATAGGGGAGGCATTATTTCACACAGTTAAGTTAATTTACAGTAGCTGATTGTTGTGGTTGCTTTCGGTATTATTATCTTCCCACAAACAGCTGATCTGCCAGACAGAAGCTATACACTGCTTAACACAGTGTCTTAATTCAGCAGGCAAGCTATCTGTGATAAAGGTTTGTTTATAAGCAATAGTAGGAAAGTCATTCTGAGGCCAGGCTGATAACACTGATGAGAAATATTTTTTATTTAAGGGGAAAATGCGCAATTAAATAAGTGAAAGAGCCGGCAAGCCCTGCACTCGTGACTCTGCGTTAGAGTTGCTGTCCCGAGTGGAGGTTTTCCACTGGGGTTGACCCTGCTTCCTTCCCTCACAAGTTCCTGTTGGGCCTCGCCTTGGTTGGTTGCATCTCCCCTCTCACCAAAACTGATTTCTGTGCCACACCTTTGTGAAAACCACCTCTTGGGAGTCCAGTAAATTCAGTTGCCCAGTCAGCTATCTGCTTTCCAAAGAAAAGGTGAGCTTTGAGGTTTGTCCTTGACGAGTTGTTTCATCTTAGGGAGGCCTGAGGGTGTGTGCGCTGATGGACCTGGAGGTGGTTAAACTCCAGGAAGCAGGCATTTGAAAGGGAGCTAACAGGTTGCCAGGTAGATGAAATTGGAGATTTAAAAAGGGTTACATACAAACCAGCTTGCTGTTTTCTTTGCAAAACTAGGAAGGAGGGATTGTGTTTCATGGAAGCTTAGAGGGTTGAGATGATTCAAGGGCTCTATTAGCAAGGATCAGGAGCTTTTGTCTAACGGATTTGCCTTTGTCTAGTTAGGGGCGTTTTCTTTAAAGATGAACAGTCTCTTGCAACCTCGTGTGTTTATCTCAACAGGAGAGGCATAACTTTTGGAAAGGGGCTAAGGAAATGCTACCCAAAGGGTCATTTCTTACCAGTGGTCTAAGAAAGGAATTTATAGGGTAAGCGTCTGTTAGAAAGCAACGGAAAATCCCCATTTATAAAGCTGAACGGGGCCTGGTCCGGCCCCTCCTAAGTAGCTATCGCTTCCTGAGCACTTCTTATGGGCTAGGCACTAGGTGGATATTACTCCGTTTTATTTGCAGTTTATAGAGAGTTTATATCCAGATGCGAGAATGAACATGACTTCTTGCAAAACAGAGAGCAGAGGGCCATTTCCTGCACAAAGTGTATGAGAGGCGCTTCCAAGGATGGCCCTCTTCTGCCGCTGGGGCCCACGAGTTGTGCTTCCTAGTGTGTGGAGATTATCACTTTCAGTCTATAAATTAAATGAGGGAGAAAAAGCCCAATCAAACAAACAAGAGAACCCCAAACTTCCTCATTAGCTTGTTCATTGATATAAGCCACCACTGGGTACTTTCCCTGGGATCTAATAATGACTTGACAGTTCTGGGGTGAATGATTGAGTGAATAAATAAACAAATGGGTTTCCTTGGCTATAAGATAAAAGTACAGTACCACAGTCTCTCTTGGATTGTTGGAGGATTTAGCACAGAAATGTTGGCTAATATAACATGGATATCAGGTGAAGCTTTATTCTCTGTTTTTTGGGTCTTTATGGGCACGGTGGACTGTCTCTTTTCAGAGTGAATCTACTCTACAGTATTTTGGAGAGTAATGTTGCTTTTTTTGAATATTTTTACATGGCAGCCAGTGGAGTGCTGGCCTTGCACACATTAGGCAATTTATTCCCAGTTTGACGTTTCTTTTCATCCCCCATCTCCACCCCAGTGAGGTCATCAGGAGAGCCCCTTCTTCAGCCCTTCCTTTCCCTGTGGAGTGATCAGGTCTGCACCCCGTTTCTCAGCTGACACTCAATATTAAATCCTTCCTCCCCATCATCAACCGTGGAGTCTTCTCTCCTTATTAGGCCTGGTGCCGGGATGCAGGCACTTGCTTCTAACCTATAGCAGGCTTATCAGTTAATGTCGATTCCTTAAGATGTATCCTCATTTCTTCTGCTAAAAAAATATTTTATGTACTGTTTTTTGTATCCTATGGTGGGTGTCCCCAAATCACCTACGATAGGGTCTGCCATGGATTAAGTGTGCATAAATATCAATTCTTTCATCTCATATATATATATATATATAGGCATGCAACAGGAAGGGATCCAAATATTAGAGAAAGGATCAGAAACTAGTGGGTATCCCCTCCCCTGGGATGAAGAAGGACATTGCTTATTCTGCATGGGAATGGTTGTCACTTATTCCTTTACGATTTTCATCAGTGGGGGCTGCAGTCTTTAAAATAAGACTTGCTGTCATCTCAGGCACCTCCCTTCTGCCTTTAGGGAGGAAATGGATTTGGGGAAGAAAGGCCAGTGGATATCATTTGCTCTGGGAGGCAGACCTGCCACATGAATTCTAAGGCTGGTTGGTCCTCTGGGGGGCACGTTGTTAGTCCAAGTGCTGGCTGTCCTGATTATCTGCAAGAGGAAAGACAGCATCTGGCATAGCTTAGAGAATTTAGGATGACCAAATTCTTCCTGAAAGAAGTATGTTCTCCTCTTGTGACTAATACAATATTTTTAACTGACCTGACCGTCCACCAGCCAGGGGTCAGCCAGCATACCTGACCCATCAGGAGGTATGCTTTTCAATCAGCTGTTTTTGCAAGAGCAAGATCTCCGGTGTATTTACCATTATTTCTCCTGGGGTCTAGCTGGGCTTCCGGCATACAGTGACCACTCAGGTTTCCCCACTTCTACAGCTCTTTTCTGTACAGACAGGTCAGAATTCAGGGATGAATTTGGCTGTCCCTGACTTCTTTCCCTCCTGACGCCCATCATTCCCCTCCAGTAGCTCTTCAAGCCACATCCACTGTCATTCTGGCTGTCTCCCTGGCCTGAAAGCCTGTGACTGTCTCATTAGATGAGTTCTATTAAATGTGGGACCCCAATACTTTCAGAAGTACCAACTTCTGTTCCACACGCTGCGTCCATTTGACAAGAGTGAAGTGGATTAATTAACGTGGTGGGTCTATCTTCCACCCAGCTGCCTTCTGCTGCAATGGAGACCAAGAAAAATCCATTAGATTATACTGAGAGATAGCTGAAAGAAAGTTTAGATTAAGTTTATCTCTCGAGGCAATTTTATTAGATAGATTAAGTTTCTGTTCATCTCTCCAAAGGCCGTAGTAATAACCAGTGTCATGACTTTCAAATCCTTTGGACTGCAGAGGGTAATCAAACACGGTTGTCTTTTATCCCTCTCTTTTACTTCTCAGTAGTCTGCAATCCTGCCTCGCTCATCTGTCAGAGGGATGGTATTAAGGGGATCAATGTTGACAAGTGATAGTACAAATTATGTAATGCTGCTGACATTTCACTGTCTCCTTTTCATCTGCAATTCTCACTCTCAATCACTCCTTATTTTATAAAATGTATTGAAAGGGAAAGGTGGCTGTGGACACCATTGACCCTGGTCCCTGAGTCCCAGGGGCAGAGTGGGGTAAATTTGAAGTGCACAGGAGGCTTTTGAATTAGACATGGGGCCGGAGAAGATGGCCTGATCCACAGAAGGGGAAATTGAGGTCATCTTCCTACAACAGGGCTTTGGCAGTTGCCACTTGAGACCACGTTTGCTGGAGTCCAACGACGTGGCCCATGCTGGCCAGAGGCTTTCTGTTCCCAGCGTATCTCCTTTGACTTCTTCTCTGGGGGATATTCCACCCTTCTTTTTGGGGGAACTGATAGAGAATAATTTAAAAGGAAGGACTGCACTGGGTTTGTAAGAGGAGCAGAAAACAGAACGGCAGGTGCAGAGGGCTGTCTTTCCTGAGTGGGGGTGGACTATGTTTTGGACCAACCAACAAAGGACAAAATAAGAGGACATATGTCCAAAGTACAACAGAAGAGACTCCTGGGGGGGGGGGAACACATCTTCCTAATGTGACCTTTCCCATGAAAGGTGGTATAACAGTCTCCTCCCATTCTCTCAGCCAACCTCTTAGAATAGACCTTAGAGACAATGGCTATTTACAAACAGAGGCTCTAATCTGAGACATATATGTCACTTTCTAGCTGTGACCAGAGGTAGTTGCTTAACTACAATGAATCACTGTTTTCTCTTTTCACAAAATGAGAAAAACAGCACTAATCTTGCAGGGATGTTAGAGTACTCATGAAATGGTAGAGTACCTTCGTAGCTACTTATTAGCTAGGAGAGGTTATATGAAAACCTATCTGGGAAGTCACATTTGGTCTGGGGCTTAGCCCGACTCTGATGATATGATGGATGTCAAACTTTTTTATGATTCTTTCAGCAAAATGGACTTTGCTTTCACAGTCCTGGGAGGGCCACAGTAATGGGCAGATGGGATGAGGTTTGATGATGTTAGCAGGAATGACTTCCTTAATGCTTCCAGTACGTTCAATTATTCCACAAACATTTATTAATTATATGTTATGTATTGGTACTTTTCTGGGCATTGAGAATTTAGTGATAAATAACACAAATAAGATCTTTTTTTTTTAAGAAATAAAAACTTAACTGTCACAAATTTTTTAGTTCATGGATTTTTTAGTACCAATCAGCTCCATTTCACGACCATGCCATGGTATCTGGAATACAGTGGGTACTCAAATAGTGTTTCCTGAATAAATGAATAGACAAATGCATACTCACCATGCATATCCTTTCTAGCCCCGAATGCTGACTTGCAGAGAGGCTGAGTTATTCCTGAGAAAGTTTCTCTAGACATTAGAAAACACTAGCACATAACCAGAATCTATAGAGAACTTAAATGTATTAGCAAGAAGAAAACGAGTGATCCCATCTCAGGGTGGGCAAGGGACTTGAAGAGAAATTTCTCTAAAGAAGATTGGCGCACAGCCTACAGATACATGAAAAAATGCTCACTATCCTTAATCATCAGAGAAATGCAAATCAAAACTACTTTGAGATATCATCTAACTCCAGTGAGATTAGCCCATATCACAAAATC